>NW_005871050.1:5004047-5166797 GCF_000147115.1 Myotis lucifugus | reverse complement strand
ACATTTTAATGATGTTGATTCTACCAATCCAAGAACATGGTACCGTTCTGTCCATCTGTTTATGTCTTCCTCTATCTCTTTTTTCAACGTCCTGTAGTTTTCTGAGTAGAGGTCTTTAACCTCTTTAGTTAAGTTTATTCCTAGGTATCTTAATTTTTTTGGTGCGATGGTAAATGGGATTGTTTTTATAATCTCTCTTTCTGAAAGTTCACTATTGGTGTATAGAAATGCCTCGGATTTCTTGGGGTTAATTTTGTATCCTGCTACATTGCCAAATTCATGTATTAAGTCTAGTAGTTTTTTGATGGAGTCTCTAGGGTTTTGTATGTATAATATCATGTCGTCTGCAAATAAGGACAGTTTTACTACCTCTTTTCCAATTTGGATGCCTTTTATTTCTTCTTCTTGTCTAATTGCAATGGCTAATACTTCCAGGACTATGTTGAACAGGAGTGGTGAGAGTGGGCATCCCTGTCTTGTTCCTGTTCTTAGGGGAAATGGTGTTAGTTTTTGACCATTGAGTATGATGTTGGCTGTGGGCCTGTCATATATGGCTTTTATTATGTTGAGGTATGATCCTTCTATTCCCACTTTGCTGAGAGTTTTTATCAAAAATGGGTGTTGGATTTTGTCGAATGCTTTTTCTGCATCAATTGATACGACCATGTTGTTTTTTTCTTTCAATTTGTTTATGTGATGTATTACGTTTATTGATTTACGGATTTTGTACCATCCTTGCATCCCTGGGATAAATCCTACTTGGTCATGGTGTATGATCCTTCTGATGTACTGCTGGATCCAATTTGCTAAGATTTTGTTGAGGATTTTGGCATCTATGTTCATGAGGGATATTGGCCTGTAATTCTCTTTCATTGTGTTGTCTTTACCTGGTTTTGGTATTAGGGTGATGCTAGCTTCATAGAATGGTCCCCCCAACTGCCCTCTCCTGCTGGCCTGATTTCCCTCAACTGCCCTCCCCTGCTGGCCATTGTCCCCCCAACTGCCTTCCCCTGGTGGCCTGGTCACCCCTAATTGCCCTCCCCTGGCGGCTATCTTGTGTGTTGGAGTGATGGTCAATTTGCATATTACCTCTTTATTAAATAGGATGGTATACTTGAAACCTATATAATTTTACTAACCAATGTCACCCCAATAAATTCAATAAAAAATTAAAAATAAACAATTTATAAAAATAAATTTAATAAAATTGAAATAAAAATAAAGTAAGGAGTGAAAAGATTTTCTTTGCATTTTTAAAGACATAAGCACCTCTAAGCCATTCTGCAAGTAGTTGCAGGGGTTCAGAAATAAAATTGACAATGCCAGTAGTAACCACTATTTAATATACTTTTAATGTGTGTCAGATGCTGTGCTAAGTGCTTTATAGACTGGTACATTATTTTTATTTATTCATAACACATTTCACAGAAGAGACCATTTTAGAGGTTCAATGGTTAAATTAGTTGAGGGAAGGCTACCATGATAAATTGGCCAGCATTTCTTTGGATTATTGTGGTAGCCTCTTACCAGATCTCTAGTTCTGCTCCCCTTCCCCTGACACACAGTTTTAACACAGCAGCCAAAGTGATCCTAACTAAAACATTAGTCAGAATGAGTCACTCTTTGGCTCAAATCCTTCCTGTGGCTCCCATATTTGGAATGAAAACCAAAGTCCTTACAATGGCAAATAATGTACTCTTTTCCCACCTCAATGCCTCAAGCACCTTGGCTGCCACTGTACCGCAAGCATGCTGAGCAAGCTCCAGAACCACTCCCCTTCTGTGTTCCATCACCTTAGCGAGAACACTGGGACTGCTTCTGGAGCCTCCTAACTGCTCTCCCTGCTTCCCCTCTTGTCCCCACACTGCAGTTAAGGATTTTGTTTTAAATTTTGTATTGTTGACACTATAATCTTTTTCTTTTCTCTTTTTGGATGATTATCTTTGAAAAATATATTTCAGATTATATCACTTGCCTGCTTAACACTTGAAAACTCAATCTGTCCTTTGGCTCATTTGTAAACTAGCCACTGCTCACCTGTCTAACTTCATTTATCCTTCTCCACCTTGCTCACTTCAAGCACACTGCTGTTCTTTCAGTGCCTCAAACCTGCCAATCATCTCACCTTTGCCTTAGGGTCTCTGTAATTGCTGTTCTTTCTGCCTATCACTCCATCCCCCCAGGTCCCCCTGGCTGGCTCACATATCACCCTGGTGAACCTTTCCCTGATCTCCCTTTCTTAACTGCCTCAAAGTCACTCCCCATTACATTACCTCTATTTTAGTTTCCTCATGGTTTTTAGCACTGTTAAGTGATCAAGCAGTCCCTAAATGACAACTACTACAGCTGCTAGGTTGGATTTGTCATAGATTCTGCTGGGAAGGAAACAGCCCAAGTGAATACAGATAGTTTATTACTTAGTATAAGCAAGATCCTGATGTCAGCTTCCCTCATCCCCAGTCCCACAGGATGACCCCCAAACCAGAAAGGACAGATGACACAAGTGGTGGGTTGTCCTGTTCGGAAGGAGCTGGCTCTGTACTCCAGCTAAATGATTTTATATTTGAAGTGGGGAGGCAAGGTTGAAAGTCTCGTGCCTTACCGGCACCAGGGAGGCAGGTGAGAAACTGCTCCATGGTAGCCCCTACAAGATTGGGAGGTGGATGACAAATGGAAGTTCCTCACAAGGCTGCTTATCTTGCCATGTTCCTGGGAGGGTCACAGGGCGTTCCTCTGAAACTTGGGTCAGACTGCAGTTGACCTTGTCTGTGTAGCCTATGTGGAGATGTCCATGGCAGAGCTGTTCCCTTACAAGCACCTGCCAAATTGGTCTTTTCCTTTATTTCTCCCCTTATTGTCTTTTCCTTTATTTCTCCCCGAGTAGACCATCAGCTCCATGAGTGCAGGACCTTGCCAGTTTTGTTTACTGCTATATTCCCAGCACCTACAAGAGTGTCTGGCAAATTATAGTGCTCAATACCATTTGTTGGATAGGTGATAAAAAGATAGAAAGCAAATAAAATATTTTGAAATTATATCTGAATTACTTACAATTAGAAGCAAAACTTAGGTTTTTCAGGTTGAGCAAAGAAACCCCTATTAATAGTAGCTAATATTTATTGGCTTATTACCATATACAATGTACTAAGCACATTCCAATTTTTATGATAACCCCAGTGAGGTGGTTTTTTGTAATCATCCCAATCTTACACATGAGAGAAATCAGGGCAATAGAGGCTGCATAATTTGCCCAGAATCACTGGCAGGTGAGGAATTTGAACACAGGAAATCTTATTCCAGAACCTGCCCTCTTTTTTCATTGCCACTTAACCTTTAGTTCCCAGCTTTTGTGTGGAAACTAATACACTGATAGCATAGAGGAAAATATTAAGCTCTTTGAAGGTAATAATTCCAAACGACTTGTACATTAAACAGCTTTGGAGGTCACAGATAATTGTTAAGAATGTAAACTGTCTTGCTCTGGCATTAGGAAGCATTTTCAAAGATAATTACAAAGTTCCTCCAATGTGATCTTCAAATTTTTCTGCTGGCTTATTTTTATGATCCTGTGGGCAGCTTCAGACAAAATATCTTTCTGGCATGAAGGATTGTATGTGCTCTTTGCCATTTTAAAATGTGAATTTTATAGATACTTCAAACCACTTGAAAGAGTAATGATTTTTTAATGGTTTTTCATAATTATTTGTAACTTCAAGCACTAACTGATAAAAACTGCCAAATTAAGTTTCAAGTTTTCTCTTTACACAATATGGGTGTACTTCATAATGAGCTTTCTCATTATGATTTATGACTGAAGTGACTTTCAAACTTGGTAGTTTTTCAGTAGAACTTCTTTCCTAACATTTTTTCTGTTTTTCATTATGACAATATTTGAGGGCTCTGAACATAGATCAGAGGCTCGGTTATATTGTGCATGGCTTTCCTCTGGAACACTTTCCCCACATCTTCCTATAGCTCCTGTGTCCTCTTGTCATGCCTGCACCCTTTTTCAAGTGCTTCCCTATTTCCTGGCACCACAAGATATTACAGGTTCACCTTGTATTTGCCCTGTTCTGGTCCGTAAACAGCCATGACTCCAAGGAGCCCGGGTTCCTTTACTTAAGAATGGTATTAGAAACCAGGATCTAGGAGCTATGTGTGCTTATTATTGGGGTATTTGCTTCTATGTCCTTCCAGTGGATAGAGCTAGGAAATATAATCAACCCATGTACACGCACACCTATATCTTTCTGTATCTGTCTATCTGTATACATATGAAAATGAACATACTGATTTTCCACTTTACACCACAAGATTCTTACTAGCCTTCCCCTTTTCTTTATTTTTAAGCGTTTTTGTTTGACAGCAAGAATGTGGCTCTATTTACTTATTTTTTTACCCTAGTATCATAAAGTAGTTACATATGCCTATAACACATTTACTAACTAGAGTCTAGTACAGCCGTGGGCAAACTACGGCCCGCGGGCCGGATCCGGCCCGTTTGAAATGAATAAAACTAAAAAAAAAAAGACCGTACCCTTTTATGTAATGATGTTTACTTTGAATTTATATTAGTTCACACAAACACTCCATCCATGCTTTTGTTCCGGCCCTCCGGTCCAGTTTAAGAACCCATTGTGGCCCTCGAGTCAAAAAGTTTGCCCACCCCTGGTCTAGTATTTGCCGACAGATCTTTTTGTCATAAGCCTTATTAGTTATTTTTGTATCCAGCCCTTTCAGTGTTGTTGTGTTATTCATCTATAATGCAGTTTGAGTTGTTAGTTTGTATTCCATTTAGACTCTTGGCTTCCATTTCCTGGTTGTAATTAATTAGTTATGGTGAAACATACTAAGAGTCAGAGCTATATGAAAAAGTCTGCTCTAAGATATTTTGTTCCCTCTAAACTGTTTCCACTATCCCTACTTTATACTCCTTTTCCCACCTAGCTTATGAATGTCATCTTCCTTTTTAGTTAGTTTTGACAGTAATTTTATTTATCTTTCCATTTTTAAATATATTTTCATTGTTGACTAGAGGCCTGGTGCACGAAAATTGTGCACTTGGAGGGTGGGTCCCTGAGCCCGGCCTGCACCCTCTCGCAGTCTGGGAGCCCTCAGGGGATATCCGACTGACAGACATCCTTAGTGCTGCTGCGGAGGCGGGAGAGGCTCCTGCCACTGCCGCTGTGCTTGTCAGCTGTGAGCCCAGCTTCTGGCACACTGATCCACCAGAGGGCAGCTCCTGCATTGAGCATCTGCCCCCTGGTGGTCAGTGTGCATCATAGCGACCAGTCATTTTGCTGTTCAGTTGATTTGCATATTAGCCTTTTATTACATGGAATAGTATTACAGATATCTCCCCTGTTCCCCCTTCCCCCCCTCTTCCTCATCTTCCTTGTTTCTTTTTAAATATATTTTTATTGATTTCAGAGGAAGAGGGAGAGGAAGAGAGCATCATCGATCGGCTGCCTCCTGCACGCCCCCTACTGGGGATCTAGCCCACAATCCAGGCATGTGCCCTGACTGGGAATCGAACCCAGGACCCTTCAGTCCCCAGGCCGACACTCTATCCACTGAGCCAAACCAGCTAGGGCTTCCTTGTTTTTAATGGCAGCTACTATAGAGTGCATACTATAGGTAGGCACTTTGCACACATTACTTTATTCCGAGTTCACAACAACCCCTTGAGGTAGGTACTATGATTACCTCCATTTCCTTAGGTGAGGGAGCTGAGCCCCAGAAAGTGTAGAGAACTGGTCCAAGGTGACATATCTGGAACATAACCAGTACTCAAACCAGGATTTGATGACAGGGTCAGTGTTCAAACCACCCCTTTCTAAAAATTTGTTTGGTTCCTCCTCAGTCTGGCTGTTCCTGAAGCCCGGCCCTTCCGAGTCACCTTTCTGAATACATTCTATTGGCTGAATTACTGTCTAGTTATTCAGATGCCATTAAACAAACTCAACAAGGGGCCACTTGGCCTTTGGTTGGAACCCAGGGAAAGATGTCACCTTCAGTTGATTTTGCCCTTCCCAGTATAAAAATATGTTTACATGTGATACTTGTAAATTTGGAGATAAATTTTTTTTAGAATACATTTTTGTTGATTTTTACAGAGAGGATGGGAGAGGGATAGAGAGTTAGAAACATCGATGAGAGAGAAACATCAGCTGCCTACTGCACGACCCCTACTAGGGATCGAGCCCGCAAACCAAGGTATATACACTTGACTGGAATCAAACCCAGGACCCTTCATTCTGCAGGCTGACACTCTACCCACTGAGCCAAACCAATTAGGGCGAGACATAAATTTTTTAGAAGGTCACAGAGCCATCAAGAAAACAATTGTCTGGGATCATAGATTAAAAGGAGCAACCACATTCATCACTGTTGCTGTTCAATTCAGGAGATAGTTAATTACAGGACCTCCCTGGGACTCAGACTCTGTGCTAGGTGCTTGGGGGATAAGATGAATGAAAATTGTCCTTGCCCTCCAGGTCTTAAGGCAGCGGTTCTCAACCTGTGGGTCGCGACCCCTTTGGCGGTCAAACGACCCTTTCACAGGGGTCGCCTAAGACCATCCTGCATATCAGATATTTACATTACGATTCATAACAGTAGCAACATTACAGTTATGAAGTAGCAATGAAAATAATTTTATGGTTGGGTCACAACATGAGGAACTGTATTTAAAGGGCCAGAAGGTTGAGAACCACTGTAGGTCTAGTAAGGGAGAGTGGTCCAGTATACAAATGATTCTAATGCAAGGCAAGGCTTCCTTCAGTGCTAGAAGAGGAAGGCACAACTAATGCAATGGGAATTCAGAGAGGAAACTCAGAAAAAGGAGGAAAAGGTGGGGTACATTCTAGAAGAAGCTTCAAAGAGAATCAGCATTTAAAATGGGACTTTGGATAATAAAAAGGTTTGAACAGGTAGATATAGAGGAAGGAAGGCTAGGGAGAAAGTTTCGGCTGGAAGATCAGCTTAAGCAAAGGCATAGGTAAAGAAAAAATTGCAGGCAGTGTGGGAAATGGTGAGTAGTCTATTTTGGGTGTGGCAGAGAGGATGTACCATAGAGTCCATTTCCCTTGGGACACATTGAACAAAATATGGATTCAATGAAAAAGAAGCAGGAATTGGTGTCGAGGAGGCACCAACAATAACCTCTGTGTCTCAAGTGCCAAGAAAGTGGAGTATTGTGCTTGTTTAGTGAAAAATGAGGAACATGGATAAAATTTTAGGTTTAATAAACCAAAAATATTCCTGTTTCATTGAATCAAAAATGCTATCAATTGTTTGTCTACAAGACAAACAACCTGTTTCTTCAACAAATAAATTACAAGGAAAAAAGACATAAAGGAGGAACCTATAGATTAAAAGAGACTTAAAGGAATATCAACCAGTAGTGATGTATGGACCTCATTTGTATCCCAATTCAAATAAATAAACTTGAAAACACACACACATTTTTGGCACCTATGAGACAACTGGAAATTTGAACACTGGCTTGAATATATATTGATATCAAGGAATTATTGTGGTTTTTAAAATGTGGTATATTTTGTGGTCATGTTTTTAAAAGTCCTATCTTTTAATAATACATACTAAATTATTTACATATAAAAATGCCTGATTTCTGGGATTTGTTTCAAAATAATCAGGAATGGGTGGAATTAGGTAGGGATATGCTACAAAATTGGCTGTGCGAGCTGATGATTATTGAAGCCGAGTGGTATATTAAGAAAGGTTGAAAAACAAGATCAGGGTAAGTCTAATTGAGAAGGTAACATTTGCTATGGAATGCTCAGCATGTAGAGGGCCCCCACCACCATCTGTCATTAAAAATACTAAAAATCATATTGTCTAGGGGTTGTGATGGCCAAAAATTGCATTAAAAGTGGCCAAAATTCTTTTCTAATCCTCCCATTAAGAGATAGAGCAAATTCCCTTCCGCTTGAATCCAGTCTGGCCTTAGGGACTTGCTTGACCAATAGGCTGCAGTAGAAGAGACATTCCAAGACTCCTGAGGCTAATTCATAAGTCTTATAGCTTTGTTGGCTCTCTTGGAACACTCTGGAAGTCCTAAGCTACCATATGAGAAGTTTGACCACCCAGAGTACGTCATTCTGGTGGCTCTGCTCCAATAAACAGTCCCAGTTAACTCAGTCTTCTACCCATCCCCACCAAGGCTCCCAACTTGAATGTAGCCCACGTGGACCTTCCAGACCAGTCCAGCTGCTAAATTAAATAGAAGAATCACCCAGATGAACCCTGCCTGAATCCCTGATCCACAAAATCATGAGCTATAATTAATGGTTGATGCTTTAAGACACTAAGTTTTGAGGTAGTTTTTCAGGCAGCAATAGGAGGCCAGAACAGAGGTATATATACACATGTGAGAACTTGTTTTTTTAAGCAAGGGAATAATAAACACAAGAGTCAGGGTAGTTGTTTAGGGGAGGGAGGTATAGGTAGGAAGAGTCAGGAGGGTAAGGCAGGGAGTAACACAGGTAGAATCAAAGGTAACCATAAGGGCCTAGTTCTGAGTTTGAGTGTTGTGGTGGTTTCTCAGGTGTGCATTTTTATTTTATATCCACATTAAATATATATTATTATAAGTGTTGAATATTACATAATAACAACAACTTTTATAAAAGATCTCAAGCAAGCATGGATAAAATGTTAACATTCATTAAAGCTGTGTGGTGTTTACATGGTTGTCTGCATTATTCTATACTTTATGTTTGAAATATAAAATATTTTAAAATTAATGAATAGGACTTCTATGAGGACAAAAAGGAAACATAATATGTGTATACATTTCTAAGCATAGACAAATGCATGAAAAGAGGAGTCTCTAAAATTTTAATGATTATTATCTCAGAGAGGTTCTTATACTAATAAAATTTACTATTTTAACAATTTTAAGTGTACAATTCAGTTGCATTAAGTACATTCACACTGTTGTACAACCATCAACACCATCCATCTCTAGAACTTTTACATGTTCCAAAACTAAAACTCAGTATACATTAAAAATAATTTCCCAATCTAACCCTTACCCCCAGCCCCTGACAACCACCATTCTACTTTCTGTCTCTATAAATTTTACTAGGTACCTCATTATAAGTTGAATCACATAAAATTTATTCTTCTGTGACTGGCTTATTTCACTTAGCATAATGTTTGCAAGATTTATCCTTATGTAGCATATGTCATAATTTCTTTCCTTTTTAAGTCTGGATAATATTCCATTGTATGTATATACCACATTTTGTTTAGCCATTTATCTATTGATGGACATTTGATGTTATGGACTGAATTGTGTCTTTCCCCAAATTCATATCTTAAAACCCTAACCCCCAATGTGACTATATTTGGAGACAGGACCTTTGAAGAGGTAATTAAGTTTAAATGAAGTCATAAGGATGGGGCCCTACTCCTATAGGACTGGTGTCTTTATAAGAAGAGGAAGACATACCAACGATGTGTAAAAAGGCCTAACGAGGACATAGCAAGAAGGTGGCCAGGAGAGGTCTCAAGAAGAAACCAACATGTTGGCACCTTGATCTTGACTTTGGCTTTCAGAACTGTGAGAAAATTTTTCTGTTTTTTTTTTTTTTTAAGCCACCCAGTCTGTAATGTTTTATTATGGCAGCTCAAACAAATTATTACATTTCAGTTATTGTGAATAACTTTTGACTATTGTGAATAATGCTGCTATGAACATAGGTATATTTATCTATTTGAGTCCCTATTTTCTATTCTTTGGGATATATATATATATATATATATATAGTCACATGATAATGCTATTTTTGAGCTACTGCCATACTGTTTTCTACACTGACTGCAGTATTTTACATTCCTACTAGTGGTGCACAAGAGTTCCAATATTTCCACATCCTCACCTACACTTGTTATTGTCCATTTTCTTGATAATGGCCATCCTTATGGTTATGACATGGTATCTCATTATGGCTTTAATTCATATTTCCTTAATAATTAGTGATGTTGACCATCTTTTCATGCACTTAATGGCTATTTCTATGCCTTTTGTGGAGAAATGTCTATTCAAGTCCTTAGTTTATTTTTAAATGAGGTTGTTCTACCCATCCCCACCAAGGCTTCCGACTTCCTAGTTGATACCCTCTAATGTAGAGTCAAACCTTAGTTCTTGAATTTCTCCCATCTCAAACAGTTCGGTTCTTGACCAAGTTGTTCATGCAAAAAAAGTCTCATGCTGCCCTGGCCAGTTGGCTCAGTGGATAGAGCATCAACCTGCGGACTGAAGGGTCCCAGGTTCAATTCTGGCCAAGGGCACTTGCCTGGGTTGCAGGCTCGATCCCCAGTGGGGGGCGTGCGGGAGGCAGCTGATCAATGATTCTCATCATTGATGTTTCTCTCTCTCCCTCTTCCTTCCTCTCTGAAATCAATAAAGAAATATATTTTAAAAAATGTTTCATACTCTAGCTGGTGTTACATAGTGGTTAGAACATCGACCTACAGACTGAAGGATCTCAGGTTTGATTCCCGGTCAAGGGCATGTACCTGGGTTGCAGGTTCAATCCCCAGCCCCAGTCAGGGCGCATGTGGTAGGCAACCAGTTGATGTGTCTCTCTCACATTGATGTTTCTCCTCTTCCTCTTCCTCCTTCCCTTCCACTCTCTCTGAAAAAGCAATGAAAAAATATCCTCAGGTTAGGTTGTGGAACAAAACTTTGTTTTCTAACCAGACAACCCTTTCATGCTGATTCCTCAGCATGACAAAAAGCATCTGTCAGGCAACAAACAAAGGAGAGAATTCTTTCATTGCTGGCAAAATTGATGATTAGCACAATTTTAAAACCTAGAGAGGCCATTGAGAGTGCTAATATTGCTAAAAGTGTGAAAGTGCTCATAAAAAAACAATCACAGGCAATTGAATAGGTAGAAAAATTGTTGATTTGGATAAACAAACAGCAGTTGGCTGGTGACAGCATTCTGGAGTCAGTGATATATGAAAAAGGAAAGATACCCCATGCTGACCTCCTGAAAGATACCCCTGGAATGAGTGCTGAAAGTGATTCATTGAAGGCCAGTAGGGTATGGTTTGATAAATTTAAGAAAAGAAGTATATATAGATTAAACATTACATTAAACATGTACTGTGTATAAGAAAGGTTAAAAAAGGAAATCATCTGGGGACCTGGAATGGATTAATTCAATTTACATTATTTCTTTTTTTTAAATTAATATGAAAATCTTCTTTTATTTTTTTTACATTTTTAAAATAAATCTTTATTGTTCAGATTATTACAGTTGTTCCTCTTTTTTCCCCCATAGCTCCCCTCCACCCAGTTCCACCCCACCCCATGCCCTTACCACCCCCACTGTTCTTGTCATAGGTGTAAGATTTTTGTCCAGTCTCTTCCCGCACCCCCACACCCCCTTCCCCCCAAGAATTGTCAGTCCACTCCCTTTCTATGCCCCTGATTCTATTATATTCACCAGTTTATTCTGTTCATCAGATTTTTTATTCACTTGATTTTTAGATTCACTTGTTGATAGATATGTGTTTGTTGTCACTTTGTTGTTCATAATTTTTATCTTTACCTTTTTCTTCTTCTTCCTCTTCTTAAAGGATACCCTGAAGCATTTCATATAATACTGGTTTGGTGGTGATGAACTCCTTTAGCTTTTTCTTATCTGTGAAGCTCTTTATCTGACCTTCAATTCTAAATGATAGCTTTGCTGGGTAGAGTAATATTGGTTGTAGGTTCTTGCTTCTGGCCTGCATAGTTTCTATTGAGAAATCAGCTGACAGTCGTCTGGGTACTCCCTTGTAGGTAACTAACTGTTTTTCTCTTGCTTTTAAGATTCTCTCTTTGTCTTTTGCTCTTGGCATTTTAAGTATGATGTGTCTTGGTGTGGTCCTCTTTGGATTCCTCTTGTTTGGGGTTCTCTGAGCTTCCTGGACTTGTAAGTCTATTTCTTTCACCAGGTAGGGGAAGTTTTCTGTCATTATTTCTTCAAATAGGTTTTCAATATCTTGCTCTCTCTCTTCTTCTGGCACCCCCATAATTCAGATGTTGGTACCCTTGAACTTGTCACAGAAGCTCCTTACATTATCTTCATATTTTTAGATTCTTTTTTCATTTTGCTTATCCGGTTGGGTGTTTTTTGCTTCTTTGTATTTCAAATCTTTGACTTGATTCTTGGGATCCCCTAGTCTGCTGTTAGATCTCTGTATATTATTCTTTATTTTAGTCAGTGTATGCTTAATTTCTGATTGGTCCTTTTTCATATCCTTGAGGGTCTCACTAAATTTCTTGGAGGTTTCTAGAAGATTCTTGAAAAACCTTATAACTGTGGTTTTGAATTCTATATCCAGTAGTTTGCTTTCCTCCATTTCTTTCATTTGTGACATGTTCTTTGTCTCTGCATTTTGGCTGCTTCCCTGTGTTGATAGAGTGGCCTTGTGTGCTAGGTGTCCTATAGGGCCCAGTGGCTCAGCCTCCCCAATTACCTGAGGTGAACACTCTTAGTACACCCCTTCCCTTTGTGGGCTGTGTGCAGTCTTGTTGTAGTTAAGCCTTGATTGCTGTTGGTATCACTGGGAGGAATTGACTTCCAGGCCAATTAGCTGTGAGGACCAGCTGTGTCTATAATGGGAGAACTGCTGTGCTGGAGACACCCTTATGGAGCAGGACTTGCTTCAGTGGGGCTTTGGTGCTCACTGAGTTTGCCCCTTGAGTGTGTCGCTTATGGATGTGAAGAGTTGTAATCTGGTATGGTCTCACACTGACCACTGGGTACACTGGCTCTTGGATCTCCAAGGCGGTGCAAAATCAGCCACTGCCTGAGGCCACCCAGCAGGAGCTACAGAGAGATCTGAAGATTCCTCCTCTTTGTTTGGGGTTTAGAAGTGCCCAGATGAGGCCCAGCTGTGAAGCAATGTAGGTTACTACTGCCAGGCCTTGGGTCTTCCTTTGGAAGCTTTGGAACTCTCTGACCCAGCTGCAGTTTGTTAGGTTTTAGGTTGCAAAAGGACAGGCCATTCATATGCAAAAGCCGTTGCAGGCATCTTTGGTAGGGTTGTAAATTGGGTGGGGCGGGGTCTCAGGGAATCACCAGGGCTGAGCAAACAGCAATGGCTGCCAGTCAGCCCTGCCCAGAGAGGTCCCCGGGTCTCTGTGTCCTGCGGCCCTGTGCAGGAACAATGAACACTGCAAGTACCTCTGAGAGAAAGCTGCCCTCGCGTTCTGGCCCAATGCCAGATAGTCCAGTTTCTCCCCATATGAGTCTGGGTCCCCAGAGTCTTACCTGGAACTGGAGTTCAGAGCAATTGGGAGCTTGTATCAACCTCTCGATTGAAAAACAACAACAGAACACCCAGTTGCCAGCCCGTTTCACACCCACCTCCGCACCTCCGCACCTCCTACCAGTCTCAATGCACTTTTTTCTTTCCTTCTAGTTGTAGAACTTCCACTGAGCCAGCTTTCCCGTGGTTCTGGATAATATTTGTTTTGTCTTTTAGTTGTAGTTTTGATGTGGTTGTGAGAGGTAGCAAGTACAGGTGTTTACCTATGCCGCCATCTTGGTTCTTTTAAAAAATATATTTATTTTTATTGATTTCAGAGAGGAAGGAAGAGGGAGAGAGATAGAAACATCCATGATGAGAGAGAATCACGGATCGGCTGCCTCCTGCAAGTCCCCCACTGGGGATCGAGCCCACAACCTGGGCAAGGGACTGGAATTGAATCTGGGACCTTTCAGTTCACAGGCCGACGCTCTATCCATTGAGCCAAACCAGCTAGGGCTCAATTTACATTATTTCTAATGGGAAAAAATGATTCGTTTTCAAACAAATCACTTCTCGAACAGCCTTCCAGAACAAATTAAGTTCAAGAACCGAGGTTTCACTGTATTCTTATTTCTGTTATTGTCTTCTTTTTTTGTGACTGGTTTGTTTTAATGCTTTCTATCTCCATTTTTATGTTTCTATCTCTTCTGAAGTTCTCTCACTAAATTCATCTACTCTTCCCTCCATTCAATGAGCATCCTTATAACTAGTGTTTTGAATTCTGCATCTAGTAGAATGCATTTCTCCATTTTATTTAGTTGTTTCTCTGGAGTTTTGTTCTGTTGTTTCATTTGGGACATGTCCCCCCCCCCCTCATTTTGGCAGCCTCCCTATGTTTGTTTCTATGTACTAGGTAGAGCTGCTATGTCTCCTGGGCTTGGTAGAGTGGCCTAATATATCAGGTGTCCTATAGGGTCCAGTGTCACAGTCTCCTGGTTCACCCGAGCTAGGCACTCCAGGTGTGCTCCTCCTCCACATGGGCTGTGTACACCCTCTTGTTGTAGTTGAGCCTTGATTGCTGTTGGCACATCCATGGGAGGGATTTACCCATAGGCTGATCAGCTGTAAGGAATAGTTTTAACCACTGTGGAGAATTCGCTGTGCAGGGGCCCATCCCATGGAGCAAGACTTACTTTCAGCAGGGCTCTGGTGCCCACTGAGTCTTCCCCTTGAGTTTGTCACTTGTTGAGGTGGTTGGGTGGTGCTGTGATATGGTTTGAAGCTTCCCACTGGGGCCTACCAAGAGATGCAGGCTAAGGTCTTCCATCACCTATGTTCTGCCTGGGGGCAGCTTACATGAGCTACAAAGCAATCTGCAAATGACTGATTTTTGTGCTGGGCTTGGAGATGCCAGGAGAGGTCAAGCTGCAAACCAAGTTTGGCTGCCACTAGTGCTGGGCCTGGTGCCACTTGGCAGGAAGTATGGGGAACGCCAAGGCCAGATGCTGCTTATTTGAAAGATTTTAGGAAAGTCTGAAGCGTGATCCAAGACAGGCCATTCTTATGGAAAGCCACTGGAATCACCTTAGGGAATCACCAGGGTGAGGCAAACAGTGATAGCCAGTTTGGTGGAGACTCAGATATGTTTTGCACCTGCTGATTATGTGGGGGGAGGACTCAACAAAGGGCTCTGCCAGCACTTTTGGGAGAAAGCTTCCCTCTCAGTTCTCATGTTGGTGCCAGACACTTCAGTTCCTCCTCATATGTTCCTGGTGCCGTTTGAGCTGCTATCACAGCTTTGGAGCTCAGAAAGAGTAAGTCAGAGTAAATCCATATGTAGGACCTTTGAGAGGAACTGCCTGGGACTCCAGCAGCCTCTGACTCATTCAGCCTCAATTCCTACTTGTTTTTACAACCAGAAGTTATGGGGATTTCTCTTCCTGGCACTGGAACCCTGGGCAGGGGGTGGGGAGGGTGGATCTGGTGTGGGGCTGGGACCCCTCTCTCCTCAGGGAACACCTTCACAGCCAAGATATCCCTAGTGATTTTTATCTGCCACATGTAGGTGTGGAACTAGCCCATTCTGTGTCTCTAACCCTCCTACCAGTCCCCATGCAGCTACTTCTTTAAATCACTGGTTGTAGGATTTCTATTCAGCTAGATTTCAGATGGTTCTGAATGATGGTTGTTCTATAGTTAGGTTGTATTTATGATGTAGCTGTGGGAGGATGCAATTATAGCATTTACCTATGCTGCCATCTTGCCCAGAAGCCATTTCTTGTTCTTTGAATGCGCCTTTTTTTCTTTCTTGATGAGTGTATAAGTTATCTTAAGTCTCTGAGAATATTGTTGGTTTATCTAAAGTTATTTTTTGCTGTATGCATTATTTCCTTTTCATTTGAGTTTCTTTTTTGTTTTTTGTTTGTTTATTTAAAAAATTATCTTTATTTTTGAAAGTATTACAGATCCCACCCCCCCAATTGATCCCCTCCATGCCACACACTCCCAGGTCTACCACATTATTGTCTGTGTCCATGCCCTCACCCCCTCCCTGCCCCATCTGAGATTCATCAGTCTGTTCCATGCTTCCATGTCCCATCTGAGATTCATCAGTCTGTTCCATGCTTCCATGTCTCTGGATCATTTGTTGTAATCTTAGAGGCTTTTTACTAATGTCTTGGCCAGAGCCAGAACTAGGGTAAGGCAAACAGGACACCAAAATTTTTAACCTGGGCAACTCACTTGCTTTACTACTCTAGTCCCAATCCTGAGAATTGATCCATATTTTAGACTGAGACAGTAAAATGCTGACTGAAAGCTCTGTGGCATGGGTGGGGCCTGTTCACTGGCTTCGCTCTAGAATGATTGGAGCAGGACAGAGACTTCATTATGGCTTCTCCTCATGTAAAGTATCTTAATTTGTGTTCCCTCAAAAGTAGAAACTGAGAAAAGGATTTGAAAGCAGGTAGTTTATTCAAAAGTTGCTCTCAGGAATTTGGAGTGAGGGAGCTGAGAGAGCGACACAGGAAAAGAAGAAAAGCCAATATAAAAGTGAATTATTGAAGTTACCCCTGTGGGTCTTCCTTAGAATCATTCAGAGAACACACAGAAATGACCAGTGAAGAACAGGAAGCTAGAGCATTGCAACACCAGTTCCCATCTCCCCATTGGTTCAGGGTTAACCCTGGGGTATTAATTGACCACATGTACAGGCTGTTCTCAAAAGTAAGCCAGGTAGGCTCTTACAGTATCTTATTCCATTCAGGCTGATATAACAAAATACCACAGACTGAGTGGTTTTTCAACAGCAGACATTTATTTCTCAGAATTCTGGAGGCTATAAGTCCAAGATCATGGCACCAGTGGATTTGGTATCTGATGATGACTCATTTGCTGGCTTCATAAAGGCACTAGTCCTATTCATGATGGCTCTACCCTCTTTACTTAATTACCTCCCTAATACCCCACCTTCTAATACCATCATCTTAGGGGTTAAGTTTCAACATATGAATTTTAAGTGAAGGTGACAGAAATGTTTAGAACATAGCATACAGCATCAGATTCGGCCTTGAAACTGAAAGCAGAAAGAGACCTAATGTTCCCTGAAGGGCAAAAGCTGCCAGCATGAGGTCAGTCTGATCTTGTACAAAAGGGTGTACTTATACAGCTGAAATTAGAGGTGGCCCAAGGGGAACAGACAAGAGGCACCAGAGGTGTCTACTACATGGAGAAAAATTCAATCTCCTGCATGAGAGGTATAAACTAGGTTTCTGGGAGCTCACTGGGGGTGAAGGTGATAGAGTTATTCATTTAGACTTTCAGTTAATTGTTCTGGTTTGAGTTTGGCAAATAACTCCCATCCTCAGCTGTGTTGTGTTACCATCAACAGATTTATAATTCACCCTACCCCATACTAATGCCTGCTTTAACCTTTTTGGGCCCAGACACCCCATGCCGGGCAGCCTCTACACATGCACGTCTCCTCATGGCCGGCTGAAGTTTGCTGAGATTTGCATCTTGTGGGTGGCAGCAGAGGGTGGGCATCGAGGAGGCACCCTTTCGGCTTCCCCCTTCTTAGTCCCCCCTGTCCAGGTATCCAGTGCATCAGAGTACAGAGGTTTAAAGACACTTGGGGTATATCACCCTTGGGTTGGGGTTGTTGGACCTTCTTCCCCAGACTCAGCCTGACCAAGCCCTGGCCCTTAACTCCCCGATTTGCCCTGTGCTATCTCCCCTGCCATCCACCATCTGGAGGGGCCATTAGGTGAGGCTACCTGGAGGGGCTACCTAGAAGTCAAAGGTCACGGGGACCTTTGCATTTTGGGGGAGGCAAGAAACCCTGGGCACCTGTAGGGTATCCTGGCTCTCTTCCATGGACCGTACAGATGCCCTATGGTTAAACCTTAGTCTGTTTTCATCTCTTATTGACTGTGCTGTGCCAGGAGGCTCCTCCTCTGTGCCCCTCCCCCTCACCCAATAAAACTCAGAAGACTCTTAGCAGCATATCACAATGCTGGTAAGTGGTTGAAGAATGCAGCTAGCTTCCAGAATTATTGTACAAGTATCTATTTGAATCTAGTGTACAAGTATCTATGTGAATCTGTGCTTTTAATCCTTTTTGTGTCCATACCCAGAAGTGGCATTGCTGGATCATATGTTAATTCTATGCTTAATTTTTTGAGGAACTGCCATGTGGTTTTCCACAGCAGCTGTACCATTTTACAAGAAATGCACGAAGGTTCCAATTTCTCCATGTCCTTGCCAACACTTATTTTCTGTTGTGTCTTTTTCAGAGTAGCCATCCTAATGGGTGTGACATAAATTTATTTTTAAGTATAATTTGATTACACTATGGTAAACACAAAACCATTTTCACTTGCCATAAATGAAAGGAAACTAAAAATAAACACATAGTACTAAAATTTTTTAAAGTTTTCCTCTACGGTCTAACCATCCTTTCATATACCACCAGTAGTGCTCATACACTACTGCACTAGGAGTGCAACAGTATCAGGTTCTCTGTTCCCTTCACCAGCTGTGTCCTTCCTCGGAGCTTAATAGCACATCAGACCTATGCTACAAGAAGTAATAAATTGCCTGGCCGGCATGGTTCAGAGGTTGAGCATTGACCTATGAACCAAGAGATCACTGTTCGATTCTAAGTCAGGGCACATGCCCCAGTTGTGTGCTTGGTCCCCAGTAGGGGTTGTACAGGAGGCAGCCGATCAATGACTCTCTCTTATCATTGATATTTCTATCTCTCTCTCCCTCTACCTTCCTCTCTGAAGTCAATAAAAATATTTATTTTTTAAAATAAATGAAAAAAGGAAGTGATAAATCAATACTGGCAAGAAGGAGTGCCCCACTTACTGATTGCTATAAAACAGCCACTCCAATACTTAGTCTCTTAAAACAACAACAATCATTTATTGTGCTTAGAAATTTGTGATTTGGTAGGGATGACTTGTGATATATGGGGACTCAGCTGGGATGACCTGACCCACTGGAGACTGGACCAGTTAGACCCTGCCTGATATTTTTCCTTAATGGAGTCTTAGGGCCTCCCCATGGAATCTCTTCATAGTTGCTCCAGCACAACTCTCTCAGAGTAGCTGGACTCCTACTTGGAAACTCAAGGCTCCAAGAGGCCCAGGTAGAAGCTACAAGGTCACTTCTGCCACATGGGGTAGCAAGTCACTTAGGCCAGCCCAGATCTGAAGGAAGAAGACAGAGATCTCATAGCCCAGTTGGAGGAATGTCAAAAACTGTGGCTACCTTTAATCCACCAAAGGGGACTTACTTGTCTTTCACGTGCTCCACTCTGAAGAATGTGAGTGCCTTAGGTAAATAGAAAATCTTAATTTCAGTTTGAGGAGCAGTGGCAGTATGAAGCCATGATTTTGTGGAGAGAGAGAGGTAAATAGAAAAATGGGAGGGTGATGGGATAAGGAGAGGTAGATAGGAAAATGGAGGGTGATGGGATGAGGGTGTGTGTGTTTTTTTCTTCTTCTGGTTACCCCTGTGAGTCTGACTTTCACAAGCTAAGGGCTGAAAACAATCATCAAGCAGCAGTTCGCCATATCTGTTGGACTTGTGGTTTATTCATGGTTGTCTTTGAATTCTTTCTGGTCCTGAACTGGGCCTGTGTGCCTTTCTAGTCTTTGTGGGTGTAACAGTGCTATTTTACATACCCATGGTGTAAAATACATGGAAGCAATATCTGAATCTGGTGACAGGCTGGACTGCAGCTTTAATGACTCATGGGCTACAGAGCATGTGGGAGCCAGATGCAGTCAAGTAGGCAAGACTTTCCGGAGCTCTAGAAGGTGCATGTTCAGTTCCAAATAATAGAGCATGGGATTGCAATATAGTGCTGTCTGATTTTATAAATATTCTGTCCTATATTAGGAGCCACTTCAACTTGGCTGTGACAACAGCTCCTTTGGTACTCTCTAGATGAGTAGGTGACAATATATTTTATCATGGGACACTTTTGAGAGTAAAAGAGGCTGCTACCGATAATTTACACAATAAAATAGGCCTAAACTTTGGATTTGGATATCTTTATCCCTGAGCCATTTCCTCAATCAGCTCCATCACCAAACCTGCGTTGTGCATCCCCTCTGCTGTGTGAGGCACTCAGGGGTAGACTCCATGCAGGAGGTGGTGAAGGGGAGCCTGGTTCTTGCCTTCATGCAGCTTCCTACTAAATTGCAGGAGGCACACCTGAAAAAATTCACATCTATGATCAAGTGCCTGGACATGGGTGTTGTAGAAGTTCAAAGGAGGTTCAGCATGGTTGGGGGCTGTCCTCCATAGAAGGAAGTCCTCCATAGAAGGAAGCACTTGGAATGGGTCTTAAAGTTGTAGTGGGCTGGGGCAGGGAGAGGGCAGCTTAGGTAGGAGCTCTTAAAGGTGTTCACATCAGCTAACATGTTCAGGTCAGTGACATATTCATTCTGTATGCAGGTAGATGTCTGGGCAGCACATAGGCAAAGGACAGAAAAATGAAGCAGGCCAGTGAAGGCTGAACCAACAAACAAGGAGGGTAGGGGAGCACCAGAAGAGCAGAGCCTGGAGCACTTCCTCAAAGTACTTTATTTTCCTTCAAAGTTGAGTTTTATCTCAGGGACCTTGATTTGGGTATTGACATCTTCTTTATGAGAGTATTTAAAAAAATGGAGCAAGTCAAACCACAGCCATTCTAGCCTTACCATACTAACTTTTTCCAACCTAGCCAGTCTCAAATCTAGATTTCTGGGAAAAATCATGTGATTCCTCTGCTCAAGAATTTTCAAAGACTCCTCCTTGTTTATAATATAGACTTTCTCTGGTACTTGGCCTATGATATAAAGTCTTGCATGATCTGGCAGGCAACCCTGCTTCAGTTGCAAATTACAAGAGCACAAATCAATCTAGAATGTAAACTCCTTGAAAGCCAGGTCATTGTCTCTTTTGTCCATAGTTCTATTTCCAGACCCTAAAATGGCACCTGCCATCAGGACACTCAGTAAATATTTGTTAAATGACTAAATGAAGCCAGCTTAAATAAAAAGGGACCATACATGCTCTGATACCTGAGAGAGACAGGAATGTAGCTGGCCTCAGAACCACCTGGGTCCAGGGACTCAAAAATCATCATCAGTCTTCTATATATGTCTGTATTTCTATCTCTAGCTCTAGTGCTATCTCTAGCTCTAGCTCTGTCACCCTCCCTCCCTCTTATGTGTTACTGTGTGCATGCTGTTTTCATTCTCTCCTGCTGAAGCTGGTTTTTCCCCAGGTGAAGGACATGGTAGAGCAAGTGAGTGAGGGTAAAGCCACATATGGCTCCAGGCTTAAACTACAGAAGAAAGAAAGAGTGTCTCCATTAATGATTTTTTAAAATTCCCAGGGAAGTACTCTCATTGGTTAGGCTAGGGTCACATGAGCTTTCTGTGTCACAATCAATGCGAGAAGGAGCTTGGGAGACCATTGCCCTGACTTGGGTCATGTGCCTGGTGGGAGCCTCAAGCAGTTTACTGTGACTGGGCCGAGGAGAAGCTGTTTACCAAAGGAAAGAGCTGTTATTAGAAGTTGAGGTCCCTAGTACTGGCAGGAAAAACAAATAAAAAGCCAAATGTCTAGAGATGAGTGCACAAATACTTCCTCAGAATGAGACTGGGGTGGGAGTCTTGGTACAGCCCACAGAGCCCTGCAACAAACTTGAAATTGTTTTGAGGTCTCAGTTTTATTTTTTTGTATCTATGCTTATCTATAATAATAAAAGCCTAATATGCTAATTAGACCGGACGGCTGAACCACCTTCTGGACATCATTCGGGACGAAGCTGCGTGGCAGGGGCTGAGACAGAGACAGTTAGGGGAGATCAGGCAGGCAGGTAGAGGCTGTTAGGGTGATCAGGCAGGCAGGCAAGGGGCAATCAGGCAGGCAGGCAGAGTGGTTAGGGGTGATCAGGCAGGCAGGCGAGTGGTTAGGGGTAGGGGAGATCAGGCAGGCAGGCGAGTGGTTAGGGGTGATCAGGCAGGCAGGCGAGCAGTTAGGAGACAGCAGTCCCAGATTGCAAGAGGATGCAGGCCGGGCTGAGGGATTCCCCACTTCTGCATGAATTTCATGCACTTGGCATCTGGTAGGATAATAAAAAGCTAATATTCAAATCGACCAAATGGCGGAACGACCTGTCGCTATGACGTGCACTGACCACCAGGGGGAAGATGCTCAATGCTGGATCTGCCCCCTGGTGGTCAGTGTGCTCCCACAGGGGGAGTGCCACTCAACCAGAAGTCGGGCTCATGGCTGGCAAACGCAGTAGTGGTGGTAGGAGCCTCTCCCGCCTCCGTGGCAGCACTAAGGGTTCCCAGACTGTGAGAGAGCACAGACTGAGCTGAGGGACGCCCCCCCCCAGTGCATGAATTTTGTGCACCAGGCCTCTAATTTTAATAGAAAAACAATGCTTTGCTGAGGGATGACCCCCCCCCCCCCAGTGCATGAATTTTGTGCATCAGACCTCTAATTTTAATAGAAAAACAATGCTTTAAAGAACTCACTATTGAATCAAATCTGTACTCTAGGAAGTGTGCTATTAAGCATTCTGTGTTTTTTTTGCACCTCTTGGAACAGTCTTGTACCCTTAAGAGTCTGTATAGCTCACACTGAGAAGCCATACTTGACCTTAATGATTTCCTCCAGACCTGTCTCCTGACTGCACTGGTGTCATGCCACATTTGTTTTCCCCTAACTGGAATGTCCTCCCTTGCCCTCTCTGCCTCTTCTGGCCCTACCCACCTTCAACATGCTCATCAAATCCCACATTCTTTATAGCATCTTCCTGGGTCACTCTCTCTGTCCTTTACACACAGTGCATTACAGTGGAAAGGGCTCATAAGATCCAGGTTCTAGTTCTACCTTTGTCACCAACTCTCTGCATGAAAGTTATTTCCTCTCTCTGCAACTCAGTTTCCTCTTCTGTAAAATTAGGGGTTGCACTGACCCTGTTAGTTAGCAAAGGGCAGCTTTCAGCCTGGGTGCTTCCCATCCCCTAATCCCATTTTGGCAATCTCCCAACTAGGAAGAGTGCTCTCTGTACTAGCCAAATTCTAGGACACTCTAGTTCCGTGGTAGGCAAACCGCAGCTCTCGAGCCACATTCGGCTCTTTGGCCCCTTGAGTGTGGCTCTTCCACAAAATACCACGTGCGGGCGCGCTCGTACAGTGCGATTGAAACTTCGTGGCCCATGCGCAGAAGTGGGTATTTTGTGGAATAGCCACACTCAAGGGGCCAAAGAGCCGAGCCGCAGTTTGCCGACCACTGCTAGTCTAATGGTTCAGAAATTCAGGAGCTGGAGCTTGTTTTTAAACTGGTAAATATAAAGAGTTTAAGGTCAGTGTTTATATTAAGGATCTCTCTCTCTCTTTATATTAAGGATCTCTCTCTCTCTCTCTCTCTCTCTCTCTCTCTTTCTCTCTCTCTCTTCTATTTAGGAAGAGGACTCTCCTACACTCTTTCTCTTTCCCTACTCTTTGTCTCGCAGGGAGGAGAGTGAAGCCTAGGGGAAGCGAGGACACTAGATAACTAGATAATTCAACTGAGCCTAGGATATTCTCTTTGTAGTCCTATCTGGCTCAGAAGGTCAAAGCCTCAGCTGATCCCTGCTCTGTACCCAGTAGCAAAGGAAAGGATTACTGTGTTCAAGGCTGTTCTGGCTCAGTATCACCATAACCCCCCACCCCCTATTCTCTCCTGTCCTCTCCTCTTCTTACTTTGTGCCCATAAGTGAGAAGCACAAAGCTAGGCACCCAGAAAATATGTTCTGATTGATAAAATGTGGCAGAGAAAAATGCTTATGAATGACTTAAAGAGCACACAACTCACAAAAGCAAGTTTGGTTTTATGATTATTCTTTTGTTGTTGTTGTTAATCCTCACCCAAGGATATTTTTTCATTGGTTTTTAGAAAGAGTGGAAGGGAGGGTAAGAGACACAGAGAGAGAAACATCAATGTGAGAGAGACACATTGATTGGTTGCCTCTCGCATGTGCCCCAACTGGGGCAGGGATTGAGCCTGCAACCTAAGGTATGTACCCTTGACCAGAATTGAACCTGTGAGCCTTCAGGATGCGGGCCACTGCTCTATCCATTGAGCCAAACTGGCTAGGGATGATTATTCATTCTTAAGCAGAACAAGGAAGGGCATGGCATCAGGAAATTGAAAAAATGGTTTTAAAGTATATTTTTGCCTCAAAACATCAGCTTCTGCTTTCAGAAATAGGATGGACATATTTTGAAGTACTGTCAAGTGGTATGGACTTGCTACATAGTGCAAATAGTTCTCTGGGGGAAAAAGTTTACCCAGAGTGCTTCTAAAAGGATGGGAAGGAACCTAGGTCTTTTAAAAAATTTTTTATTGTTGAAAGTATTATATAGGTCCCCCCCCCTTAACCTCTTCCAGCCCCATCCCATCCCCTGCACCAGGCCCTCACCACCCCATTGTCCATAACCACAGGTTATGCATATATTCATACAAGTTCATTGGTTCCTAGGTCTTCTTTTAATGTGGTATCCATTCAATTTAGTGCAACCAAAAAATGTTCAAAGCCTTGGTAGGTGTCTTGTCAGGCTGTGGGCCTGATATGCTTCCAAATGGTATGCCTTTCTTAACAGAACATGGAAAGCCTAAATTCTGGTGTCAGATGTGTTCTCCATCACCAGGATAGTCATGGAGCTCAGTAGCATTGGTGGAAAAATGCAGTGGGCTTTATCTCCAACTGTAGAAAGTTAGCTAAGTGGAACTAGACTTTTGGTAAGTTGTTCTCCTGACTCAGGCATGTCCCAAACTGGCTACCGTGTCTTGAGACCCTGGGCAAGCATCCAAATCCTGCCGTCCTGAATTGCTCCTAGAGGAAAAGGAGCCTGTTTCAACTCTCTGCACTTCTTAAAGTGTTACTTTGATTGGACAGCAGATAGCAAGCAGTCTGTTTAGAAATATTACTATTATTACTCTGTCATGGTTATATTTTTAAATTATACTTTCTTTTTCTTTGCCAAGAGCAAACGATAACACACATTTGCACTGCAGAGCCAACCAAAGCTGTGTAGGGTTTGCCCAGACAGGTTTGAAAATGTATTCTAACCCACTGCTGCCCAAACAGGAAGTCTTTCCATACCTCCCCATCCCCAGGTCAGGGGCCCATGCCTTTTTATTAAAAACAACTCTTTTAAAAAATAAAGTAAGCTTTATTATCACTATAAAAGTAATACATTTTGTTGTTTATACCAGTATTACTTGGAAAATACACAAAAGTATAAAAAGAAAACCAGATATCATCTATAATACCAGAACACAGAAATAACTTCTATTAAATTTTGCTATATTTCTTCCTAGCCTTTTTAAAATATATTGATACAAAACTATGGATGCAAAATGTTCCCAATACACTTATATTACATATTCAGGAACATATTGCAAAAATAATTTTGTACCTTACTTTTATCACTTTATCATATCACAATCCACATATAACCATTATAAGATTTTTGGTCTATTCCCTCCAGCCTTTTATCTGTATATTGATACAAAACCATGCATGCAAAATGCTCCCAATATATTTATACTGCATATTAGGAACACATCACAAAAATAGTTTAGCATCTTTCTTTGATAGACTTTTGGTATATTTCCTCCTAGCCGTCATTCCATATTATTGATACAAAACTATGAATGCAAAATGTTCCCAATACATTTATATTACATATTAGGAACACATCGCAAAAATAGTTTAGCATCTTTCTTTGATCACTTAATATTCCACAAGTCAGAGATAACCACTTTTGAAGTTTTGGCATATTTCCTCCCAGGCTTTCATCTCTACATTGAAACAAAGCCACATACAGAATGTTCCCTATATACTTAGATTGCTTGATGGGAACAGTGCAAAAATTTTGTGCATTTCTTTTATCACCAAATATTTCATCAGGAGCACATTTTCATGACACTTATTAGAGGTACCATATTTTAATTACCCAATCCTTTGTTGTTGGTCATTCAGGATGTCCCTAATCTCCATCCTTAAAAATACTGAAATGAACATGTTTATGTATTCTTTTTCGGTGATTTTTTGTTCATGTCATTTTTATGTTTTTTTCTTGACCACTTCAATGAACTCAACATATTAAAGATGACCCTGTGTCTACAATACTTATAGCTAATGTTTTTTCAGTTGTTTGCTTGAGCACAAATTCTTTGTTTTAACATTCTAGCATGAATATAAAATCTTATGCCTTATATAAGTTTCAATTCATTAAAAGGAAACTTAAAACAATAGTGAAGAACACAAAGGCTGACCCCTCACCTCCCATTAAACTATTAAAATACAACTCATGAAACAACTCATGTCCCCCTCCTCCCCACAAGGCAACCATTTTCTTCCTTCCTCAGGGCCTACTTTTCTTCTGATCTAGTCATTTGATTGGTCTTGTAATTACTTACCAGTCAGTAACATATGAAGATAGGTGGCTCCCAGACCTTTCAGTTATCAATCTGTCACAAGTGCAAAGTGGTATCTCGTGACATGATGATCCCCGAGATGTCTGAGGTCTGTGCATCCTTGCCCCCAAATTTCCATGTCGCCTATGACCCCTAAAGACTTTTTAGAGGATTATATTTAACAATGCTACAAAAAACATGGCATAACAAAAACACATGGAAAAGTCAAGAAAAAGTCCAGCTTGAATCCCAACACCTTAAGCAACAAGTATATTTGTTGCATGGTCTTTCCAGTTTCTGTTCCTATACAGACCCACTTTTTAAACATGGTGTCCATGTGATTTTATGTCCCTGATTTTTAAAATTTTATATATAAGCATTTTCTAGGTTTTTTATAAAGTCTTTATAAATATTATTTGTAATGGCTGAAAAAGGTTACATTGAATAAGTTAACCCATATGGTTAAACATTCATTTGGTTGAAACTATAGAAAGTACCAAATATGGGCCAGAGATTTAAAATGAACTTAAATCATACTTTTTTGGAGGAGGGCTTGTGCATGTCTACTTGTACCCAGCTGGGTAATTTACAGTCGCTATTTATTCATCCTGGGGCCAATCTTGGGCCTTGCCCATGAACTGTGTTCAGTGTGTAGGCAAAAGGTCATAAAACTAATCAGTTTCACCTCAAATTTTTGTAACTAAACTAATTCACCTCCATTTCCTGCTCTAATCACTACTGTGCAGTCCCTCCAGCATGAGGTCTGAAGGAAAAGTCCTCATACTAGCCTCAAACAAATCCTCCCCCTCCAGAAGCCATAGTGTTCTTGTCTGTAGTTGGGTGTTTTTTTTTTACTGCTTTATTCTATTTATCGTTTGAGGTTGTTGCCAGTAGAAAATATGAAAGCATTTGGAATAATATGTAAAAGCAAGATGCAAAAGCAAGATGTTGGAATTATTATGATTTTGATTATTGTGGTTTTTGTGGCCAGGACTTTAAAAGGTCTGGTCTTGGGATAAGGGGAGGAGGTGGGAATAGGGATGGGAACCAGGTGAGGAAGCTGCCTTGGGAGAATCACACTTCAAAACAATGAAGCCCTGTGGCTCAGTTGGTTGAGCATTGTCCTGTGCAAGGAAAGGTTGCCTGTTGATTCCAGGTCGGTTCACATATGGTTGCAAACTGAAGGCAACAGATGATGTTTCTCTCCCTCTAAGCATGTCCTTGGGTGCGAATTAAAAAAACAACAACAATCAGGCCTCTCAGTACCTTGGTTCTCAGCTCCCAGGGCAACCTCCCAAACTGGCACCACTGCTCAGATTATAGAGCTCACTAGTGTAACGGGAGTGCTCCAGTGCCTGAACTAAGAGTAATGGAAGTCTTCTCAGAGCTCCTCCTAATGGCTCAATATACAATCCCCTCAGGGGTCTATGCCTTTTTGAAGGAGCCAAAGAGATCTATTGTGGAGCGGGAGAAGGCAAAGGTCGCAGATAGGTGAAATATTAGGAAAGACTAGCAGATTTTTGTTCATTTACTGAGCAGTAAGTAATGGGTGGAGATGAGTGAGATGTAGGATGGCTGGGAGATACACATTTGCTATAACTGGTGTATATATACTCTGTTTTTCAGTTAAGAGCAATGTAATCATTCTAAATACAAATGCATATGTAATGTTCTAGGGTTGAGGCTGCTACACTGCAGGCCAGTGGGAAAATAGAGCTCTAAAAATGTATGCCAACTTGGATGTATCCCCTGACTCAAGTCTTTATTTCCTATCAATGGAACTTATTTTTATTTTCATGTTGCACAGTCTCTTGGGAAAGCTGCCTAGAAGTTAATGTCCACCTGTGTAGGATCAGGTACTCTCCAAGTGTTGCCCTGAGCTCTGTAGTCCAGGATGGGGATGGGAGGGTAGGGACAGGACAAATCCAGCCCCCTGCTGCCCAGTCTGCCTTGATGACTTGATAAGTATGGTGTTTTAAAACAATCCGCAAAATAATTTGCACTGCAGAGTCCTTATTAGGTCTTTTTATTGGACAGTTGCCCATATGAACGGAAATCAAAAACAGCATACAATCATTCAATCTCCCAGCACTGAAGTATGTCCAACTGTTTTCCTGTTTTGTTTGGTTTCCACTTCAGTCCTTGTCTGTATGTGCACATAAATTTTTACAGAGTTGCAACCACTGCCTTTTTTGTGCCCTGGTTATTGGCATCGAGTTTTCCAAGTAACATTGACACACATCTGTTCAAATCAATTGCCGTTCCCATCATGACTGACTCATTTGGCGGGAAAAACAAGTTTACATGCCAATTGGAACAAAGAAGCACGGGTATGGGGGAGCCGCAGGGAGAAAGAAGTGGTGGGAGAGGGTTATTTCGACTTACAGATCATAAAACATTTTCCAATAACATTTTTAAAGGATGTATAATATTACACTGAGTGATTGATTATATTTTACCCCATGCTGTGGGACTCTTGGGTGGTTTTCAATGCCTAGTGAGTTAAAATGCATATAAATTACAGACTTTTAGAGATGATTATATTTTCTTGAAACAGGAGTCTTCTGTGTCCAGATCCGGTTCAAGAGTGTTGATATACTGTTCCTTTGTTGGGGAAAAAAGTCAGTATTGCTACCTGGAGATGCTGGATGCCTTAAAAAATATTCCTGTGATTGATTAAAAAAAATATGTTCAATTTTAGTTTATAAAAGTAACCTGTATGTCTTGTCCCATAATTTACAGAAATGCCGTTTTAAATTTAGAGTTAGACTAAGCTTTTCCTAGTTTAAGGGCCACACCTGTCTAATAAACTTAACACAATGCCCTATACACTTAGCTTCCTCACTAACAAATAACATGTGTTGGGGAAAAATGAGAAAACAATGGAAAGGTGCCTCCTTGTAGGTGGTAACACTGTAGCAATTAATCAGCTGACTATGTAAATTGGCTCCCTTTATACAAGTCTCTCGCACATTATGATGCACATTTAGCAATGTTGAAAAACAATTTTAAAGAATACCTTAGAGGGTTGTTAAGGAGAATTTATAGTCTGGAACGAATTGCCATCTTTTTAATTGACACAGAAATGTTTGGCTGAAATATTGCTTTATTCACATTTTTGTCCTTGGAGGAAAATCAAGGCACACTGCAACTTCGATCGTGTGAATAATGGTGCAAGCTGACTATTTTAAGTCAGGAAAGGGCACCGTGCAAAGGGCTGTTTGGACGACCTCAAACTCCATGCCTTTAGGGGGCCCTGGGTAAAGGGCCCCTGCGCTTCTGGGAGGCCACGCCCCCTAGTCAGGATCACTTACTCCTCGCCCTCTGCCCCTCGCGGTTCCCAACCCGCCTGGACTCTCACCTGTGTCCTGCAGGCGCCCACTGGAGGGAGCCGGATGGCGCGGGCCTGGTCTTCCCGGAGGGCTGGGAGCCACCAAGCCTTCTGCTGGCTCAAGGGGGACCGTACAGAGAGGGGAGAAAGGGAGAAGGGAAGCTGGTGAGAGGCAGGGGCAGGAGGGTAGCCTCGAGGTGCCTCCCACCCCCAAGTGGAGAGACCGGCGGGGGCGGGAACCTGTTTGCCTGCAAGGCCTGGGGCTTGTGGGCCTGCGGGAACTTGGGGCAGCCCGCGCGGGCAGGAGCTAGGGCTTCGCAGCCTAGGCTTCGCGGCTGTGGCGGGGAAGGAGGGGGCGGGGCACGGGGAGGGGGGCGGAGGCTGCGGGAAGCCGGGCTCGGCCAAGGTCGCTGGGTCGCGGCGCCCCTGGGAGCCCGAGGGTCCGCGGCGGCGGGAAGGGCCCCAAACCGCCCTGCGACTGCCCCCGGCGCAAGGGAGTCTGGGAGAGCAGGCGTTTCAGGCGGCTGATCCCCACTCCCACCCAGCTCCTGGGGGGGCCCCTGCCACCCCCGCCTCCCCAGACCAGAGCCCTTCTGCCCCACCCCCGCTCCCGGCCTCTGGGAGGATCGGTTCTAGGCAACCCATCCAGACCCGCGGGGGTATCGTGTTTTGTTTCTTTTAAGAGAACATAAAGCGTGGAAATGTTCCACACCTCCCTTTGTCTTTGCCAACAGTCCCTCACCTCTCGATTCGCCAGGTCAAAAATAAATATCTAAGTGATTTTCACAGGCAAAGGGAGCCTTCAGCCAGAGAATGAGAACTTTCTTTCCTAGGCCGGTTTTCAAGCTCCTAGCCTACTGAGAGCCCCAGTGAGGAGCGGTGGTGGGAGGTCGACAGACGTGCAGCACTAATTAGCAACAATGCCCAGAGTTTTGTAGGTACCGAAGGGCCCCTGAATGGACAGCTGAGTTACTGCCATTTTCTCCAGAACCGTCAAGTCAGTGCCTTGCCAGTGGAGAATCCTTTCCGTGAGCCCCCCCCCCCCCCCCGGGGCAACCAAAGTGGTCTTGGAACACGCCTTCAGAGTGAAATTCCAGGACAGGTGTTGGGGGACAGGGCAGGGTGCAGCTAGAAATGCGAAGCCTCATTGAGGAGCCACCCCACATGTCCCCGCTCTCCCCTGTAGACCTCAGATCGGGCACGCCGCCTGGGAGTCACCAGGCCTGCGAGGACCCTCGCGTCGAGCTGAAGGGCAACTCCCCGCAGCACAGCTAGGGAGGTGGAAGAGCATGGGGCCCGAAACTTTCATCTTTCCTGGACCCCAAAATCTTTTCCATGCGCAGGACGGCACGACGTGAGGCCTTTTACCAGGAGCTTCAGAACGGCCTGGGGACTGCTTGCAGTGGGTCACCCCTCCTGTCCCCCCTTAATCTTTTTCTAACCCCCCACCCCCATTTAGCTGTTGGGGTCGGAGGTAATCTCTTTTCGTTTTGTCGTGTGGATGGCATTCTAAGTGATTAGGAAGGGGATTTTTTTTTTCGACCGATTAAATTTTACTTGAGCAGGGTAAGGTGTGCTAAAATAAAGTAGCTTTTATTTACACTCATTTACATATTGAAAGGCAGGCAAACGTTTGATGGAGGACAAACTCCCTAACCCGAGCTGCACTAGGACTTACCTGGTGGGTGGGCTCCTGTGGGATTCCCAGCCTTACCCGGGCAGCAGAAACAATACTCCAGAATACGGATAACCCACTGCAGTACTGTTCCCGCTGCTAGGGCACGGCTGAGTGCTGGCACCACGTCCCTTCTGGGAACACCCCCCCCACCCCGCCCCAAATCCCCACAGAGTATTGGCGTCCACCCCCAATCTGGTGGTGCCTCATGGGAGGGGAAGGGCGAGGAGCGAAGAGAGAGACCGAAGGCCCCCCCCCCCCCCCATCTGCTGCAGAGCTGGCCTTGAGAGCTGGCGCCTCGCAGGAACACACATCCAGCAGAACCCCACCTTCCAACTTCCCCTCGAGGGGGTATAGCAGCGCCTCACGTTTTGAACTATGTAAAGCACTTCAAAACATGAATTGCTGCTGTATCCCTTCGGAGTCCACGAAGGGGGATCGCTCTGGGTGCCTGCAGGCGGAGAAACACAGGGTAATAGGAAAAAAGCCCAGACCCGCCCTGCCCACTGTCGAGGAATACAGCAAAACTTGTAACAAAGACACTTCCTTCCAAATAGATGTACTTTTTAGAACTTCACCATTAGATTTCCAGGACTGGCCGGTGGAGTGAAGGGTGTGACTCTCAATTTCTTTTCCCAGAGGACGAATCTTGGAAAAGTATATAGGTGAAAAAGCAGAGGGGTGGGGAATAGGAATTAGGGTGGTAAAATAATCTTACCTCTGAAAGCAATAATAATAAAATAAATTGAGGCAGTTTGACAACATCTGGATTACTCTTTTCAGCTTCAAAGTCTTGGTGAAACTTCTTCCTGCTGCCCATTAGAAATCCTAAGTCTCATTGAATGTCCCCATTTTAAAAAAAAAACCACAAAAACTTTTCATTTATTGACTTAAAGGAGATCACCAAAACTTCTCTGGCAGCTTCAGCTGATTGTAACATATATGATAGCTGGGAAATATAGATCCCTCCATCCAAGCATCAGAAGTCCTCTTTCATCCGCCATTGCTTCATTCTTACAGCAAACACCCTGCTTTGAATTGTTTTTAAAAGTGTAAAAGAATGAGAGATAACTGTCCTCAAATGAAATACCTGGCTCTTTACATGTGAAACTAGTCATTCAAATTTATCTATAAGTAATTTATATTTTTTAATGTCACTTATTAAAACATCAATCAAACCACTTAAATACTTCATGTCAAATTCCTCCTTCCTTTCTCAAGCAGCTCCACAGAAACTCTTTCCTGTCCTGAAATGGCCGCACTGTGCATATTCCTTAATGATTAACTCATTAGATACCACCATTTCCTTTTAAAATGGACACACATTGGCAATAAGTTACATGCATCCTCCCCCAATGTTTAAACAAAATAGTCAATTAAGCACAGAAGAAACTACCCTGTAACCCTCAATCACAAACCTGAAAGTTAAAACAATAAAACCAGCACAAAACTCTAATGGTTTTGAAAGTTAAAAAACATTTCAGTACAAGTCTGCTTAGTGTTTTGGCTCATTTAAAAGTTATGTCGGTTTTTCAAAACCAATATAATGATGTTGTGTCCTATTTCTTCGTTAATAATGTGCAGAGTATTTAATGAGGCTCAGTACAAAATTCATCACACCATACTGAGATCCAGTGTTGCCAAATATACTATTTATGCCATGGTAAACAAAGTTATTAATAATAATAACCCCACTCCCTAAATTGAGACATACAATTAAGTGTCTCTAAATTCCATCTTGTTTGGCTATGCTATTTACAACTTTTACATAGACTTTTGGGATTAACGGAGAAAAACGTCCTTTGTTGCCCTTAAAAAGAAAAAAGAAAACATGTTTAGCAAATGTACAGTTATACTTTAAAACTCCACAACCTCCTCCCATTTAAATATTTAAGTTCCACAGAAATATGTGAACCATTACATCAGATATTAAAGTCATCCCTAATTTAACATTTCCTTGGATGACTACTTAGAAAAACAAAGTTCATTAGAAATAGCAATGGTGTCAAAGGCGAAGTTCTCTTCCAGATTGCTCTGCAAACTGCTCTCTGGAATCGAATTCATTTGTACTCTTCACGTAACCCCTTTCTTCTCTCCCAGTGACAGTACAACGACTTACATTCGTAAAAAGCCACCTCACAATCCTATTCTACAGATTTCCCCTTTTACTTAAATTTACTTACGAAAAGAGATTACAAAGAGGCATCTTGTCAATTTAGGAGAGGGTCAACCGCTGATACAATAGACAAAGAATCAATACTTTTGAGTTGCCCAAAGCCCCACCCTCCTTCTGAACTGAACTGTGTTTGGCCAAATCATGTGAGCGCCAAAGAATACAGCTCTTCCTCCGTTCATACTTTACAACGTTTTGTCTTAATTTTGCAGATGCTTTGTTCCCCACATCCCTAGGCGCATTCGTGCGAAACTTTCCCAATGTCAAGTTTCCTATAGGGAAAACTAAACAACTTTGAAAGTTTTAATTGGGTAAAGACAATGCAAAATTAATCGCACATTCATTTCCAAGGGATATTTCACTGCTTGCAAAGAAGAGCCACAGAAAGTCCACTTAACAGTCTGTCATAACCAGTCTCACCCCACCCTGGCGAAGCTGAAAATCTGTCACTGCCCCTTACTCAATTTTCTCCTTCCACCCCTCAATGCTAGCTTTTTTCCCAGCCAATTTCCCAAGAATTTTCCCGGCTGCACTTATACGTGCTAAATACTTTCAGGGTCTGTTTCATCTGCACCCCGGCCCCCAAACGTGCTTTACAACCCCAAAGCAACAAAACTTTTTCATGATTGTCACCAGATTTCCCCCCCATTCTACCGTAATCCACGTTACTTGGGGGGGGGGGGAGGGGGACGCAAACCAACAAGTCTTTTTTTTAAAAAAATCCCTTATCACCTCTCGATCCACTCGAAAATGGCGCCGAAATCGAAGAACTTCTTAAATTTCATTGTCAGCTTTTTGCAAAGGTTTCTGGGATTTTCCTGCGAAGTTGTTTGCAGCGTCTGAAAGCTAGCAAAAGGGCAAGCAAGCGAGCCAGAGACGGGGAGGAAGGAAAGGGGGGGCACAGAGAGCGAGATCTTGGGCTCGAGAGGGGAGTAGGGCCGGGACATGGGAGGCGGCAAGGTCGCGGGCGCGAGGGGTCGGGCACCAGCAGCAGGGACCCAAAGCCCGGAGCGGGCAGCCAGGAGTCGGGGTGGCGGCGCTGAGGGGCGCCCTCTCGGGCTGGCTTCAGCTGAAGTTCGGAGAGCAGCTTGGCGGAGGCGGAGCGGAGCGGACCGGACCGAGGGGCTGGACCTGTGCGCGCTGGGAGGCGAGCGGGGCACCCAGCGGAGAGGCTCTGGGAGCGGCCCTAGAAAAAGCCGGCTCCGGGGGCGTGGCCCCCCTGTGCTGGCGCCCCCCCCCCCCACCGCCCCCGTCCGCCTTGCAGAGGGGGGACGGAAGGGGGAGGGAAGGGAAGAGAGGGAGCTGTGGGGAAAGGGGGTTGTGTAGGCGTTCGACGCCACGGCCTTGGCCTGCAGCCGGGAAGGACCGAGAAGGGTACTGGGCGCGCAGAATAGCCGATCCAGAGTCGAATAGCGGGGACTCAGGGAGAAAGAAGAGAGGATGGAAAATGGCAAAAGCAAGGGCACAAGGTAGTGCAGCGCTCATTCAGAGACCCACACGACGCAAGCCAACCCGCGCCCACGGGTCGCCTCGGGGTGCCATTGGAGCTGCCCGGAGGGCTTAAGGTGGCTGAGCAAAGCCGCTAGCTCTGTGCTTCCCGGGGTGCCTGAAACGGTTTCGGGAGGACCCAGGGGGGCCCGGACCGCGTGAGTGCAGAGCTCTCCCCAAGCGTTTGAGTTCAGACTTGTCGGGACTCCCCTGTCCCCGCTGCCCTGCCAAGTCCTCAGGGACAGAGGCCCCTGGGACCAAGGCGATCCCGGATCCCCGTACGTGCTTGGCCGTCTGTCGGCTTTGGGGGTCACAGCACAAAGGCCGGGAACAACTGACTATACAAGTCCCAGTCCAAGAAAGGAAACTGGTTTTAAGAATGAAGTGGGGCAACAGGAGGGAAAGGAGCCCTTAGTCTGGATGCTAAAGGCTGGTAGGGCCCTAGAGTTCATTTTCCTAGGTGTGAGAATGCTTTTGATGGCAAGTAGGAGATTGTCCTTATATTTAGAAGATGCATACCGAAGTGTAGAGGTGAAATGTCACGATGTCTCCAGTTTTCAAATGATGCAGCTAACACGCACACATCTTGAGGGGTGAGGGAGGCAAGTGTTGCAATACTTTACAGTTGTTGCATCCAGCTTGGGGGCGGGGGCGGGGGGTAAACGGACATTCCTCGTACTGTTCTTTCAACTTTCTTGTATATTTCCTGTATATTTGCAAAATGTCATCACAAAAATAGCGCCCGAACACTGTCTAAGGAAATGAGCACGGCTGCATTCTCTGTCCCTATCCCGGGTGGGACAAATCTTCAAGCAACCAGGGCTCAAATCGAGTGGGTGCTGGACAGGAAGAGTAATGGGTAGTGCCGACCTGCAGCGGCCACAGTCCTGGGCATGGGATGCAGGCCGGGAGTGGCCCGGGGTCCCAGTTGCACAGCACTGGCTAGGCGTTGCCCAGTGGCGGGCGGGGGTGGGGGGTGGCGGGGGTTGCCCTGGCGGTTCCCAGCCACCCGGGGCCTGACTTGGCTGGCTCAAGGGCGCTGGTCGCCTGCACCATGGACTAGTGAGGACAGCGGGGGGCCACGGGGAGTCGAGCTGCGAGCCTGACTCAGCCACCATGACCAAATGTCCCCTGCTCTCCCTGTGGGAGGTCGAGACTTTCTTGTCCTGCGCCCTGCGCAGGGGGTACTGAAGAACCATGCTCGGGCGGGCGCTGGGGGGAAAATCAGGTGCCAAAAGAAAATAACACACACACACACACACACACACACACACACACACACACACACACACCACACACACACACACACACACAAAATCAGTATAAAAAAACAAAATCAAGGATTTCTCTTGCTCAGCGCTCGAACTACTTAACTCTCGCATGCATTTTATTGTGTTGTTTCTATAGACCTGATGTAAAATCTTGATTTCTTTGCAAAGGCGATTTGCAGACCCTAAGCATTGCAACTGTTGCGTGGCCTTTCGCGGGCTTCTGCATCATTTTTTGTTTTTAGAGGTGGGTGGTGGGGGAGGGACAGTAGAGTCTTCCAGGATCTGCAAAGCTGGTTTTTAAAATTACCAAAAAGTTTACAGACCAAGAATTTGATTTTCAGGAAAGGTTTTAAAACTTGCATGGCTTCAGTGGGCGCTAAAACTTATTCCTACACTACAGTTTTCCTATTAGTCTTCAAAACTCCTCGTAGACAGGGCTGAAAGTTTGCCGTGCTGTGAGACGTGACTGAACAAGCTTCTAAATCCTCAGATAGATTATTTATAAAGCTCCAGTGTCCTAGGGGTGAAAGACTTTTCTGGGCTTTTAAGGCTCGGCTTCATGAGTAAATTTGCTTGGTTTGATCTAACTGCATGTAAGCATTCATTTCCCTGTGTGGATTTAGCAGAAGGGCAGAAGATTCCAGCACTATAAGATAAAAGTCGATTTTGTGGCATGTCCTCTAAAGAAAAATTGAAACAGCTTTCTTTATTAAACTCTTTTTGCTATATCAGCAAATTAGAGAGCCAGTTGAATATTGATGAATTCTTTGAGGGTGAGTAATATGGCTACAGGCTGAAGAAAGTGAGGGAGGGCAGGCTTAAGTATTTACTCAAGTGAACAATCTTGAAATATTTTTCAACTACGATGTCTCAAGGATTTTTTTTTTTTAGGTTTTCTTAGTACCTCTGAAACAAACTCTGATTCTGCAAATGGCTTCTCATTTTAATAAGGCCTTTCCTAACTTGACAAAACTCCCGCAGGATTTAAATTGCCCTAAGAACTTAGAAAGTCATTCTAGAACAGGCCAAAGCTCACCAGCAGGGTGTAAGGGAAGCCCTCCAATAGGTAGTCAGGCAATTTCTCAGTGGGCAGCAAGGAGCCCGAAAACAAAGGAAATGGACACCATTCATTGTTTTTTCTCATTTCTGAAGTACTGTTTCAAAGTGGGTATTTATAGTAAAATAGCACATATTTCCCCCCCCCTTTTTTTTTGCTGATGAAACATTACAAAATTACCTTGATGAGAAGTAATTATAGTCAGTCGAAGAAGAATTTAGCAATAGCTTTGAAGGATTTGAAGGCTCAGCTGGAAAAAAAAAAATTAGCTCTAGACCTGAGAGTCAGCAAGGAAGTTATGCATAACAAGAAATAATTTTTTGAAAGTGTTTTCGGAAAAGCAATTGTGAATGAATCTCTGGAAATAGATACTAGGAAATGAATTGAATTGAAGATTCTTTTTTTTTTAAAATTGCAAAGGAAATTTCCAGAACTAAGCACTTTTCTTTTAAATTGAAATGCCTTTTATGATTATGTTTTTCATGAAGACCTTGAGTTAAGGAAACAAGACTTTCCTTACGTTGTAAATATCCAGGAGTCTTTAGAGAGATAAACTCAGGATAGAGTTACAGATTTAACAGAAAGAAAACAACTGGAATCGTGTCATGAAGCTTCTACTGTTATTTGTAAAGGCTTTTTTTCAAGGTTCAAGAAAAGGCTAGTAGCAGTAATTCAACAGAAAAGATAGTGCCCTTTGATAATTTTTATTTTACTTTATGAAATTAGCTGTGATAAAAATAATTCTTTGAAAAACTTGAGACTTTGGTTAAAAGTTCAAATCTTAGTTTCTCCCACCTCCCATGATCTCTCCAGGCACAAGCAGAATTAATTAGTAAATTTTTCCTTTCTGCCAATGAGGAGCTTAGTAAGTCCTTGATGGCTGTTGCTTTTGATTTTGAGGTCTCTTTTCTCTCCTGAAAGACGCAGACTCACTGCCTTCAATGCTGCTTGGATTTCTTCTTTAAACATGACATGTTTTTCTTGTTGGGTGTGTGCTATTATTGTCTTAATTACTTTTGGATTTTTGCCCATTAAATCAAAGACAGTGTCAGATGACAGAAATGATCAGATCTTTTCACAAAGGAAGGCCACAACGAAGGGTTGCACAGTGGCCTCAGTCTCTAAGCTGTGCTGGCCCTACACTGTCACCGTCCTATAAGCAAGCGTGACTCACTGTCCTTTGCAGAGTGTAAACTGACAGAACAGATTGTAATCATAGGGGCATGGAGACGGAAAAGCCATCTCCTGTGTACAAGAACAGGAGCTAAAGCGTAGTCCTAGGTTACATTTGGTCACTTGCTTTTACCATAAACATTATGATTACCAGTTTCTAACCTTAATACTTTGAGAACTTTCCTGGAGCCTTACCTAATTATGAAAAAGAGAAAAGAGAAACCCAGTACAGATCAATGTCAACATGTCAAATGTAATCATGTTCAGGAGTCTGAAGTGCATTTGGATAGTTGGTTGTTCCATTTATATCAAACATTTTTTTTAAAGCCCCAAAGTGACCAGCATCAAGGAGGTTCTGTAAAAATCACAGAGCCCTGCCAAGTCTGGATGACATCACTTTTAGTCTTGCTACATAAAAAGAAAATGCTCCTGGGGGCAAATAATATCTTGCTGGATAGCAAGGGGAGGAGAGAATAGAAAATTGAAGGACACGAAGGGTACTATCTTTGTTTAAAACCAAGATGTGTTTTTCAAACTATGAAACCCTTTGTTGAAATAGGGAAGGAGGAAAAGTCAGTATGTATAACTGAAGCATTTACTTTAATGCTATTAACACTGAACTATCCAGATCTCACTCACAGCTTTCCTTCTTGTCCCCAAACACAACTGCATTAAAAAAAACAACTTAATAGGTAGAGTTTCTAGGACTGGTGGAAAAATGTTTCTTTTACCTCCTGTCTCTTAAAATAATTCTTAGGCTTAAAATCAGGCGGGATTTTGCAATAGTTAAAGACCAGAGCAGCCCCATCCATTGGCAGGAAATGGAGATGGAAATCTGGACCCAGTTTTCAACATTTACATTTGCCCTAAACTCAGGGCTCAGCAGCTCCTTTAGCTCAGAGTCCCCAGGAATCCCTAGACCACAGGCAGGGACTAGTGAAAATAAGAGTGAGGTGGAGAGTGAGGACGAAGGCAAGAAAGGGAAAAAAGATGAAAGTATTAAAAGAAAACCAAGTTTTTCCTTCCATTTCTACCTGTACCCTAGTTAAAACCCTCAACTTGCCACCACTACATCATCAAGGTAATTTTCTCAGGCTCCTCACTCATCTCCCAGATGAGTTTTACCCCTTTCCCAGTGGACCCTGAGTTCTGTTCTGTAAACACAATTCTGATCATATTAATCCTTGTCACAAAAATCACAACTAAGTGCTGAAGTCTCGAATGTGGCCTTCAAGGCCTTCTCCAACCTGACTCTAATCTGCTTCTCCAGTTGTAAGTCCTTCCCTCCAGCCACACCTTCTTCATGGCTCTAGGCGGAGATGTTTGTTTCTCCCATTTCCTCAGTCATTCGCAGTCCATATCAACCTACTCCTCAAAGCCTCCTCAGATACCTCAGAGTTGGACTTAATAACCTCTGTCCTATCCCATCAGAACACTTTAAAAAATATATTTTATTGATTTTTTTTACAGAGAGGAAGGGAGAGGGATAGAGAGTTAGAAACATCGATGGGAGAGAAACATTGATCAGCTGCCTCCTCCACACTCCCTACTGGGGATGTGCCCGCAACCAAGGTACATGCCCTTGACCAGAATCGAACCTGGGGCACTTCAGTCCTCAAGCCAATGCTCTATCCACTGAGCCAAACCAGTTAGGGCCCATCAGAACACTTTCATATAGTTATTCTGAAACTCTTCCTAGCAAACAGTAAGCTCTCAGAGGGTAGGGACATGTTTGTGCAATAACTTGCATAGGTTGGTGACTAAGTACATTTCTGTCAAATAAATGCATATCTGAGAAGGAAAAAGACCAAATAGAAGGAGTTAAAAGTTGTGTTGGTGAAAAGACTATGACCGAGATGCTCAACAGTTGACTTAGGTGCCCTCTGATGCTCTTGGTGCCAAGGTTATCTAACCCAGAGTGACACAGTGGCTTAACAAATTGGCATGGGACAGACATTTGCAACAACATCCCCTATAATAATATGGAATTAATTTACTTGTAACTTAGCTTCTCAGTGCTATAAGCCCTCTCCTGAAAAAACTATCAACACATTTTATACTTTTAAGTTTCAAGCCAGTCCTTGAAAGGAAGATGGAATTTGGATGGAACGGGAAAACTGTGCTCAAAGGGCCTGAGATAAAGAGGAGCTGGAAGGAGATAGAGTTAGCTGTAAAAAGGCTAAATGTTCAGGAATTAGTTGGAGATTGAGCTGAACAAAAACGTTCCACCCACTCCAGAACAAATAGATTATGGGGGGTGTGGGAATAGGCAGAGGAGTTTTAATTGCAGGATGGTTTGGAGACTTTAAACGTCCTTGAGTAAGGGCATGATGTAATGGAAATAATATTTGCAAGAGATTCACTTGGCTTACATGGTAACTTTCTGAACTATGAGCTGCAGCAAACCTATGAAAATCTGAATAATTAGAATATCCTATTTTCCATGCCACACAGGAGTGAGTTTTCTTACTAGGGAAGAGAAAGGGTGGGAAAAATACTACTTATTGTATGCCTAGTATGTATCAGGTGATGTCTAGACTTTTTTTCCAAGCAGCTATTTTCTCTCTCCCTCTCCCTCCCTCTCTCCCTTTCTCTCTCACTCTCCCTCCCTTCCTCTGGCTCTCACACTTACACCTACACACACCAAAATACGCCCCACCATTAGGACTTGATTGGACTTTAAAGTTAATCAATTTCCTGTTAAATTACACATTAAAATGTTTTTAAATACCAGTAAATATCAGGCAAAAAATTCATCAAAAGAATCCAGAAACATCATGTGCTGATTTGATGAATGAATCCACACCTTCTGGACTGAAGCTAATTGTTTTTTGGGTGGTGGCAGGGCTTCAAAATGGAGAATGTTATTTTTCATGGGCAACTTAAAAAATTGTCATTAAATATTTTTGCAAAGTTAAAACAACATTGAAAGTAACTTGGACAACTTAAAAATTCCCTTTAGTTGCTGTAACCCAAATATCATGACATATTTAGAGCTTAAGTGCATCTGAATATAAGCAGAAGAGTGTGATTTCTCCACCTTAGTGGAGCAAAAATTAAGCAGATGAAATATGAAATGAAAAAGAGAATTAATTTGTAGTTTGGATCATAAAAAGCAGATTTTTGTAGAGGTTATTTTATTTTGATTGCAGACTGTAAATTATTATAGGGAGTTGGTGTAGAAATGACATTGAGGCTTACTTTTGGGTCAATTTGTTCCTAGCTTGACCCACCCTTGGTAGTGGGGAGGGCTGGGACTTTTCTAACCTCAAAGAAACCAGTATCCCTGCTGCTTTAGGACTTGTGTCTTCTCGCCTCAACACTGGCTTTCTTTTAGTACTTTGTCATGTAAATACAGCTTAGAAAACAGAATAAATATTCTATGGGCATTACATGGAAAATAAACTTTTCTTTTAAAGATGTGTGCACATTTAAGTTGCAGACTTACAACCCCAAAGAATTCTTGATATAAAGAAATAGGTATTTGGCTAAAAGTCAAAACTTCTGAAGTAACTTTAAAAGGTGAATAATTTACATTAGCATGGTGTTTATATAATAGGGTGTGTGTGACAAAGTTAAAATAACACTGAAACTAACTTGGTCAATTTAAATATTCCTCTTAGTAACTGTAGAATATAAGTGCCTCCAAGTGGTACATTTCTAGACAGCTGGTGGGGATTTAAAAAATTTTCCTTTATACTTGAAAAACTGGCATTAGCCTTTACTTCCCTCATTGAGAGCAATTCCCTCTTGCCTGTCAGAGAACATCTACAAATGAATGTTGACAAAGCTATGTATGGAAGAACAAGCCTGTTACCTCACTTCCAGAAACCTGTTTATGAACCCTCCTACAATCCCACCACCCGCTCAGACTCAGTTAGCTCCTCTCAGCTACTGTTGTATTATGAATTGGATAGGAACAAAGCAAAAATGAAAGTAGTAAGTGATGGGGAGCATTGTGTTAATATTCATATATAAATCAATAAGCAAAGCCCCCTGACTACTTTTCTTAGAAGCTGGATAATAATGGCATATGTGTAATATATATATACACATATGTATACACACATATACATGACACAGATTCCCTTACCTTACACTCCCACTTTGAATTACATTAGAATAGTGTTACTCGATCTGAATTACACTACATTAGAGGACTATTGACCTTACACTCCCACTTTGAATTACATTAGAATAGTGTTACTCGATCTGAATTACACTACATTAGAGGACTATTGAAAGAGTTTATATTGTCACTAATATGGGTAACATTAGAAATAACATTAGAACCTCTACCCAGTATCATCATCTATACTATTTAACTTTTACACTTTTTCCCTTTGGTTTTGAATGTCTGCATCAATGTTCTCTTATAAAAAAAAAAGGAAGCTTCCTCTGAAATGCTTTCCACCAATCAGTTAGTTCTATAACTTGAAGCTTATAGAACAGTGATGGTGAACCTATGACACGCGTGTCAGAGGTGATACGCAAACTCATTTTTTTGGTTGATTTTTCTTTGTTAAATGGCATTTAAATATATAAAATAAATATCAAAAATATAAGTCTTTGTTTTACTATGGTTGCAAATATCAAAAAATTTCTATATGTGACACGGCACCAGAGTTAAGTTAGGGTTTTTCAAAATCCTGACACGCCGAGCTCAAAAGGTTCGCCATCACTGTTATAGAACTTGTTTTCCCTGGAGAAGGAAAGTAGAATTGACTGATGCAAGGGTATGGCAGTGACATGGATTTTTCTACCCAGTCTGTGCCCTGCCATTAATTGTATTAACGTAAATAAATTGAAAAAGGTTGTATTTGTAGAGTTTGCCAGTATGATCAGGTTGAAGGTCCCCACTACAATGATCCACATCTCCTAGAATTTCTTTTTTAAAAAATATATCTTCATTGATTTCAGAGAGGAAGGGAGAGGGACAGAGAGATAAAAATATCAATGATGAGAATCATTGATCGACTGCCTCCCGCATGCCCCCCACTGGGGACCAAGCCCGAAACTGGGGCATGTGCCCTTGACCAGAATGGAACCCGGGAACCCCCAGTCCACAGACTGACGCTCTATCCACTGAGCAAAACCAGCCAGGGCTCATCTCCTAGTATTTCCACCCTTGTGTAATTCCTTCCCCTTGTTTGTGGTCTGGACCTAGATACTCACTTCTTACAAATAGAATATAGCAGAAGTGATGAGATGTCATTTCTGAGGTTGGGTTACAAAAAGCCTGTGGCTTCTAACTTGGATTCTCCCTTCCCTTCCCTTCCCTTCCCTTCCCTTCCCTTCCCTTCCCTTCCCTTCCCTTCCCTTCCCTTCCCTTCCCTTCCCTTCCCTTCCTTCCCCTTCCCTTCCTTCCTCCCTCTCTCTTTCTCTCTATCATCATCATCATCATCATCATCTATATCATGAAGATACTCAGACAACCTGTGAAGAGGCCCACAGACAACCTGTGAAGAGGCCCACAGAGAGGCTTTGAGGCCTCCTGCCAAGAGCCCCTTGAGTGAGTGTGGAAGTGGATTCTCCAACTTCAGTTGAGTGTTGAGATGACTGCAGCCACACCCACAGCTTGACTGCACCTCCTGAGAGATCTTGAGGCACCCAGCTAAGTGGTACAGAAACTATGAGATAATAAATGGTTGTTATTTTAGGGTAATTAGTTTTCAGCAGTAGATAACTAATACAGAAGGTCTTGTAATTATATAACCAACATAAGTTTATAAGCTGAAATCTGACTAAATCATTTATTTTCTTCTGAAAACATTATAGAATATCACAAGATTGAAAGCCCGCCCCCCCTCCCCCCATCCTCTTTCACTCTCTCTCTCTTTGGAATAAACAACTATAATTACAATTTAAACAGGATATCATGGAGATCAATCATAAGGATTAACATGAATTTGAATTAAAGAAAAAAGAATAAAAATAAAGGATGTGTCTGAGAAAGTTAGCCTTCCCTTTATAATAAACATTTGTCCTTTGATAATGCATTTCTTATAAACATGGTGATGTGTCTGTGTATGTGGGTGCATGCCTGTGTGTGTGTGTGTGTGTGTGTGTGTGTGTGTGTGTGTGTGTGTGTACAGCACTGTGTTTAGTTTAATGCATGACCAGGCTTTCCTTATTGATAGAGGAATGGAGGAATGGCGAGAGTTACATGCATTTCCAAAATGGTCTACTGGTTAAAATTGGGAATAAAAGACTTGTGCCCTAAATGTTTACATATATTCTTTACATAGTTTTTTTTTCTTAAAAATTTTATTTTTCAGCTACAGTTGACATTTAATATTATTTTATACTATTACTTTCAGGTGTATAGCATAGTGATTAGACAATTATATAATTTATAAAGTGACCTCCTCCCCAATATTTCCAGCACCCACCTGGTACCATACTAGTGCATAGTTATTACAATATTATTGACTATATTCCCTTTGCTGAACTTTAGGCTTCATATTTTACTGGGAGGAATACTAAAGAATTTGTGGACATATATTTTAAAACTAATTGAGATATAAAGAAAATTGGTTTCTTTTTTCTAATAATTGGCATTTAAAAAGCATTTTGAGTCTTTCCATTGTAAGGTGTATGGCTTTGTATAGGTAAAAGACTCTGCTCTCTAGAATATTCTAGTTCTAGTTCAGAAAGTTAGGCATATACATAAATATGATATATTCCCAGAGTACTTGTGATTTGCTTTTTCAAATTAACATTGCCTAAATATTGTTCCAATTTATTAACCCTAATTGGAAAATGTTAAAAATCTTGTCTCTTCATTTAAAAAAAGCCATGACATTCCTGAATATTTATTAGTTTAACTGCTTGGGGTAAACTCAGAAATTCTATAATTTAACTAATTAATATCTGTATTATGCAAAATGTATAAAGTATAGAAGAGAAACAAAGCATTTAAATATACCTTATGAACTCTTCGAGTCTTAGAAGAAATACCATTTTTTAAAATTATCCCAGTTAGCTAAGAGTTAATGTAAAAGAAATACAGATGCCAAATGAGAGTTCTGAATACAGAGTTAATTATCCAGACTGCCAGTTTATAGATCTTTATGTAAACTGCTGTCCTATTTGTAGCTCTGAATTGAATTAAGCATTTCCTCCTAGTAAGATCCTTTCTGTTTAAATAGAGAGGCAATATAATGTAGCAGAAAGATGGTGGGTTTGGGATTAAATTTGGGCTTAAATCTTTGCTTTGTTATATATTACCTATGTGACCTTGGGCCAGCTATTTAATCTCTGAGTTTCTTGGTCTATCTCTGAGGTTTATTGTGAAGATTAAATGGAAATCATATGAAGGGTTGCCCAGTGCCTCTTAGATACTCAGTAAATATTAGTTACCTTAATTTTACCAATTTCCCTTCAGGAATGAAGAGAAAGGCAGTCAGGAAAGGTTTCCTTGAGATTTATTTAAACCAGGGATGGGGAACGTCCTGCCTGAGGGCCCTATAAGGCCCGAGACATCATTTGGTCTGGCCCTGCCAAGGCATTAGGAGTGAGTTAATTAAATGTTTGACCAAATATAGCAGGCTAATTTTTAAGTTGACAGTTTTGTATGGACCAAAAATGATGTTATAAATATCCAAATGGCCCTTGGTAGAAAAAAGGTTTCCCATCCCTGATTTCAACTGAGAACCAATAAAGGTCAGCTGTATCTAGTGGGAATAACATGTGCAAAGATATAGTGAAGACAAGCTTGGCAGTTAAGAACAAATCAAAGGCTTTGTGTCTGGCGCAAAGTGAGGATAACATTGGAGAAGTAGATTGGAGCCAGATCTTAAGGCCCCTCGAGGTTATGGCAAGCATTTATCTCGATTTAATTCTGAATGTAGTGGAAACCATTGGAGAGTTTACATTTGTGAAGGCTGTAACTCCGATTTCCCAAATTTTGAGACAATATGCTGTAGTTAATCCTCAAGGAGGGATTTGCTAGTATTTTTCTTTATTTTTTTCTTCAAATTTTAAAATCTTATTGTTTAAAGTAGTGTATTACATATGTCTCCCTTTTCCCCCTTTGAGCTCTCCCCAGCCACCCCCACCCACAGCACATGCCCTCATCTCCCTAGTGTCTGCGTCCATTGGTTAGGCTTATATGCATGCATACAAGTCCTTTGGTTGATTTCTTACCCCCTCCCCTGACCCTCCCCTGCCTTCCCTCTGAAGTTTGATGGTCTATTCAATGCTTCTCTGTCTCTGGATCTATTTTTGTTCATAAGTTTATGTTGTTCATTATATTCCACAAATGAGTGAGATCATGTGATATTTATCTTTCTCCAACTGGTTTATTTCACTTAGCATAATGCTTTCCAGGTCCTTCCATGCTATTGCAAATGTTAAGAGTTCCTTCTTTTTTACAGCAGCGTAGTATTCCAGTGTATAGATGTACCACTGATTTTTAATCCACTCATCTGCTGATGGACACTTGGGTATTTCCAAATCTTAGCTATTGTAAATTGTGCTGCAATGAACATAGGGGTGCATATATTCTTTCTGATTGGTGTTTCTAGTTTCTTGGGATATATTCCTAGAAGTGGGATCACTGGGTCGAATGGAAGTTCCATTTTTAATTTTTTGAGGAAACTTCATACTGTTCTCCACAGTGGCTGCACCAGTCTGCATTCCCTTCAGCAGTGCACAAGGGTTCCTTTTTCTCCACATCCTCCCCAGCATTTGTCGTTTGTTGATTTGTTGATAACAGCCATTCTGACAGGTGTGAGATGGTACCTCATTGTTTTTTTGATTTGCATCTCTCAGATGATTAGTGATTTTGAGCATTTTTTTCATATGTCTCTTGGCCTTCTGTATGTCCTCTTTTGAAAAGTGTCTATTTAGGTCCTTTGTCCATTTTTTCATTGGATTGTTTGTCTTCCTTTTGTTAAGTTCTATGAGTTCCCTATACATTTTGGAGATTAAACCCTTATCTGAGATAACATTGGCAAATACATTTTCCCATGCAGTGGGTTTTCCTGTTGTTTTGTTGATGGTTTCTTTTGCTGTACAGAAGCTTTTTATTCTGATGTAGTTCCATTTGTTTATTTTCTCCTTAGTTCCCATTGTCCTAGGAGCTGTATTGGTAAAGATATTGCTACGACATATGTCTGCTATTTTGCTGCCTATGGATTCTTCTAAGATTTTTATGGTTTCCTGTCTTACATTTAAGTCATTTATCCGTTTTGAGTTTATTTTTGATAGTTACATGCATCTCCCAAATGGTCTACTGGTTAAAATTGGGAATAAAAGACTTTTGCCCTGAACATTTACATATATTCTTTACAGTTTTTTAAAAAATTCTTTATTGTTTAAAGTATTACATATGTCCCCTTTCCTCCCCATTGTTCTCTCCCAGCCCACCCTGCCCCCCAGCCCAAGCCTTCATTCCCTATTGTCTGTGTCCATTGGTTATGCTTATATGCATACAAGTTCTTGGGTTGATCTCTTACCATCTCCCCCTCCCCTCCTGCCCATCCTTCCCTGCCTTCCCTCTGAGGTTTGAAGGTCTGTTCAATGCTTGTTTGCTGTTTTTAGTTTACAGGAATAAAATTTAAGTGTTCCTTTGAGTCTCCTTTTATGAGTGACTCTTTTGATGGCAGGAAAACACTTCTTATTGTTATCACAAATATGATTAAAACTGTGTGGTAGGCTTTTATAAATCATGTTACCTTAAAATGGAATGACCATTTCTAGGATAAAGGAGGAAAATACTCTTTTAGAGTGGCATTTCAAAGGTAAATAAATTAGCCAATTCAAAATGCCATTTTTCTTAAGGCATTTTTATATTCCCATATTTTAAATGGTTACTATGCTTATGAACTCCCAGGCCCTTTAACAGTAACAATCAGTCAGTCAGTCAAATGGATTGAGCACTTACTGAGTACCTTTACCAAGTTCTATGTAAGGTAAAGGCAAAATGGTGAAACAAGAAAGCAAACGAAGAGGAGAGGGTTTCCAGTGCTCAAGAGGCATACAATCAAGTGGAAAATATCAAAAATGCAACTGAAATGGTTGAAGTACACTGATACTAAGTGATAACTTTTCCAAGTTAATAAGTGCAGAGTGCTCCTGAAATTTAAAAAAGTATGCCTAATCATGCTGAGATGTATGCCCAGGCAAAATATGATTCTTGATCACAATATTGCTTTGCATCTTTGTTCTTGCTGATTCCATTGCCTAGAATGCTCTTGCCCTCCATTTTCACCTGATGAAAATTTATCTCTCATTTACTAGTATGGTCTAGTTCAAAGTCTTCTAATTCCATGATGCCTAGGCTTACTCTATCTTGGCTTATTGGTTGCAGTGGAAAATACAGTCCACCTAGCTCTCCATCCTAGAATTCCATGAGTCATATTTCTCCTTTCACCTCTTAATCACTTCTTTTCTGTCCCCTTTGGTGTCTCTTCTTCTTTTCTTAACTGTGCCTTAAAGATTTAGCATCAGGGAATTCTGATTCTGTGGCCCTAATTGCCTTATTCACGTGATCTCAAGACTTTATTTCCCAGTAATTATCCCTTACACCCCTTACTCCAGTTCCAGCTCAAGTAAGCTCTATTTCTTGAGCTAATTCCTGGACATATCCACTTGGATGTCACTATCATCTCACACCCAACATGTCTAAACTAGACTCATCTTCACCTCTACACTCTAATTTTCTTACTTAAATACAAAGCTTATCATGTAATCTTAGCTTCTCGGGCTCTAAACTGTGATGTCTTTTTATTCAGTCTCTTCTTTTTCACATATATCCAGTTAGACAGATTAAGACTTAGCTCAAGTCTTGTCCTCTCTGCTCCTGGGCCTGGAATATTCTACACTCCAAATTTTCCTGCACTACTCAATTTATCTCTTAATCATGAATGGGGCTTACGTAGATATTTAACTGTTTTCTAGGCTAAAATAAAGTCCTGTTGTTCTTTACTTAAAATGGTTCTCGTTTTCATCTCTTCCTATACTTCAACTCCTTCCCCTATCTGTTCTCATCGCCTCTCACCTATTTTAGAGCAATAACCCCCTAGGTGTCTTCCTATCAACACAGTACATTTCTCCACCCTGTCTTCAGTGTTTATGCTCACCAAGAATGCTCTTCTTTTCTCTGTGAGACAAATCTTCTCTATCTTCTAAGAGTGGGGTCATTGCCCACTTCTACCAGGAAATCTTCCTGGATCTCCCAACCCAACTGGAAGTTTCTGTATGCTGGTAGGGAGTGTTTAATATAGGGGGAAAGTGAATTTGGGGGCTAGACAAACCTGGGTTTGAATCCCAGTGATGTTATTAACTATACGGCCTCAATTTCTCTGAGCCTTAGTTTCTTTATCTATAAAAATGAATAAATAATTGTTATCTTATAGAGTTGTTGTATTGAATGAGATTATGTATATAATATATCTGGCACTTGATGAATATTATTACCACGTAGGTCTTGAGTCTCCTCCAAGCCTGATACATTATACAACTTCAGGGGATGTCTTCATGAATATTGCCCCTTACAGTTATTAAGTGCATAACTTGCATATGGTACCACAGGTCTAATGTGTCTAGTATTATTTGCTAAGTTATTTATATGTGTTCTAGTGTTTAATAATCTGTAAGTTTCTGAAGACAGGATGGGTGAGGGAAGTGCTAGTTCTCTTGTACATCGTCTTGTATACAGTTATTTCCTTAGCCCCAACTCTCACCACCATCAGCTACCCCCTCCCATTGCAGTTTCTCTGATGGCCATAGCCCAGATCCTCATGTCTTTGTACAGTCCTATTCTCTGGGCTAGAGTAACCTCTAGGTCCCTAGACTTCTTTACTTGTATCCTCTTGATTAGACTGCCTTAGTCTTGTTCCCCAATGCAAGCTCGACATCTAACATAATTCCTGGCACATAGGACAAATTCAATAAACATTTGCTGAATGAATACATTGTTTTCAGGGATTATTACCTGATTTTCCTCAAAAAGGAACAGGAAAAATTTTAAATGAATAGCTATTTTTCTTCAACTAACATGACTACAATGGACTGAATGTTTGTGTCCTCTCCAAAATTCATGTGTTGAAATCTTCACCCCCAATGATATTAGTAGGTGGGGGGCCTTTGGGAGGTGATTAGATCATGAGGATTGGGTCATCATGAATGGGATTATTATCTTTAGGAAAGGGTCCCTAGGGAGTTCTCTAGATACCTTTCCACAATCAGAAGATAACAGTCTGAAACCTGGAAGATAGCGTTTACTGGAACTTGACTGTACTGGTACCTTGATCTAGAATTTCCAACTCCCAGAGCCATCAGAAGTAAATTTCTGTTTTTTTTTATAAGCTACTCAGTCTATGATACTTTGTTATAGAAGCCCAAATGGACTAAGACAATGATTGAATTTCTAATGTCTACTCATCCACTGAAGCACTTTGTGTGTATATCATCATGTACATTGTGCTAACATTGTCTGATTCTTAATAGAGGTGTTTGCCTTGGGCAAATTTCTTAATCATTCTGTGCCTTAGTTACTTATTTGTAAAATGGATATAATAAGAGCACTCTCAGTGTTGTGAGGATTAAATGAGATGCTTCTACTATCTGGAATGTTCTCTCTCAGATCATCCCAGGGCTGGCTCCTTCTTCACATTCAAGACTCATTTCAAATGTCAGTACCTCAGAGGCCTTTCCTAACTGCTTCAACCTATTTTGCAATTTCTCTCATATCACTGTGTTTTAAGCTCTTCATGACATTTGTTGCTCTCTAAATTTCTGTTTACTTGTTTATTTGTTTACTTAATTTCTCTGAGCCTTAGTTTATATTCACTGCCATATCCTCAGTGCCTAGTATGGTGATTGAAATGTAATAGTATGCAATGCATATTTGTTGAAACGTTTTATTTACCCTTCCCCCTCCCAGTCTTTGAAAAAAACCAATGGATTGCCAAACTTGAGTGAAAATATTCTGATCACAAAAGTCAGGCACAAAACTCTTTTTAAAGTATTATCAAGCTCTCAGGAGCTCACAATCTAGTTAGTGGGGTGTGACTTGAACGATTTTTAGAACCATTGGTGGCTTATAAACCAAACCACTAGTGCAGCCTATGCCTTTCATGGATAAAAAGTGACACAGCCATAGATCTAAGAAGGTATGTAGCTAAGAACTAATTTGTTTTTTTCTTTAGTGTTGAAAGTATTACAGATGTCCCCTTTGTTTGTTTTTTTCCCCATTGACCCCTTCCTCCCCACATCTGCCCTTCCCAGGCCTTTATCACTCTATTGTCTGTGTCCATATATGCATATAAGTTACCCGATTAATCACTCCTCACCCCCTTCCTTGCCTTCTCTCTGAAATTCGTCAGTCTGTTCAATGCTTCGATGTCTCTGGATCTATTTTGTTCATCAGTTAATTTTGTTCATTAGATTCCACTTATGAGTGAGATCATGTGACGCTATCTTTCTCTGGCTGGCTTATTTCGCTTAGCATAATAGTCTCCAGGTCCCTCCATGCTGTTGCAAATGATAAGAGTTCTTTCTTTCTTTTTGTTACAGCTGCATAGTATTCTATTGTGCAAGTGTACCACAGTTTCCTAATCCACTCATTTGCTAATGGTCACTTGGGCTGTTTCAAAATCTTAGCTATTGTAAATTGCACTGCTGTGAACATGGGGGGCATATATTCTTTCTGATTGGTGTTTCTGGTTTCTAAGAACTAATTTGAATGCTGCAGAGTATAAGTAAAATGAAGATACAGAGGGAGGGATTCACCTCGGGACCTTGAAGGAGAGATAAGTTTTCCTAGAAAAAAAAAAGAGACCAGGCACTAATGTTTGAAAAGCACATAGAACAATGTCTCATCCATAGTAAATATATATGTATATATTTATTATTCATAGTATATATATTTATTAATTAAAGTCTCCAACTGACATTTCTAAGCCATCAGAACTTTATTTTTGCTTTAAAAAAGATATAAAAATATTAAAAAAACTTTATTCAAAAAGTTAACACAGGCTGCCCTTTTCAAAAGCCCTCATAAGAGAGCCACAAGAACATTTACCTGTCTGATATTAGTAAATATCACATACTAATTTTATTTATTTTTAAAAAACTTTCACCAATTCGTAGATAGAGAGGAAGGTAGAGGGAGAGAGAGAAACATTGATGTCTGAGCGCAACATCTCCTGGCTGCCTCCTGCATGGCCCCCACTGGGGATCTGGCTTGCAACCCAGGCATGTGCCTTGACTGGAAATCGAACTGGCAACCTTTCAGTGCATGAGACAATGCCCAATCAACTGAGCCACACCGGACAGGGCTATATACTAATTTTAGAAAAAGCATCAACAGGAGACCCCAAACTGAGATCACATGGACTCAAGTAGATTGTCTGAACAGAGATCAATCCTCAGATATAGCCACAAATAAAAATGACTGCTTAGAATGGCCCTTCTGAGCCTCTGCTTTATGCTGTGGAGCCTGGGCACACTCCTTCGTTGAAGACACAAGGTGGACAATTGCAGTTGGGCCTCTGGCTGGACTGTGACAAGGTGAACACCTCGTAGCCTGTCTCACCATCCTGGGTTGTGGTTTGTATCTTGCTGGCTTCTTTCATGCAGTAGGGAGTAGTGAGCCATGGGGAGTACTGGGGGGCAGTGCATGACACTGGAAATGTGTATTTAGTTGAGGTAGACTTTGAAGCACAATGTATCTCAGTGCTGTACATAACCATATCCTGAGAGATAGCTTTGGCTCTGATGCCACATTCGGTAACACGGTAGGTAAACTTGTAGATATGTGACTGAACATGATTGACAGGGCAACCCTGGCCCAAGTGTAACTCATGAAAGTGTACATATACATTGCTGTTCAACATGAAGGGGTGTACTGTAACCATGAACCAGTCTATAGAGCAGAATACAGTGATTGGAATTTGCCCCAAACAGGTGAAAAACAAAGAGGTGAGGATGACCATCCCTCCTATCAACTTGAAGACTTTCATCCCTGTAGCTGATCACGTAATGATTCTCAGGAAACAGGAAGCTGTCTGGTGAGGATTTCTAGAGCACACAAAAACACAAAAGGCAAATCATTTTATTTCCTATCAAAAGTTCAAATATGATCATTTTCTTAAAACAAAAGGCCATTCCTAAAGCATTAAAAAAGGTTAAGAGAAAAGAACATACATGTTCTCACCAAAAAAAGTTAAATATGTCATGTGTTAACTTGATGGGGGAATCCTTTCACAATGTATAAGTATGTCAAATCATCTCATTGCATGCTTTAAGTATCTTACAATTTTATTTGTCAATAAAACTGAAAAAAGGGAAAAAGGAAAGGAAAATATTCTTGTGAAAGAGAACTGAATTTTAATTTCATTGTTGAAACTCACGTTTATGGATGACTACAATAGCTTCTTTCAGTGACTTTATCATGCTGTTTTGGTATAAAGCACATATCCCTCATATGTAGAATGAGAGTCCATACTGATCAGGAGTGGCATCCTTTTGTGTATAACCCTAGCTAAAAAAAATAAAAAAAACAGTTTTCATGTCAAACATTAAATAAGGAGACAGGAGATACAGTTTAATTCAAACTGACAGCACTTGTCCTCTCATATGCCGTAATAATGAACTCCTCCCTATTGCTGTTTTTTTTTTTGGTTAGCAACAAATTTAATTAAGTGAAACCTAAGAAGAAATGATGTTTTATTCCTGACAACCAAGTATTAAAATTTTGACCAGAGGCTCCCATAAGCTAATCAAATGAAGGCTTCAAAAACTCTACCAATAGCATCGTAAATCATTATAACCAATAGATTCCCTGGTATATCAATTGGGATACCTTCTAAAACAGTAAAATTTCAGAAACAAAAATGCTCCTTTTTAATTTTATATTTTGATCCATATTATCCATGAAAACTATTTAAATGTCCTATATTAAAGAAAGAGGGTCTTAGGTTTGTGTTTTATACATTGGTTGATAAGTTATTTTCAAAAATATCCTTTGTGACCATGGTTGGTACCTCATTGAATCACATACTTTGCTTTACATTCTTCTTTTATTTTCACTAGCTTTTCATTTTTTAAAAAATATGAAGCTCTGTGGCTACCTCCTAGTCCTATTGTCTTTTACTTCTTAAGGAGTGACTAGCAGAGTAGTGTGAAGAAAAATAACTAATGCTAAGAACAAGTATCAAAAAGACAACATCAGAATGAGGTGACAAATGAAAAAGGAAAGAAGAGAAACATTATCAAATACTATCCAACATAGCTTTCATTTTAAAAGTGAAAATGAGATAAATAGAAAAGTGCCTACATTTTCAAAGAAATTGTGTGTGTGTGTGTGTGTGTGTGTGTGTGTGTGTGTGTAAGGTTTTACTTTTGTTCCCTGCTGATTTAAGTAACCTCCACATAAATGAATTCATTCTTTGACTAAAATTTATTGAGTGCCTACTATGTGAATATCATTGTACTAAAAAGCATCCCAAAACTCTTCTTTCTTTCCCTTTTCCCCAGTTGCAAAAATTCAGCTTTTTCTCTTCATTTGATATGGATGAATTTCCTGCATTCTTTAATGGAAACCATGGTATGAGAGCCCGCTAGAAAAGAGCACTGGCCTGGATGAGATGTTTTGTTTCTAAGTCAGGCACTTAATTTGGTACATATTGCTCTCTCTCTCTCTCTCTCTCTCTCTCTCTCAATAATGACCCATCATTTTCTCTGAGGTGTTGAGGTATAAAGAGAAGTCTAAGGGGTCTACCAGGCTACTTCCTTTCATTTTTGTTCATTTTGAAATGTCTTTCCTGAGACTGCTTTTTTTGTTTTACACAAAGCAAAAACAGAAGCAGCATCAACACACAAAAACATGATCTTCTTACCCCTCCAAAAACCAAAACAAACAATATAAGACAATAAAAACAATAATAAATCAAGTAAATTATGATGCCAGTTGGTCCTGGGTGATGACTCAGCAGTTTAATAAACATGATCCAGAATGAGGCATGATATTTGCTGAGGTTCCTTTTGGAAGCTGAGATAATCACTCCATCACCACTGTACTATTGTCTTGGTTTAAAGAAGACCACCTTGTCCTGAGCATGCTTTAGGAGTGGCTTTCTTTTCCTCCCTCTCCTTCCTTCTGTCCTTAACATCATCTCATAGCCTGTGCATATTTGCCTTGAACAAAAACCTCTCCTTTAAATAGTTACCTCAATAGGCCAGAGAACCAATCCTTCCATTTCATTTTCTTTGTTCAAACCCCCAAACCAAGACCCAAGCTTAAGGCTGTGTTTTTGGCCAGGAAGTTATGCCACCCATTTTCTTTCACTCCCTCAAACATCTTTCCTATCCTCCTCCCTCTGAAGGACAATTCAGTTCGTTATAAAAAGCCCAGATTCTCTGATAAAGAAGATAGTTGTCTTCCAGCTAATCATTTTAGACTACCTTACTAATGAGCTTGCTAACGCACACTTGGGGAGTTGCTCCCTTTTACTGAGTACAGGTCATCAGAACTTGGCAGCCTCCTTTCCCATCAGCTTGAAATTACCAGGGAAGGGCAGTGTGTGTGTGTGTGTGTGTGTGTGTGTGTGTGTGTGTGTGTGTGTGTGTGTTTATTGGGGGAGGGTTATTAGTCATTCACAACACAGTGAGAATTCATAAAACAAGCTGGGTTTTCTAACTTCTAGCAGAGATGTGCTGAAAGAATGGTATATTGGACAGAGGAAGGAGACAGTGGGTCTCTGATGCCTGGGGACAGAGTAAAAAGAAGGCTGAGGGGCTAGAGAGGGAAATGAGCTCCTAAAAAGTGAGTTGTGCAGGGGTGCCAAACTGAAGGTATTTTTAGCCATAGTTGGAGCTGTGCATACATAACATCCCAGGAGCTGTGGACAGAATCCTATTTAAAGTTTCCAGAAATCTTCAGAGCTATGGGGAGTTGAGGACTGGGGAAGAAATGAAGCAGAAAAAGGAGCGCTAACCTTGGACTACTGTCCAGTTTCTGGAGGAGGTGGCTGGGCTGTCAGAAAGCGTGTCTCAGGGTTTGCGTTACCATAGCCCCATTTGGACCAGATTGCAAATTATCCCTGTGACATTCCAGAAGCAATGAACTTAGATGCATTTGTATAGCCAAGTAGGGCTCAGCTATTGGTACATACCGTCCTGAACTGAGCTATAGAGAGGCCAGCACAACCGGAGCTGCTAATGACACCTGGATACAAAATGTTTGCTTTCTTAGCAGCTACAGAGTACAGTAGCTTTCTGTTTTTTTCTAAATGTGGTTTGCGCATATACATTTTTCCATTAGTTCCTCTAACAGAGCTTTCCTCCCCCCGCCCCCCTTATTTAAAAAAGAACTCCTTAATAAGCCTAATTCTTAATAAATACTTTACTGTTCTTTTAAAAAAAGAGAAACATTTCATTCTTGGAATATGAACTCTTTTTCTCCCCCAGTGAACATATGAAAAGATGTTTATTTTTATTGGTCATCAGGGAAACACAAATTAAACCACAGGGTGATACCACTGATTACTCATTGGAATGGCTGAAATAAAAAAAGGAGGAATATATCAAGTTGATGGGAATGTAGGATTGTAGTCCTCATATATTATTGATGGCAGTGTTGGAAAAAATATATATATTATACTTGCACATATATGGAAGTATGTATCTATATTTTATATACATAACCATTATAAAAGCACATATCTATAAAATAAAATATTTGCACAAAAATCATAGCAACATTATTTTTAATAAATCAAAACTGGAAACTATGCACATTCCCCAAAGCAGTGGAATGGATAGATAAATTGTTGCATATTCAAAAAAGGAATAGAAGACCACAGCAATAAGAATGAATGCATCACTATTACATGCAACAATATGAATAAATCTCAAAAATATAATGTTGGGTGAAAGAATCCAGACACAAAATAATGCACAATGTAAAAGTTCATATTCATAAAGTTCAAAAACAGGCAATGCTAACTCGTGGTTTTAGAAGTAATGGTAGATATTTTGGGGAGTGTGAACTCTATTTCTTAATGTCTTACACAAAAGAGGTTAGATATTGGTTTAAACACAGAGCATTTTTCATCTCAGGGGGAAAATCCCCTCTTTTTAAAAGAGACAAAAGCTACAGTCCAAATTTGTTTTGTGATGTTGGTTAGTGAATTGAGAATTGTAACACAAATCTCCTTGAAAGCAGATAGGATTTTTGCCTCACCATCTCCTCTGATGTCATCAGAGACACATATTAATTCTCTGCATGGGGAATGAGGAGGGGAATAAGCTAAACATTTCCACATCTGGTTTTGGAATGGTTTGGAAAAAGAATTCACTCCATAGGTTCCTGGAAGCTTTTGGGGTTGACAGTTATTTATTTTTAAAATTCAGTGTACTCATGACAGCAGAATTATCGTTTGTATATTGCTTTCCCAGAATCTTGTTGTCAAAACAAAAGGAAACAGAGGGGAAAAGGAAAGTCCAAGGCAACATGCAATTATCTCAGGGAAATATAACTGTCAGGGTTTTGATTTGTAGCAAATTTTGTTTGCTCTCTTGCAGCTGATTTGAAGAAAAATTAATCTCAGTTGGAATAAAGATTCTTTTACAAAACAAGACCGGAAAAAAGAATTTTAACACTTTGTGAACTTTTTCGTTTAGAAATTCAAATAGCCACATTATGATTTTTCTCTGCCAACTATCTCAAGGTTTAGGAGCCTTTTAAATAATACTTTCAACAATAAAGATAAATTAAAAAAAGAATATTTTCTACTCCCAAAAAATAAATAAAAGTGAGGTTCTGTTTCAACCCCATTTTTAAAGAATTGGTTCACTGCTCTCGAAGAAAGTGAGGATTGTGATTATACTAATGATGTCAAAGGTATATTAAAATGGATAAAAAATGAAATAATTGCTTTTGTAGATTCTAAAGAATCTGGTTCAGTTTTCTAGCCTTGTGAAGCATAGTGTGAAAAGTAACTGTACATTATTCACTATTTTATGTGGAAGAAGAATTATGAACTGCTAATATTAAACAATGTCCATTTTTTCAACAAAGTAAAACACCTTGACTCAAACTAGAAAAAACTTCATTAAAATTAAATGAAAAAGTAGTTATTAAAATATTTCCTAGTATGCAATTCTAAAATTAACTGTGGAAATTGGAAGATATAGAAAAGAAAAAAGGAGAAAATAATTTGCAATCTCAAAATAGCCATTGTTACTTTTTTGGTTTACACACTTCTATTTTTTTTTTGTGATGTGTGTGTGTGTGTGTGTGGGGGGGGAAGTATATATAATATTCCAAAGTCATGTCTGAAAAAAAAGCCAAGGTTTCTTTGAAAGCTGTTTTTAATTTTTGACATTGAATTTGAAAGCAATCAAAGTATTATTTTTGTTTGGGCCATCTGGTTTTGTTCTTATAATCTGTTAAGCTATCAAGCATAGTTTAAATGTCATGGTTCATCTCATGCACAAATAAAGGTTGCGAAATAAACAAGAGTCCAAGCTCCTTATAAGAGAGAGTTTTCGTTGGATCACAAATTTGGTTACTAAAAGGTGAATAGTTTGATGTGAAATCAAACCATAATAAGGCTCTACAGCAAGGATAAACCATACCCTGCCTGAACATAAGTATTTCCAAATAAATACAGAAAGTTGGACTTCAGTGGAAATTACAAATATCAGGTCATGGGAACTCCTTCCCTTTTATGCAGAGAAGCTGAGTGAGTTTAATTTTAAAGTTGAACGAAAAGATGTATGTATTTCATAATTTCCATAAAACGTAAGCAAAATCCCAAATGCATGCCCCTAATTCAGTTTATGTTTTAATTAAATAATTTATTTGAGTTTGATTTTTCAAAAAACCACACCCTTTGCCACAAAGCCCCAGAGTCCCTTTTCATTTTAAAAGAAAAGGTAAATTTGTGTCTGAGCCAAGCTCCCAACTCCACAGCAGCTCGGCTGCGTTTTTAACCCATTAGGAGTCTCTGCAGGTCTGCTCAAACTAGATAAAGGCCTGTTTGCCTGGGCTGATTTCTGGATGTTGCCATCAGAAGGCAGAAGGTTGAATCAGACACTCCTTCAAGGGTTTCACCACTTCTCTGATACACCTATCTCAATAAATGAGAGTTCTAGACAGTTTCCAAAAATGACCAGGCACATTCCTCCATCCCTTTCAAAACTGGGATTTTTGGGTACAGGTTTTCTTAAAGCAAGGTGTGCATATATAGCACCAGCTGAAGGATGGCTTAAGTCCAAATCAAAAAATCAAATGACAATTGACATTACAGGCTGTTCGGCTGAGTTTTTATTGATTTTTTTGAGAGAAATATCGTTGTGAGAGATTTTGCCTCCTTGGGATCGACCCACAACCTGGGTATGTGCCCTGATCTGGAATTGAACCTGCCACCTTTTGGTGTATGAGATGATACTCCAACCAACTGAGACACACGGGCCAGGGCTGGGCTGATTTTTTACTGACTTGACCAACATGGATCTTTTCAAAACCCAAAGCTACCTTATATATGCCCCACAGAGAATGTGGCCACTTGGTGTGTGATGTACACCCTAACTGAGTTCATTCACCACTCTAGGCTCCTGAGAGGGAGAAAAGTTTTATAAAATGTTCATTTGATAGGAAGGATGTTGGTTTTTGTTAGAAAGTCCACAAATTGGGAGACATGCCTGCATATTGGAGTAGGCAAGGATGCATTGCTCTGGGGTCAGGACATTATGGGAAGAACGAATTACACACACACACACACACACACACACACACACACATACGGGGTGGGAGAGAGAGAGAGAGAGAGAGAGAGAGAGAGAGAGAGACCAAGAAGAAAGGAAATCCCTTGTTGTTTTCCTGATCCCTACTATTTTTTCCCATTCTTTAATCCATGGACTGTAAATTTCTTAAGGAACTGGCTTTTTTTTAAAAAATATATTTTATTGATTTTTTACAGAGAGGAAGGGAGAGAGACAGAGAGTTAGAAACATCAATCAGCTGCCTCCTGCACATCTCCCACTGGGGATATGCCTGCAACCAAGGTACATGCCCTTGACCGGAATCGAACCTGGGACCTTTCAGTCCGCAGGCCGACGCTCTATCCACTGAGCCAAACCGGTTTCGGCAGGAACTGGCTTTTAGAGTACTAGAGTATCTGGTACATAATGACTACTCAGTAAATGTTTGTTGCATGAAAGAATAAAGGAATCAATGAATGACTAGCAGAAATCACCACCTGCCCCTATACCCCCTTGTACAATCCCTAAGGTCTCGAATCTGGTTTCTGGCTAGCCCTCCCCACTCTTTGCCCAAACTCCCAGTTGAAGTCCTGTTGTGTCAGTAAAGTGTTTCTTGGTAGAGAATTCAGGTCCCTTGTCAAGGGTCCCAGCAGGCCTACTTGCCCACTTGCCTGCCTACTGGGCTCACAGATGCCATGGGCTATGTCTGGCCAGCCCAGTGGTACCCACTGCCCCGTCGATTAGCTCTTAGTCAGTCACTCCAAATGGAGCCAGCAATCCTTGTACTAATCCCCCAGCCCTGGTCAAAATCCTCCTTTTTCTGTCAAGCAACCAAACACAAGTGCTAGTACGTCTGGATTCCGCCATAGAGTCTCAGGCGAGCAAACTAAGTCAATCTCTACAGAGAAAACAAGGTGCAACTCTCCTTTGGTCTGGCTTTATGTGGGAAGAAAGTAGAAAGTCCCAGATCCTACCAGACCAAGTCCAGGCAACTGAGAGACACAGCATTCTCAGAATCAAAAGCCTCAGGTTCACGAGGTAGTGAGGAATGATGGGGTGCCTAAAAGGGGCTTGCTGGAGTTACCAGGTTCACTGAAGCAAATGGATATGCCCCCCTGAAGTTTCCTGTGGATGGATTCCCTGAAGTAGGAGGAACCAAAACCACAGGTTGGATATCTGTTTCTCCTCAGAGCACATCTACATGTCCACTACCAGTTCCAAGCACAGAGGTAGAAATCAAAAAATACCAGAGTTTCCTGGGAAATTGGAGGAAAGATGGGTTAAGTCTCCCCTACTACAAGTTGATAGTTGGCTCACTTTGGGCTCGGCTCTCTGCTCTGCCAATCCAGGCCAACTTCGGATTTTGTTTCAACATCCCCAGCCTGAGTGCTCCCCAAAATGCTTTGAAGTTGACCCCATCTACACATATTCTATAGAATTTCACGGGTAAATATCACTCTCCACTTCTCTTGCCTGCATCTTTTATATAACAAGGTTTGACTTTGGGTGTGAAAGCTCCTTATCCTAGCAATATCAAAATACTTGGGGCAAAATGTTGGCTTGGTACCTTCTTCATACAATTAGTATTTGGTTAAAATATATACATAATAGGTTGAAATTGTGTTCATAATTAGCATATTATAATATGTAAATATTTTAAAATATATAATGTACAAATAACATTAAGAATCTGATAATATACACATATGTGATATATAATACATATATATATATATGTTTATATATATATCCTATCTAATAAAAGAGAAACATGCTAATTAGTGTACTACCGCTACCCTTCCCATTGGCTAATCAGGGCGATATGCAAATTAACTGCCAGCCAAGATGGCGGCCAGCAGCCAGGCAGCTGGAAGCGAACATGAGGCTTGCTTGCTTCAGTGAAGGAGGACTCCAACGTTCCCCGCCTGCCTTGCCAGCCTCTGAGCTGGCAGTTTAAACATTGTAACAAATATAGAAGCTAAACAAAACCCCAGAAACCAGCTTTCAGCCGGCCGGGATCTCAGAGCTGGAGATGATACAGTTTTTCAATTATAGAACCGAAACAAACCAGATACCTGCTTTCAGCAGCAGAGGCCTTGGCCTAGAATAAAAAGAAAAATAAAAAGAAAAAAAGGAGCGGTTGGGAGCTTCAGTCACCCATCAGCCTGAAAACAGCCCTCAGCCCCTCACCCAGACTGGCCAGGCACCCAGTGGGGACCCCCCCTGAAGGGTGTGTGACCAGCTGCAAACAGCCATCATCCCCTCATCCAGGCTGGCCAGGCACCCCAGTGGGGACCCCCACCCTGATCCAGGACACCCTTCAGGGCAAACCAGCCAGCCCCTACCCATGCACCAGGCCTCTATCCTATATAGTAAAAGGGTAATATGCCTCCCAGCACCGGGATCAGCAGAGCCTTGAGGCCTCCAGGCACCAGGATCTGCGGGACAGGGTGCAGCGGCTAAACCCCCTGTTCGCCCTGGGCTCTGTGTGTGACAGGGGTCGGGGCCACAACCTCCCTATCCGCCCTGCTCTGTTCGGGTCAGGGGAAGGTTTGTCATTCCCCTGATCAGCCCTGTTCTGTGCCTGATAGGGGGGAGCTCCCCAACCGCCTGATCTGCCTGTTAATATGTGGGTGACAGGGTGTGGCGGCCCAACCCCCCCCCCCCACGGGCCCTGCTCTGTGTGTGACGGGGTAGAGCCATAACCTCCCCATCGGCCCTGCCCTGAGTGTGACAGGGTGTGGCGCCCCAACCCCCTGATCCGCCCTGCTCTGTGTGTGACAGGGGGCGGTGCCCCAACTCCCCTATCGGCCCTACTCTGTGAGTGACAGGGGGGAGCTCCTCAACCCCCTGATCGGCCCTGCTCTGTGCATGACAGGGGGGAGCTCCCCAACCCCCTGATCGACCCTGCTCTGTTTGTGACAGGGTACGGAGCCCCAACCCCCCTGATGGGCCCTGCTCTGTGAGTGACAGGGGGCAGCGCCCCAACCCCGATTGGCCCTGCTCTGTGTGTGACAGGGGGTGGCGCCGCAACCTCCCCATCGACCCTGCCTTGAGTGTGACGGGGGTGGTGCCCCAACCCCCCAATCGGCCCTACCCTGAGCGTGACTGAGGGTGGCATCGCAACCTCCCGATCCGCCCTGCTCTGTGCATGACAGGGGGCAGCGCCCCAACTCCCCAATCAGCCCTGCTCTGAGCCTGACCAGGGGCTGCACCTAGGGATTGGGCCTGCCCTCTGCCACCCGGGAGCAGGCCTAAGCCAGCAGGTCGTTATCTCCTGAGGGGTCCCAGACTGCGAGAGGGCACAGGCCAGGCTGAGGGACCCCCCCCTCCCCCCCGAGTGCACAAATTTTTGTGCACCGGGCCTCTAGTATATATATAAAAGCCTAAGTGACTGTTACAACCAAACGACTGGAATGACCAAAATGACCAGAATGACAGGTCAACCAATCACTATGATGCTCACTGACCACCAGGGGGCAGACGCTCAATGCAGGAGCTGTCCCCTGGTGGTCAGTGCACTCCCACAGCCAACCTCCCGTAGCTGGCCAGCAGCGTCGGCGTCCAGCGTCTGTTCCTTCTGCGCCCAGCCTGGTGACTGTTGCCTCCTCTCCCAACCCCACTGGAGCCTTCAGGTCCCGGGCTGGGATGGGGAACTGGGGGTGGGTGGCAGCAGACATGGCCCCTTTCCCAGGGGACCAAGGGCCGACTCCCTCCTTGGGGCTGGCGGCCAACCTCCCACGCCTTATCCCTCCTCCAGGCTGGCAGGCCCTGATCAGCCTGGCCCTGATCGGCCCTGATCACTGGCCAGGCCTAGGGACCCCATCCATGCACAGATTCGTGCACCGGGCCTCTAGTGTGTTTATAATTAGCACATATATTAACTACACAGGCATGGAAGAGCACACATCATGCACACATGCATAAGTTATCTATTTAGGTCTTCCTAATAGATACAAGACTGTATAATACTGTCTAATAGGGACCTAACTCTCAGCCAGGTTTTTGTTGCAACTGGAACTTAGTGATAATGGTGGTAATTACAAGGGGGAGAATGGAGGGTGTGTCATGAAATAGAGGAAAATACTGGTTTCCTTCACTATCTGAAAGTAGAGCATTCCTATGAAACCTTTGGTAAGCTGAACTAGCCAAAGCAAAGAAACAATACCTTAGGACACATCTTGCTAAAGAATGCACAAAGTAAATCAATATAAAGTACAGATGTTCACAGAGTTCAAAGCTCTGGTGGCTTGATGCTGACATGCTGAATGTGGATCCTGGGGAAGGAGCTAGAAAGGGCCACTCTCACTGCTTGGGTGCGTGCAGCAATACAAACATGGAATACTATTTTTGTCTTCTTTTCCCCAGTGAAAGCAAAAATCGTCTTCAGATTTCTTAAGGTTAGGGAAAACTGGTACTAATGTAAGTCTTTCATAAAAGCAAAGTAGCAGAAAGTGAACTTTCAAAAAGCAGGTGGGTTACCTGTACTCAGAATGGGGCTTACTGCCTAGCTCTAAATGATAGGATATATTTCTTTATATAACGATCCCCATAATAGGCTATACTTTACCCTAGTATCTCCTTTGATCCTTGAAGTTTTCCCTTGGCCTCTAAATGGGATGGCTTCTCTAAGCAGCATGATCTCTGGAAGCCCTGTACTGGGGGGGGGGTTCTCCTTACAAACTTCTTGCACTGGACTAAAAAGACTGGGGCTCTGCTCCTTGAAACTACTGTTTGTAAAGGCCCTAGCACAGCTATAGTTAGGAGCATGCTCAAAAGTATACATATTTTTTATTTAACCTAGAAAGGAGTAGTAGTAATGACTTTTCTCTCTATGTTCATGCTTTTTGCAATGTTTTAAGCAATTGCAGAATCTGAAGATTTTTATGTTTGTTTGAACATATATGGGTCACATATGGCAACAACTAAAAAATAAAACATTTTTAAAAATGTGGATATCTTTACTTATATAGAGAGCCCCCCTAATCCTTATAGTTCTCCCATAAGTTCCCCAAAGACAGGGATCACATGTTAAAACTGGGGAAATGGGAGCCCAGCAGGCAGAGTCTTCGCCAAGATCAAGGTTGAATAAGTCATTTTGGCCCTCAGGCCTTCCCTCAGCCTGCCTGTCTTCTCTCCCCTTTTACAACATATACAAAATTGCAAGACATTATTATGAATTAATCATTGTGGAAAGAAAGGGAAAATCCTAAAGTGGCTTGACCTATGGACTACTGCTCCAAGACACATGGCAACTTCTCTTTCAGTGTCTGATGGCAGTTATTTAGGAGAGGAAGCAGAAGTGATTCTCAAATTCAGCCAAGGGAGCTGAACAAACCAAAGTACAGATGGCCTTTAGGAGTAGCTTCCCACAGCTGGGAAAAGCTGAGAGAAGCTCTAAGATGGCAAATGGCAGTGAGGAGCAGGGACCAAGGTTTTTAGAAGAGCCCAAGATTTGAAAAAAATAAGGGGAAGAATGAAGTATTCATAGGCCAGAGAGAGGGCAGACCCAGTAAGACACCAGTTGAGTGTGTAGTGTGTGCTTTCTCTGTCCCATCTTCCTTTTAAAAGTTACCTTTTTACTCTTAAGTTATGGGAACAAAGATAAAAGCCAAGCCCACTCATTAGACAAGGCCATTCATCATAGGCAGCTGTCTAACTCTAGAAACTGAAATTCTCCTGAAGAAGGAAGGAAGGAAACCAACATTATTAAGGCATTGTGTTAGGGGCTTTATGTGCAATATCTCATTTAATCCTCAGAGTAGCCCTGTGTAGTAGATATTGTTTTTGTTTCTTTTAATAAGATAGCTCAGAAATGTTATCTTCCTCTCCCAGGTGGAGAAAGCCAACTTTATTTTATTTTAAAAATATTTTTATTTATTTCAGAGAGGAAGGGAGAGGGAGAAAGAGATAGAAACATAAATGATGAGAAAGAATCATTGATCAGTTGCTTCCTGCATGCCCCACACTGGGGATCAGGCCCACAATCCGGACATGTGCCCTTGACTGGAATCGAATCTGGGACCCTTCAGTCTTCAGGCTGATGCTCTATCCACTGAGCCAAATCAGCTTGGGCCTTCCCATTGTTTTACAATCAGGGTGTGATGGGACAGGGATCCAAATGCAGGTCTGTCTGGTGCAGAAGCATGGTCACGGACCTGCTAATCCCCCTCACAGCACTGATGGGCATGGATTCTCGTCAGATCTGACCTCCACAGTCATGGACGTTTCTCTGATGCCTCTATTTTGGTCTTAACATATTTTAGTAACATCACATTGTTGTTTTTTTTAAACCTTTATTGTTGAGATTATTACAGATGCCCCTCTTCCCCCCCCATTGCCTCCCTCCACCCAGTTCCTGCCCCACCTCAGGCCTTTGCCACCCTGTTGTCTGTGTCCATAGGTAATGCATATCTATATATACTAGAGGCCCAGTGTATGAATTCGTGCATGGGGGAGGGGAACCGCAGGAGGTTGGCCGGCAGGGGGAGGGACCGTGGGAGGTTGGCCGCTGGCCCCGAGGAGGGAGCCAGCCCTTAGCCCCCTTGGGAAAGGGGCCCCGTCCACCGCCACCCATCCCTGGTTCCTCATCCCAGCCCAGGGCCCAAAGGCCCTGGCGGGTTGGGAGAGGAGGCGACGGTCTCTGGGCTGGGCGCAGAAGAAACAGATGCTGATGCCACCATGGGCGTTCCACCATCGTGCAGTTCCCCACCTCTCCCCCCCTCCTTCCCTCGCTGCTGCATTGCCACTGTGGCAGGCTGGTGGCTCCTGGGGAAGGGACAGGATGGGAGAGAGACAAACCCTTATGTCAAGGGCTGACTTTCAATAGATTGCAGCGAGAGAGCTGCTCTGCTACGTACGAAACCCTGATCCAGAAGCAGGTCTCTACAAATGATTTAGCACCAGGGGCAGATGGGGGCCAACTGGCCGACAGGAGGGGCCATGGAAGGTTGGCTGTGGGAGTGCACTGACCACCACCTCCTGCATTGAGCGTGGTGGTCAGTGCACGTCATAGTGACTGGTTGATTGGTTGTTCCAGTCATTTGGTTGTAAAGATTGCTTAGGCTTTTATATATATAGATAAAAGTGTAAGCGACTGTCCGACCATCTGACCAGTAGCTATGACACGCAATGACCACCAGGGGGCAGACACTCAATGAAAGAGCTGTCTAGCTGCGGTGACTTGGCAGCTGCTGTTCTTGGGTGGCACACCCAGAACCAGAGAGGAGGGAGCCCGATTCTGGAGTGCATCACCTGAGAACCACCCTCTCGCAATCCGGGACCCCTTGGGGGATGTCGGAGAGCTGGTTTCAGCCCGATCCCCACAGGTCAGGCCAAGGGACCCCACTGTTGCACGAATCTGTGCACCCAGCCTCTAGTATGCATATAAGATCTTTATTTAATCTCTTCCCTTTCCCTACCCCCCTTCTCTGAGAATCGTCAGTCTGTTCCATTTCCATGCCCCTGATGCTATTCCATTCACCAGTTTATTCTTTTCATTAGATTTCTTATGTGTTTATTTTGATTTTTAGATTCAATTGTTGATAGGTATGTATTTGTTGCCATTTTGTTGTTCATATTTTTGATCTTTTTCTTTTTCTTCTTCTTCCTCTTCTTAAAAAATACCCTTCAACATTTCCTATAATACTGGTTTGGTGGTGATGAACTCCTTTAGATTTTCTTATCAGTGAAGCTCTTTATTTGACCTTCAATTCTAAATGATAGCTTTGCTGGGTAGAGTAATCTTGGTTGTAGGTTCTTGCTATTCATCACTTTGAATATTTCTTGACACTCCCTTCTGGCTTGCATATTTTCTGTTGAGAAATCAGCTGACAGTCGTATGGGCATTCCCTTGTAACTAACTGCTTTTCTCTTGCTGCTTTTAAGATTCTCTCTTTGTCTTTAGCCCTTGGCATTTTAATTATGATGTGTCTTGGTGTGGTCCTCTTTGGGTTCCTCTTGTTTGGGACTCTCTGTGCTTCCTGGACATGTAAGTCTATTTCTTTCACCAGGTAGGGGAAGTTTTCTGTCATTATTTCTTCAAATAGGTTTTCAATATCTTGCTCTCTCTCTTCTGGCACCCCCATAATGAGAATGTTTGCACACTAGAAGTTGTCCCAGAGGCTCCTTACACTGTCTTCATAGTTTTGGACTCATTTCTTTTTGCTCTTCTGGTTGGGTGGTTTTTGCTTCCTTATATTTCAAATCATTGATTTGATTCTCAGAATCCTCTACTCTACTGTTGAATCCCCGTATATTATTCTTTATTTCAGTCAGTGTATGCTTAATTTCTGACTGGTCCTTTTCCATGTGTTTGGCATTCTCACTATGATCCTTGAAAGTATCACTAAGTCCCTTGGAGGTTTCCAGAAGATCCTTGAGTAACCTTATAGCTGTGGTTTTGAACTCTATATCCAGTAGTTTGTTTTCTTCCATTTGTGACATGTTTCTTTGTCTTCGAATTTTGGCAGCTTCCCTGTGTTTGTTTCTGTGTATTGGGAGAGCTGCTATGCTCCTTGAGTTGGTAGAGTGGCATTGTGTAGTAGGTGTCCTATAGGGCCTAGTGGCTCAGCCTCCCCAGCCACCTGAGCTGGGAACTCTAGGTGTACCCTTTTGTGGGCTATGATCACAATCTTGTTGTAGTTGAGACTTGATTGCTGTTGGTGTCACTGGGAGGAATTGACCTCCAGGCCAATTTGCTGTGAGGACTATCTGCACCTACAGTGGGAGAGCTGCTATGCAGGAGACACCCCTATGGAGCAGGAGTTGCTTCAGTGGGTATTTGGTGCTCACTGAGTCTGCCTCTTGAGTGTGTCGCTTATGGATGTGTACAGTTGTAATTTGGTATGGTCTGACAGTGACACTGGATACACTGGCTCTTGGGTCTCCAGGGAGGTGTAAAATCAGCCACTGCCTGGGGCCACTCAGCAGGAGCTACAGAGAGATCTGCAGATTCCTTTTCTTTGTATAAGGTTTGGAAGTGCCCAGATGAGGCCTATCTATGAAACAAGGCAGGCTGGTGCTGGTGCTGGGTCTTGGGCCTTTTATTGATAGGTTTAGGGTTCCCTGACCCAGCTGCAGCTTGTTTTAATTTTCAAGGACAGACCATTCATATGCAAAAGCCGCTACAGGCAGCTTAGGTGCGGTTGTAAATTGGATGGGGTGGGGTCTTAGGGAATCACCAGGGCACAGAAAACAGAAATGGATGCCAGTCAGCCCTTCAACTGGGGAGGTCCCAGTACAGGAACAATGATCCCTGTGAGTACCTCTGTCTGGGAGAAAGCCACCCCCAAGTTCCTGCCCCAATGCCAGACAAATGTGTCCTCCAGAGCCTTTCCCTGGTGCTGGAGCTCAGAGGAAGCAGAACCTTGTAAGTTCAGTTTGTGGTGCCGGCCTTTAAAGAGGAACAGCTGGGTCTCCAGCAGCCTCTGTGTCACTGAGCTCCAATTCCCGCTGGTTTTTACAGCCTGTGGTTACGTGGACTTCTTTTCCCAACTCTGGGGACCTGGGCTGGGGGTCTGGTGTGGGGCTGGGACCCCTTGCTTCTCCAGGTGGCCTCCACAGAGACGATCTCCCTCCTGATTATAAAAGCGGCCCACGTTGGTGACAGACCAGTCCGTTCTGTGCCTCCACACCTCCTACCAGTCTCAGTGTGCTTTCTTCTTTACTTCTCTAGTTGTAGGACTTCCACTCAGCCAGCTTTCCAGCAGTTCTGGATGATGGTTGTTTTGTATTTTAGTTGTAATTTTGATGTAGTTGTGTGATGTGGCAAGTACAGACATTTACCTATGCCACCATCTTGGTTTCTCCCATGTAATAGATTCTGTTATTAATTGCCCCATTTTATAGAAGAAGAAATTAAAGATCAGAAAGGTTGGAAAACTCACTAAAGACACAAAGCTAGCAAGTGGCAAGACAGGATTGGAAGCATCTGCCATGCTCATGGAGATTCCATAGTTTTCTCTGTAATGTATGCCAATGCTAAGAAAGTAAACACAGTGAAGGCATTTTTAAAAAGACATAAAAAAGGCATAGATTATTTATGTGGATCAGAATCTCAGGTGATGGGGAGGTGGGGAAATTAATAGTTTTTCAGGCAGAGGAAATCAAGAAAAAAAAAAAGGCAATAAATGAGAGCCAGAAATTCAGAGGCACTTAGAGAAGATTATTCTAGATCACTGTTTATATTTTATCACTCCTTATATTTTAGACTTCTTGAGAGAAAGCAGTCATTACTGATTTCAATGTAACACATTTATTCCACGAGTTGCAAGCATACCCAGAACATAATGAAACTCAGGACACACTGTATATTCAGTCCTTCCCAATCTATTTTGACAAGGAAAATGTATATGGCTTCTGTACAAAGCCACCAAATATGGCAACCCCAAACTATGAAGAGTGGGCTGCAGGCTCACTCAATAAATCTTTCTGAATGGAAAAAGGGTCCCAGGCATTCTCAAACTCTTACATTTGTCACAAAAGTGGTAAATCACATATTTCTAATTCCACCCCAAGGACAGAGATTGTGTCTCTTTCTGATTCTGTTATATCTTGAGAAAGAATGCTGGGTTGCATTTACCAAGCCTGGATGTTTGTGAAACTCCAAACGGAACAGATAGCCAAGTGGTAGAATCAGTAGGTATCTTTTCATTAGTACCAAGTTCTAAACAGCCAGAGCGAGGCAGCCCTAGTGCCCTGACAAAAGTGTTCACTTGAAAAAAACTGACTAGTTAGTAAGTGTAAAGAAAGCTGCAGGGCTGGACACTTTTCATTCCTTGTCAAAGTCACTAGCGCAAGATGCTGGGGAAAGGAATTGAGCTTATTTTCCCCAGAAATACCATCTGGCATTCTCTCAGACTCTTTACGAAGAATCTTGCATTGTTTAAGCCATGCTCTGGCACATAATAAGATTTGAACAACTGTCGTGCCCACCTGTTAGAAATCAAGACTGGGGTATTAAAACCAGCAGTGCTGACCCATTAGAAGGGCCTGAGTATTTTGCATGGAAAGAGAACCTCTCCTAAACCCAGGGATTAGAGTGTTCACATTGGGGCAATAATTGAAGCAGGTGCTCATTCTATGAATTGTTAAGAGTAATTTTTTCTGACTACATTGAGGCAGGAGCTGAAATAGAGCAAGTCTTCAAAGGGCATAACCCCAGACAGGGGGTTGGGACATAAGGGAGACATTCCTTCTTCTTTGATTAAAGAAATAGGGAGGACTGTCTTTATCAAGGGATATATATGGTCATTCAGAACACAAACCTTACTAGTAATGTACATTTAAATTCTGAGTCCTTGAATAAGCAACAGTTTCAAAAGAAACATCATTATTTATAAAATGAACTAATTTTCAGGGAAAAGGGCTTCTCTTGTGCCTTCCTTTTAGAGATTTTGCTTGTGGGAGATGTAGACCTGGGGAGTATTTTTAAAAAAATCAACTTTTAAGTAGCATTTATTATTCCTAATGATTTATGGTTTCATTCTGTCTTCTTATGATTCCATGGACATGTAAGGGGGACTAGAAATTTGGTGCTGGCAATATCCTTGGGACATCCAGGCTTGGATAATTGGATATTGGGGATAAGCATTCTTGCTGAAAAGCTTTTGAAGGAGACAATGACTTAGGTCACCTTATAGAACAGAAGTGGATGAGATTTATATGGACACTTCTATGGACAGAAAAGGGGTGAGTAGAAAGTGTGAGCAAAGACTCTTAAAAATAATGAGGTACTGGAGGGCTTAAGGCAGGATATCCTTCTAGCTAAGTGGCTTTGATGTGCCTGAGAGACCTGGAATGAAACCGTATTGCTTTCACTAGCTGCTACCCGTGGGCATATTACTTTCTAAGCATTGTTTTCCTCATGTGTAAAATGAGGTATTAATAATGATGATGATGATGATGATACTTCACAGGGTTCTTATGATGATTAAATGAGACCATGATGTAAAACTGTACAATTCCTGACACATAAGTTCTTAATAAATGTTAGGTATTGTTGAGACTATTATTGCTGAATAATAGAAACAGAATTAAACCACATTGAAACAGGGTTCATAGCACCTTTGAGAAGTTCCTAATCTATTTTTTGTTTACATTCAAAACATATTTGAGGTTGTCTTTTAAAAAAATGCCTGGGCATTGGAAATATACAGACCCAACTCTGAATTGGTGCTCTGTTACTTCCTAGTTATGTGATATTGGGCAAGCCACTTCGCCCTCCTGGCCTCAGTTTCCTCATATAAAACTGGGCCAGTTATAATAACTACCTCATAGGATTGAGGGATTGAGTGAGGTATGAGAAAGCGCACGTACAAGGTCTGGCATGGAGCAAATACCTGATAAATGGAAACTATAGAATAGGTTTGGGCAAACAGCTTCGCTTCAGAATTCCTTGCACTCTACCTCCCTCCACCCCCTTGTTAATTCCAACAGGAGTCCCATCAATCTGCCACTCTTCTCAGGGGCTTGTGGAAATTCCTGGCGCAGATGTCTCCTACAGGGATAAATTTTGGATATCCATCTACCCCTGTTACCACTGAATTATGGGGAAAGAGAGAAGGAGAGAAGACTCATTGAGAGGGAGAGGAGAAAACAAACGTCTTCTGTATACTCCTGCCCTGGCTAGCCCAGGCTTATGCCTGAAATAGGTGTTCAGTAAATACTTGAGGAATGTATGTACAAATGAATAAAAAAAGAGAGTTGGCAGGCAGGCATCTAGGAAGGGAGAAAAAGACATGAGAGTCATGGCAAATATTTCCTGAGTATGCTTCCACAACTTCTCTCTGTCTCCCTTTGCACAGGTTATATTCAAACCCTTCAAGCCTCTTTCAAGGTACCCAGACAGGGTTTCCCACTTTGGGTTCAGAGTACTTAAATCTTTCAGCTGTGGGCATAAGACATCCTACTGCTGGTCCCAGGATGCTCCTCAGGTATAACCAGATAAAAACTATCGTTATTGTGAAATTCCGTTCTTGTCCTGAGATCAAGCAGATTGTCAGATGGCGGATCCACTAGTCAACTTCCATTTTTCATTTCACACATGTAAGCAATGTGACTACCAGGTTTTTCCATGAATGATGAGCAAAGGAGTGAGGGCATCTGTCTAAACAGGTGAAGCAACACCAACATTGAACAGGTACACTAACCATGGAAGGGACTGAGGCTGAGGATTATGCTTTTTATGGGGAAAATTGGACAGATACGTGCAAAACAATGAAACTAGACCACCTTCTTACACCAGACACAAGAATAAACTAAAAATGGATTAAAGACTTAAATGTTAGACTCAAACCCATAAAAATCCTAGAAGAAAATATAGGCAGTAAAATCTCAGACATTTCTTGTAGCAATATTTTCTTTGATATATCTCCTCTGGTAAGGGAAACAAAAGAGAAAATAAACAAATGAGACTACATCAAACTAAAAAGTTTTTTCACAGCAAAGGAAACCATTCACAAAATGAAAAATCAACCCATTGAATGGGAGAACATATTTGCTGATACATCTAATAAGGGGTTAATATCCAAAATTTATAAAGAATTTATACAACTCAACAACAGAAAAACTATCCAATTAAAATATGGGCTAAGGCCCTGGCTAGTTTTTCTCAGTGGTTAGAGCATCAGCCCAAAGACCAAAGAGTCTCTGGTTCTATTTCCAGTCAAGGGCACATACTTTGGTTGCAGGCTCCATCCCTGGCCTCGGTGCAGGAGGCAACCAATCGATGTGTCTCTTCTCTCTCTCTCTCTCTCTCTCTCTCTCTCTCTCTCTCTCTTTCTCTTTCTCTCTTCCTCCTCCCTTTCCTACACTCTCTCTAAAAAATCAATGGAAAAAATATCCTTGGGTGAGGTTTAAAAGCACACAAAAGAAAACATGGGCTAAGGACCTGAGTAGACACTTCTCGGAAGAGGACATATAGATGGCCAATAGACATATGGAAAGATGCTCAATGTCACTAATCATCAGAGAGATGCAAGTTAAAACCACAATGAGATATCACCTCACACCTGGAAGAATGGTTATCATCAATAAATCAACAAAGAATAAGTGTTGGCAAGGATGTGAAGAAAAGGGAACCCTCGTGCACTGTTGGTGGGAATGCAGATTGGTGCAGCCACTGTGGAAAGCAGTATGGAGGTTCCTCAGAATATTAAAAATGGAACTGTCTTATCACCCAGCAATTCCTCTTCTGGGAATTTATCTGAAGAAACCCTAATTTGAAAGAATATATGCACCCCTATGCTCATTGCAATGATATTTACAATAGCCAAGATTTGGAAGCAGACCAAGTGTCAATAAGAAGATGAATGGATGAAAAAGTTGTGGTACATTTACAAAATGGAATACAATTGGGCCATAAAAAAGAAGGAAATATAACCTTTGCAACAGCATCGATGGACCTGGAGAACATTATGCTAAGTGAAATAAGCCAGTAAGAGAAAGGTAAGTACTATATGATTTCACTCATATGTGGAATAAAATGAAGTAGCAAGCAAAATAAAGACAGACTCATAGATAGTGAACAGTGTGAAGGAGTTGTGGGAGAACTGGGTGTCAGGGATGGAGGGATTGAGTAAAAGAGAAGATAACTCATGGACATGGACAACAGTGTGGTGATTGCCAGGGTGAGGGGAATGGGGAGAGGTGGAAGAGGGTATGGGCGATTAAATGGTGATGGATGGAGACTTGATTTTGGTGGTGAACACACAATATAGTGTACAGATGATGTGTTGTGGAACTGTGCACCTGAGACCTGTATAATTTTGGTAACCAGCGTCACCCCAATACATTTAATAAAAAGAAAAAAATGTTAAAAATAAACATAAACAAAAACAAAACCTTATGTGCCGTGGTTGCTCAGTGCCTTTCATAAACTCAACTCTGTTCTGACATTTGTTTTGAATAAGGTTTCCTTCCATAAAAATACCACTTAAGGACACACATGCACAATGTGCATTTGGCATTTCCTGGGTGTTAAATATTTTATTTAATGTGCTGACTTTCAAACTACATTGCTGGAAAATTAATATATAGTAATTGCCTGTGTGACAACCTCTCACCACAGAAGCAATAGTGAATCCTGAATCCTTGATTATTTACCTTTGGCTCCCTGTGAGCTCCCAGCCTCAATTTCATACCCAACCTCCTGTTATCCACAAATTCTACAAATGACACAAAAAGCAGGCAAAACATCTCCAAAAAAAGAACAAAAACAAGAAATTGGAAAGAGACAATGTGAGGATTCCACCTTATGTGATGTGATTTAAAATTTTTAATATATATATTTTAAAGAAAACTGGTAAGCCAGTTTTTAAAAAAATATATTTTATTGATTTTTTACAGAGAGGAAGGGAGAGGGATAGAGAGTTAGAAACATCGATGAGAGAGAAACATTGATCAGCCGCCTCCTGCACACCCCCCACTGGGGATGTGCCTGCAACCAAGGTACATGCCCTTGACCGGAATCGAACCTGGGACCTTTAAGTCCGTAGGCCAACGCTCTATCCACTGAGCCAAACCGGTTAGGGCGAGCCAGTTTTTATATTTTTTATTTTATTTTTTATTGAATTTATTGGGGGTGACATTGGTTAATAAAATTATATAGGTTTCAGGTGTACAATTCTATAACACATCGTCTGTATATTGTATTGTGTGTTCACCACCCAAAGTCAAGTCTCCTTCCATCATCATTTACTCCCCCCATACACTCTTCTACCTCACCCATTCCCCTTTCCCTTTGGTAATCACCATACTGTTGTCTGTGTCTATGAGTTTTTTCTTAATCCCTTCATCTTTTTCACTCAGCCCCACAATCCCTTCCCCTCTGACAGTTCTCAGTTTGTTCTCTATGAGTCTGTTTCTATTTCGTTTCTTAGTTTATTTTGTTCATTAGATTCCACATATGAGTGAAATCATATGGTACTTGTCTTTCTCTGACTGGCTTACAGCCAGTCCTTTTCTAACACGTGTAACTTCTTGATTGGTTCCACATTCACATCATCTCTGGCTCAATCTGGTTTGTGGGGTCTGACTCAGCAAGCTTTTGTTTTATCTCATTTCACACATGCTGAAAGGGAGGGGTATCTATAAGTTGCCCTTTTATTGTTAAAATTAAAAAAAAAATTGGTGAAAATCAGAGCTAACTTCCAATGTGGTGAATTCCTGCTAGTGTGTCAGCAAATGAGCCCCATGTAGTGTACAGAGGGGACCCTGAGGTGGGGGTAATTTTGGCCGAATGACAGCTGGCTGGGCAGCTGGTGGAGAGCAGCTGCAGGAGGGGGACTACTTCTATGGAGGGTAGAATTTAAAATTGGATTTCCATACAGAACTGTTCAAGTTGACCTGATCCTGGTTGAATTCTATACCTCAGTATATGTTACCAGCTTATGCTTTGTCATCAGATGCACAAGGAGGAGAGTAAACAAGGGGTGCAAAGATGGACCTTTGTCTACTTCCAAAGTCATAGCATTATTGAGGAGATTTCAGGACCCAAATGTGGCAATTCTTATTTGACACCCTTTTCCTAAGTTGACATTTTGATGGAAGTTAGCATTGAGAATGTACACTCAACATGACTTTCATTTAAAGTTTAAAATGTCCTTTCATAATTGTTGGAAAGGAGGTTTGTATACATAAAGAGTATCTAAGATTTGCCCATTTCTGTTAATTTTTTTATTCTGACTGTAAATCCTGTGCTATGTAAATAATTTTTGGGTCCAAGAATACCAATAACACGCATTTTCATATCCCACTGCCTGGTCTGCTTCTGGAGCCCACAGCAACAGGGCGGGGGGGAAAGGCATCTGCAAGGGAGGATATGACAAATGGATCCAAACATACATATTTAGTGAATAAGCTCATCATCTTCTAAATGTTAAAATTCACTATACGCAAACACAAGCGCAGGCTTCATTTGAAAAGTGTACTGCATTCCCCTTAATGCAATTTGGTAATTGCAAGAAGCGAGAGCAACATTTCACCCAGGTGCACAGGACAGCACACCTGTGAGTCTGGGAGCAGTCTCAGCAAACAAGTCTTGAGTTGGGTTCCAAAAGGGAGAGTGGCAGGGGTAGGAGAGAGACACTTGCTCCCAGACCCCTTCTTTCCAGTGGAACCCAAGGTCGTCATTCCACTCTCTCCCTCTCTTCCTCATTATCTTTCTCTGTGCCCTCCTTTCTCCCTCTTCTCTCCCTCCTCATATCTAACATTTATTGAGCACTGACAATATGCCCAGCACTGCACTCAGGGCTTCACCAGCCTTGCCTCCTCTTCACAGCATTCTGAGATAGGCACTGTTATTATCCCCATGTTAGACAGGAGGAAACTGAAACCCAGGGAGTTAAAATGACTTGAACCTGAGGGTTGTGCTGTAGCAAGCTACCAGGACAGGTTGATTCTTTCCCCACAGAAGCCAGAAATTCTGTCATGGAGCCTCACCTTGTGGATCCTGTTAGGGTGCAGTTGTTCCAGGAGGGCTAGCACTTAAATTTGTCAGTTGTCCCGAACAATTTCATGACTAGAGGGCCCAGGCACAGTGCAGAAAATGGCAAAAGGGTCAGAAGGTAGCACCAGCAGGATGCTTCCCAATTTCCCCGTTTCTACCACTTCATTCAAGTGCTGCTTACAATGGCCTGTGCCATGGTTTTGGGGCTCCATCAGGTTATTTATGAGACCTGCTAGGTTTCAATGTAACACACAGGGTTGGGAAGGGTTGCAAATTAAGACCAATGTAGTTGTCCTGTCATTCTCCTTTCTTAATCTCCAAGGAATACAAAGGGGCAAGTTTCATGCAGAATAAAGCAACTGTCAACATATTTCTTGTTTTTGTGAACTGGTACAGTATTTCCCCTGCTTTAAAAAAGTAGTTAAACCCAAGAAAGTCCAATTTATAAGGTTCTGGTACTTGTATTCTTCTTCAGAGGACTTTGAATAAGGTTCATACACAAAAAGTATGCGTATAGGAAAGGGTTACAAAATGAATTGAGTAGATTTTTGTTGGTTATGATTTGATTAGCCACTCCCAGCTTTAGCTATTTTGTTGGAAATTCCTCCCATCTGAAACTTCAGTAATATTTGTATCTTGCACAATTTTTTTCCTATAACATTCTCCCTTGTTCTGTGTGTACTGGGATTAGCTCCTCTTTGCAGTGAAGGCTAAGGTGATTTTGGGAATGTGTGGCTGTTTGGTGATTGCTACTTGTTGATGGGGAAAGGACTACTCCCAGAAATAGAGAACATGGAAACAAAACAAGAGTGGAATGGATACAGGCCCAGGATAAGTGTTGGTGGGGGCACTGCAAGAAAATATTTGACCAGAGTATGATCAGCCTAAAGAATCCTCAAGGCTATAACAAGCTTAGGCTGGAGGAAAGGAGGAAAAACTTGGGATGATAGTATTAAGAGCTGCAGCTCTGCTGTCAGATGGCTGTGAGGAGAGCAGTGTTCACTGTGACTTGGGGATTGAATGTGAAACTCAGTCAGCAAGGACCTTGTTTCTCCTAACGGACTGGGATGTGAATGCTTTGGTGAGGGAGCCTATGTGGCCTGGTACTGAATCATGGTAAATTGAGAAAAAAAGCAAGCTTATGTTTTAAAGTCTAAGCAGGTTGGACTTGTCCCTTTAAAGTCTAAGCAGGAAATGGCCTGATGTGTAACACCAGCACCACCCCTAGGTTTCTCCCACTGGAAGAATCTGTGCTTCCTTACTGGGAGGCTGCTTCAATATAAGTTACAGGAAATGGGAAACCTAGAGAAGCATTAGGACCATCATTTGGGTTCTAAGTTCAAAGTCTAAAGGAGAGTTTCCTCAAACCTTTTGTGTTCTTTCAACTCAGTTTTTGCCTTGGGGAAATAAATATTAATAATGGAATCCATAATTCTTGATAGGCACCATCACTCTAAGCTGGCATCAACTCCTGGGCTCTATTTGATGATTTGAAGGGATCATGAGTGCTGGTGTCCACATTTTCATACATGGCACATCCAGGGCTTGGGATTCCATGACTTTAAGAATGTACAATGGGCCCTCCAAACTCAAAGGATAGGAAGCCATTGCTTTGCTATCAATTAGTCCATGTAGTTGAACAGTGCTTTTTACTCCAGAGCATCTCTGTATCTACTTAGTCTTATCCAATGCAGTAAATGGGATAAGTAATGTTTGCCTGTTTTGTAAGAGAGACAATAAAGTTTGTTTTCCTTACTGTGATTTTAAATAATTATGTTTAATTCAAGCAGGGTCTTGCTAACTCTTTTCATTCATACAACAAATACATACTGAGAACTTTCTTTAGACCAGCACTGTTTGTTGCAGGGAATATACAAAAGTGAACTAAGTTAGGGTTCCTACATTCATAGAGTTTACAGTCCTAAATGAGAGACATTAAAAAGATAAAGTCATGCATCACTATTTAACATTAAGTAGTTCATCTCAAAAATGTAATTATAGTTCTGATAAAAGATACCAACGTTGGGTTCCAGTGTAATGAGAGTGTATAATACAGGGTTCTAACCTAGTTTTCGGGCCTGATAAGGCCTCCCTGAAAAGAGACATTTTCATATCAGTTCTCAGACTCATAACTAGGGCTACAGATGGAAAAGATAATGAGCACATGTCAACGGAGTAGCCAGAACAAAGCTACTGAGCTGGAGCACAATCCTCTCCCTGCAACTCTGTTGGCCACTCTTTTCCCTATGCAGCTACCAGCCATCACTTTTCCCCTCATCTTAGCACAGTTCAGGTCAGTCTTTATCTTTAATCTTTGAAAATGAGTCAATAGCAGAAATTTTATAGCATGAAATTTTGTTATCTTGCATGTGTGTGTGCTCTAGATGTGTGATGTTAAGAAAAATATTTCACAAAACATTGCCTTAGAGATTGCCACTCTTCATACACTGCCACTAAATTGCAATCACCTGGAGTGCTTCTTTTGGCCAATTTATCTTTTAAGTCCTAGGGAACTAAATCTAGAATGTTTGTGATTCAGAGTGGTGGGGGTGAAGGGATGGAGAGTGAGCGGTGAAGATCTTTATGCAAACAATTTTGCCAATCAGGATAATACCATTGAGGTGCCTCCAAGTTGTTGTCCATTCTTTTTTATTATACCACAGTTCATTCCTTTTCATTGTATCACAGTTTAACTGTTCACCTATCAAAGGACATTTTGGTTGTTTTCAGTTTTTGACTACTACAAATAAAGCTGCTACAGACATTTATGCATAAGATTTTGTGTGGACGTAAGTTTTTGTTTCTCTGAGATAAATGCCCAGGAGTGTGATTTTATGTTCAGAGTTCTAAGAAACTTGCAAACTATTTTCCATAGTAGCTGCAGCATTTCACATTTCCAACAGCAATGTTTGAGATATCTGGTTTCTCTACATTCTCACCAGCATTTGGTATTGTCACTATTTTTTATTTCAGCTGTACTAATATGTATGTGGTAACATCTCATTGTAGTCTAAATTTGCATTTCCCTAATGGTTAATAATGGTGAAGATCTTTTCATATATTTACCATCTTTAGTTACTCTTTGGTGAAATGTATTTTCATGTCCTTTGCCCATTTTCTGATAGTATTGCATGTGCTTTTAACAGTTGCGTTTTTAAAGTTCTTCATATACTCTAGATGAGTCATTTGTCAGATGTGTGGTTTGAACATATTTTCTCCCACCTTGTAGTTTGTCTTTTCATCTTTTTTTGTTGTTAATCCTCACCCAAGGATATTTTTTCATTAATTTTTAGAGAGAGTAGAAAGGGGAGAGAGAGAGAGAGAGAGAGAGAGAGAGAGAGAGAGAGAGAGAGAGAGATGTGAGAGACACATCAATTGGTTGCCTCCCGAACATGCCCGGATGGGGCTGCTGGGATCAAGTCTGCAACCGAGGTACCTGTCCTTGACCAGAATCAGACTCTGGACTCTTCAGTCCATGGGCTGACGCTCTATTCACTGAGTCAAACCAGCTAGGGCTTTTCATCTTCTTAATAAGGTTTTTCACAAAGCATAATTTAAAAATTTTGATCAGGTCCAATTTGTTGATTTTTCCTTTTCTGTATTGCACTTTTGGTATCAAGTATAAGTACTTTTTGCCTAGCTCTAGGTCCCAAAGATTTTCTCCTATGTTTATTTATTAAAGTTATATAGTTTTACATTTAACTCTATGATCCATTTTGAGTTAATTTTTGCATAAGTTATGAGACTTGAGACATGGTTTGTGATGGTTAATTACATATATCAACTTGGCCTGGGTCATGGCACCCAGATATTTGGTGAACACATCTGAGTGTTGCTGTGAAGATACTTTTTAAGATTAACATTTTATTCAATAGACTTTGAATAAGGTAAATTACCCTCCATAATATAAGTGGGACTTATCCAATTGTTTGAAGGCCTTAAGAAGAAGACTGACCTTCCTCAAGGAAGAGGGAATTCTCTAGGAGACTGTCTTCAGATTTGAGCTGCAATAACAGCTCTTCCCTGGGTCTCTTGACTGCTGGCCTGACCTGCAGATTTGAACTTGCCAGTCTCCACAACTGCATGAGCCAATTTCTTAAAATAAATCTCTGTCTCTCTCAACACACGCGCACACACACACACACACACACACACACACACACACACTTAAAAGGACTGATGCAATTTAATGAAGGAAAGTAAGATAGCTTTTTCAATGAATAAGTGGTGTTGGAGAAATTGGATTTTGGACATATATATCTCCTCTCCACATATACACATTCTGTATATATATGCATACACACTATTGGTTCTTTTTCTCTGGGGAACCTTGACTACTACAAGGTTTGTTTGTTTCCTATGCATGTCAATTTTTCCAGCACCATTTTAAAAACGAGACTATCTTTCATTTGTTAAGTTGCATTTAGACTTAAAAAATCAGTTGGGTATATTTATATGTGCCTATTCTATTTTATTGGTCTCTGTATCTATTGTTCTGCCAAGGCCACACTGCCTTGATTACTATAGGTATATAATAGGGCCAACTGATTTTCCCCATTTTATTATTTTTCAAAATTATTTCAGCTATTCTAGTTCCTTTGACTTTTTGTATATATTTTAGATAAAATTCTACAAAATTCTTGTTGGCATTTTTATTAGGAATTATGTTAAACTCGTATATAAATTTGAGGAGACTTGACATCTTTATGTTGTCTTCAAATTCATGAACATAGTATTCCTACCATTTATTTAGATCTTTTTTATTTCTTTCATTAGCATTTTGTAATTTTCAGCAAATAAGTCTTATGCATATTTTTGTTAGACATACATTTAAATCTTTTTTTCAAGTAATTATAAATGTAAAGATGTAGATATTATTTTTTATTTCAATGTCCATGTATTCATGTTACTGTATAGAAATACAACTGATTTTTGTATGATTATCTTATATCTTATATCTTTTATTAAAAGAAAAGATCAATTTTTATTTTTTGTGCATCCTCATCTGAGGATATTTTCCCATTGATTTTTAGAGAGAGTGGAAGGGAGTGGGGAGAAACAGACAGAAACGTCAATGTGAGAAAGACATATTGATTGGTTGCCTCCTGCACATGGGCCAGGGATTGAGCCTGCAACTGAGGTACATGCCCTTGACCAGAATTGAACCCACAACCCTTTAGTCTGCGGGTTGATGCTCTAGGCACTGAGCCAAACCAGCTAGGGCTATCTTATGTCTTTGACCTTGCTGAACTCACTTATGAGTTCTAAGAATTTAAAAACATTCCTTGGGATTGACTATGTAGATCATCATGTCAACTGCAAATACGAAACATTTCATTTCTTCCTTTCTAGTCAATATACCTTTATTGTTATTTTTAAATTTATCTTTATTGGAAGTGTTAAATTTCACCCCTTTCACCCCCCCTATTAACTCCCTCCTTCTCTTTCCCACCCCCTCCCTAGGCCCAGTATGCCTTTATTTTATTTTTGGCCTTATTGTACTGACTAGGACTTCCAGCACTATGTCAAATAAGAGTGGTGAAAGTGGACATCCTTGCCTTCTCTTCCTGACTTTAGGATGAAAGCTTTTAGTTTTTCACCATTAAATATGTTAGCTGTAGGTTTTTTGTAGATACCTTTATCAGAAAGTCCCCCTCTATTAATTTGTTTGTTGAGAGTTTTTTTTAATCATGATTCTATGCTAGATTTTGTCAGATGCCTTTTCTACATCAATTGATATGCTTGTGTAATTTTTCTTCCTTACCCTGTTAATATGGTGTTTTACATTGGTTGTTTTTTAAAAATATTGAACTAGATTTGCATACCTGGAATAAACCATATTTACTCATGGTGTATAGTTCCTTTATATTGCTAAATTATATTTGCCAGAAGAAACAGAAGTGTAGGCTAAAGTAGTCAAAGGATTTTTTAAGGTAGAGATAGGTTGGATAATCTTGCAGGTTGGATAAGATCTGGAGGTATTTTTAAAGCAATTTTTCCAGCTTTTTGGAGACGTAATTGACATAATATTGTCCACAATATTTGGATTTGATACACACATATATAGTATGTTATATCTCCTTGATGAATTGACTCAAAGTGAAGAAATGAAAAAGGATATTACATACAAGTGGAAATCAAAAGAGAGCAGGGATAACTGCATTTATATAATATAAAATAGACTTGAAGCTAAAAACAGTAAAAGAGACAAAGAAGGTCTTTATATGGAGGTATTTTTTAAATTGAAGGTCATTATATGGAGGTATTTTAAAAATTATATGTATAATTGCCATATAACTTTATATTAATTTTAGGTGCACAACAAAATGATTTGATATTTGTATATATTGCAAAATAATCATCAAGATAAGTCTAGTTGACATCTGTTATCATACATAACTATACATCATTTTTTCTTGTGATGAGAACTTTTAAGATATACTTTCTTAGCAACTTTCAAGTATAGTTGACCCTTGAACAACATGGGTTTGAACTGTGCAGGTCCATTATATGTGGATTTTTTAGTGTCTTTTACTTTATTATTTTTTAATAATATTTTTTCAATTACAGTTTATAACATAGTGGTTAGACAAAGAACAATGTAAACAAACAAATAAAATGGAAACAGACTAATAGATACAGAGAACAGACTGATAGTTGACAGCGGGGGTGGGGTTGGGGTACTGGGTGAAAAAGGTGAACAGATTGAGAAGTACAGATCGGTAGTTACAGTAGTCATGGGGATGTAAAGTACAGCATAGGGAATATAGTAAATATTTTAAAAAATATTTTTATTGATTTTATTATTATTTTTTATTTTTTATTTATTTTTTGGGGGGTCTAGTTTCATTAAATACTTTATTTTTTAATTGTTTTATTGCTTAAAGTATTACAAAGGGTATTACATATGTCTCCTTTTTCCCCCCACCCTTGACAATCCCCTGGCCTCCCCTACCCCCCAGTGTCTTATGTCCATTGGTTATGCTTATATGCATGCATACAAGTCCTTCAGTTGATCTCTTACCCCCCCTCCTGCCCCCTATTATTATTTTTTAATCCTCACCCAAGGATATTTTTCCATTGACTTTCAGAGAGAGTGGGAGAGGGAAAGACAGAGAGAAATATCTATGTGAGAGAAACACATCGATTGGTTGCCTCCCACAGGCACCCTGACCAGGGCCAGGGGCCTGGAAGGATCCTGCAACCGAGGTATGTGCTCTTGACTGGAATCAAACCTGGGACCCTTTGGTCAGCAGGCCGATGCTCTGAGCCAAGCTGGCTAGGGTGGGAATATAGTAAATATTATTGAAATAACTATGTATGGTGCCAGGAGGTTACTGGAAATATCAGGGAGTATGCAGATATTTTTCAGTAAATATGTTTTTGATCTGCTATTGATTGAATCCATGGATGCAGAGGGCAAATGTATACATCAGTGATGGCGAACCTTTTGAGCTCGGCGTGTCAGCATTTTGAAAAACCCTAACTTAACTCTGGTGCCGTGTCACATATAGAAATTTTTTGATATTTGCAGCCATAGTAAAACAAAGACTTATATTTTTGATATTTATTTTATATATTTAAATGCCATTTAACAAAGAAAAATCAACAAAAAAAATGAGTTCGCGTGTCACCTCTGACATGTGTGTCATAGGTTCACCATCACTGGTATACATTATTCTATGCCATTTCATACTATATAAGGGACTCGGGTATCCACAGATTTTGTTATCCAAAGTGCTACTGGAACCAATCCCCCACAGCTACCAAGGAATGACTGTAGTTAAGTCTTGGGGGAGTCAAAAATTATATGCAGATTTTCAACTGTGCAGGAAGATTCAGCACCCCAATCCCCATGCTGTTCAAGGGTCAATTGTACACAATACAGTTTTAACTATAGCCACCATGCTGTACTTTACATCCATATGACTTATTTATTTTATAACTGAAAGTTTGTATATTTTTGAGTTATTTTTTGAAGGTAAATTTGATAGGACTTGTTAACACACTGTTGGAGTGGTGGTGGTGAAAGTCAGTAAAAAGCCAAAGAGATTTTAGTTCAGATCTTGGGTGATTTGGAGACAAGTGGAAGACTATGCATTTGATTAACTTGAGTTGTTAGCAAAACATCCAAGGACAGTTGCATGGTAAGTATTTGGACTACGTGGAACTGAAGAACAGATTACACTAGAAAAGCGTATATTTTTACTTGAGAGTCTCCAGAAGATGTAGAACCTAGTCCCAACTTTGCAGCCAACAAACTATGTGATCTAAGGCAATTCACAACCCCACCCTGGGTTTTGATTTCCTCATCTGTAAAATGTGTGCATTGCTAGATTTTTTAATGAGATAACATATGATCAGCACTCCACACAGTATCTGGTATTTGGAAGGAGCCTTATACTTGTTGAAATATTTTCCTCCCAGTTCTAAAATTCTAGGATTCTGAACAATCTTTACTGTATCTGCCTTCTATGATTTTTTACTTAGAAGTTTTTTCCCTCAGCAGAGCCCACCAGTTTATATCATGTGAAGTTGAGAATGCAGGGGATCAGAGGTTGTACATGTTGTGTCTCAATCTTTTCAGACATCCTATGTTTTTCTCTCTTTTGAGCATTTGCAGTTTTCATGCTTGAAACAGAAAAGCCTCCATTTTGGCTGACTCTAGCCCTCCACTCTGGGGAGTACAATGGGCAGGTAGCCATTAGTACACAGGAAGGGAGGGCTCTGTGGTATCTTAAAGTCATTGGATTTTATTTATTTCCAGTTTGCTCAACATTTTTTCCACAGATCTGGACAATTTAAAAAGGGGTGGGGATGGGGAGAAAGAAGGATGAAGCCTAACTAAGCCTAGAGAAACGAATGAACATATTTGCCTTTAAATATCAAACTGGGGCTAATAAAACTTAAAACTGAAAAAAAACACACCTCCTGGGCTTCATTTTGTCTTTCTGAAAACTAAATACTGCTCTGACTTTCCACGTGGCATCTGCAGAGTTGAGAAATGGTTCCACATTTGTTACTAGGATTTTATAAATGTAAACTCTCCATTTTTCATGAATAATATTTATTTCAAATTAAAAATATATTTTTCAGATTGTAAAGACAAGCTCATTGTAGAGAATTTGGAAATTAGAGAAATTAGAAAAAGAAAATAACTCACACTCCTACAACCCAGAGATAACCATTGTTAATATTCTTATTTATTTTCTTTCAGTCTTCTTTTTATACACACACACACACACACACACACACACAACTCACTCACATTTGGGATAATACTGGATATTAACTTGTATATTATCCTTACCCCCACATAATTTAGGTTGTGAGCATTTCCCCATGTCATTAAATGCTTTTCTAAACATGATCTTAAATAAACATATAGCATTTCATATGAATGTTACTGCATCGGATTTCATACTATGGAGAACATTTAAGTTGTTTCCACTTTTTCTTTATATTAAATGATACTACAATAAATTTCCTAGTTTTTTATATATTTTTTGTACATATGTATTATTTCTTAGGGTAAGCCCTTAGAAAGTGAATCACTGGGTGAAAGGATAAGGACATAAGAACAGTTTAGCCAAAGAACCAAGATGGCAGTATAAATAAAAGCCTGTACTTGCCGCCTCCCATGACCACCTCAAAATTACAACTAAAATACAGAACAACCATCCTTCAGAACTGCCTGAAATCTGGCTTAATGGAAGTCCTACAACTAGAGAAGTAAAGAAAAAAGCATTGAGACTGGTAGGAGGGACAATGGTGCCGAACAGGCTGGACCTACACCGTGTTTGGCATTTTTTAAATCAGGTGGTATATTTCCAAGGCCTCCCATGAGAAGGAGGGGGTTCCAGCCCTGCACCAGACTCACAGCCCAGGGTTCCAGAGCTGGGAAGAGAAGTCCCCATAACTATGGGCTGTAAAAACAAGTGGGGATTGTGGCTGAGTGACACAGAGGTTGTTGGAGTCCTAGGTGTTCCTCTTAAAGGGCTTGCACACAAACTTACATGATCTCAGTTCCACTTAGCTCCAGTGCCAGGTGGCAGGTTTGGGAAAATCCAGGGACATATGGGGAAGAACTTAACTGTCTGGCATCAGGGCATGAATGGGGGAAGAGGCAGTTTACTCCCAGATAGGGGTGCTAGCAGGGTTCATTGCTCCTGTACTGGGACCTCCCCCATCACAGAGCTGCTGACTGGCAGCCATATCTGAGTTTCCATTAGCTTGGCCCACACTGTTCTCTCCATCCTGGTGATTCTCTGAGACCCTGCCTCATCCAATTTGCAGCCTCATCCAAGCTATTTGCAGCTGCTTTCCATATGAATGGCTTGTCCTGGCTCAGGCTTCAGACATTGCTAAAATCTCTCAAACAGGCAGCAGCTGGAGTCAGTGTACCCCAAACCTATCAATAAAAGGCTCAAGACCCAGCACTAGCACCAACCTGCCTTGCCTCACAGCTTGGCCTTGCCTGGGCACTTCCTAGCCCAATACAAGTAGTAGTCATATGCAAACCTCTCTATAGCTCCTGCTGGATGGCCCCAGGCTGTGGCTGACTTTGCACCTCCTGGGAGACCCCAGAACTAGTGACCTGGTGGACAGCTTCAGACCATACCAGATTACAATTCTACACATCCACAAGTGACACACTCAAGGGGCAGACACAATGAGCACCAAAGCTCCACTGAATCAAGTCCTGCTCCATAGGAGTTCCTCCTGCATAGAAGCTCTTCCATTGTAGATGCAGTTGATCCTCACAGCCAATTGGCCTGGAGGCCAATTCCTCCCAGTAAGGTCAATCAAGGCTCAACTACAACAAGACATGCACACAGCCCACACAAGGATGCACCTAGAGTGCCCAGCTCAGGTAACTGGAGAGGCTGGCTGAGCCACTGGGCCCTACAGGACACCTGTTACACAAGGTCACTCTACCAATTCCAGGAAACAATAACCCCTCTACCTAATACATAGAAACAAACAGAGGAAAGCAGCTGAAATGTGGAGACAAAAAAAACACACAACAAATGAATGAAATGGAAGCAAGCAAGCTACTGGATACAGATTTCAAAACAATGGTTATAAGATTACCCAAGGTTCTTTTTAAAAGTTTTTTTATTGATTAAGTTATTACGTATGTGTCCTTATCCCCACATTACCCCCGCATTCCCCCCACTCATGCCCTCACCCCCCTGTTGTCTGTGTCCATTGGTTAGGCCTATATGCTAGCATATACGTCCTTTGGTTGATCTCTCCCCCTTACCCCCACCCTCTCCTACCTTCCCTCTGAGGTTTGACGGTCTGATTGATGCTTCTCTGTCTCTGGATCTGTTTTTCTGCATCAGTTTATGTTGTTCATTATATTCCACAAATGAGTGAGATCATGTGATATTTATCTTTCTCTGACTGGCTTATTTCACTTAGCATAATGCTCTCCAGTTCCATCCATGCTGTTGCAAATGGTAAGAACTCCTTCTTTTTAAAAATAAATCTTTATTGTTCAGATTATTACAGTTGTTCCTCTTTTTCCTCCCATAGCTCCACTCCACCCAGTCCCCACCCCACCTTCTGCCCTTAACCCCCCCACTGTCTTCATCCATAGGTGTACGATTTTTGTCCAGTCTCTTCCCACACCCCCCACACCCCTTTTCCACCAGAGAATTCTCAGTCCACTCCTTTTCTATGCCCCTGATTCTATTATATTCACCAGTTTACTCTGTTCATCAGATTTTTTGTTCACTTCATTTTTAGATTCACTTGTTGATAGATATGTATTTGTTGTTCATAATTTTTATCTTTACCTTTTTCTTCTTCTTCCTCTTCTTAAAGAATACCTTTCAGCATTTCATATAATACTGGTTTGGTGGTGATGAACTCCTTTAGCTTTTTCTTATCAGTGAAGATTTTTATCTGACCTTCAATACGGAATGATAGCTTTGCTGGATAAAGTAATCTTGGTTGTAGGTTCTTGGTATTCATCACTTTGAATATTTCTTGCCACTCCCTTCTGGCCTGCATAGTTTCTATTGAGAAATCAGCTGACAATTGTATGGGTACTCTCTTGTAGGCAACTAACTGTTTTTCTCTTGCTGCTTTTAAGATTCTCTCTTTGTCTTTTGCCCTTGGCATTTTAATTATGATGTGTCTTGGTGTGGTCCTCTTTGGATTCCTCTTGTTTGGGGTTCTCTGCATTTCCTGGACTTGTAAGTCTATTTCTTTCACCATGTAGGGGAAGTGTTCTGTCATTATTTCTTCAAATAGGTTTTCAATATCTTGATCTCTCTCTTCTTCTGGCACCCCTATAATTCAGATGTTGGTACGCTTGAAGTTGTTCCAGAGGCTCCTTACACTATCTTGATATTTTTGGATTCTTTTTTATTTTTGCTTTTCCCATTGGGTATTTTTTGCTTCTTCATATTTCAAATCTTTGACTTGATTCTTAGGATCCTCTTGTCTGCTGTTGGATCTCTGTATATTATTCTTTATTTCAGTCAGTGTATGCTTAATTTCTAGTTGGTCCTTTTTCATATCCTCAAGGGTCTCACTAAATTTATCAGCGGTTTCTAGAAAATTCTTGAAAAACCTTATAACCGTGGTTTTGAACTCTATATCCAGTAGTTTGCTTTCCTCTATTTCTATCATTTGTGACATGTTTCTTTGTCTCGCATTTTTTATGCTTCCCTGTGTTGATAGAGTGGCTTTGTGTGCTAGGTGTCCTATAGGGCCCAGTGGTTCAGCCTCCCCAATTATCTGAGTAGACACTCTTGGTGCACCCCTTTGTGGGCTGTGTGTACAGTGTTGTTGTAGTTAAGCCTTGATTGTTGTTGGTACCACTGGGAGGAATTGACCTCCAGGCCAATTGTCTGTGAGAATCAGCTGTGTCTACAGTGGGAGAACTTCTGTGCTGAAGACACCCTTCTGGGGCAAGACTGCTTCAGTGTGGCTTTGGTGCTCACTGAGTCTGCCCCCTGAGTGTGTCCCTTATGGATCTGAGGAGTTGTAATCTGGATGGTCCCAATCTGACCACTGGGTACACGGGCTCTTGGATCTCTAAGGAGGTGCTAATTTAGCCTCTGCCTGAGGCTACCCAGCAGGAGATACGGAGAGATCTGCAGATGCCTCTTCCTTGTTTGGGGTTTGGAGGTGCCCAGATGAGGCCCAGCTGTGAAGCAATGCAAGCTGCTGTGGGGCCTTGACCCTTCTTTTGGATGTTCTGGGTCTCTCTGACCCAGCTGTAGTTTGTTAGGCAATTTGAGATCTCAAAGGGCCAGCCCAGGGGTGGGCAAACTTTTTGACTCGAGGGCCACAATGGGTTCTTAAACTGGACCGGAGGGCCGGAACAAAAGCATGGATGGAGTGTTTGTGTGAACTAATATAAATTCAAAGTAAACATCATTACATAAAAGGGTACGGTCTTTTTTTTTTTTTTTTAGTTTTATTAATTTCAAACAGGCCGAATCCGGCCCGTGGGCCATAGTTTGCCCACAGCTGGGCCAGCCCATTCATATGCAAAAGCCTCTGCTCACAGCTTGGGTGGGGCGGGGTCTCAGGGAATCAACAGGGTGGAGCAAACAGCTATGGCTTATCCTCAGTCCTACCCAAGAGGCTCCACGTCTCAGTGTCCTGGTAATTGCTGCAAGGACCTCTGAGAGAAAGCCACCCTCGAGTACCGACCAATGCCAGACAGTCCAGTTTCTCCCTGTATGAGTCTGGGTCCCCAGAGACTCGCCCAGAGCTGAAGTTCAGAGCAGTCAGGAGCTTGAGACTCCCTCCTGATTGAAAAAGACAACTGTGTCCTCAGTTGCCAGCCCTTTCCGTGTGCGCCTCCGTACCTCTGCACTTTACTTCCACACCTCCTCTGAGTCTCAGTGTGCTTTTCTCTTTCCTTCTAGTTGTAGAATTTCCACTCAGCCAGCCTTCCTGTGGTTCTGGATGATGTCTATTTTGTCTTTTAGTTGTAGTTTTGAAGTGGTTGTGCTAGGCAGCAATTTCTGGTGTTTACCTATGCCGCCATCTTGGTTTCTCCAGCCAAGAACTCCTTCTTTTTACCGCCATGTAGTATTCCATTGTGTAGATGTACCACAGTTTTTTAATCCACTCATCTACTGATGGTCACTTAGGCTGTTTCCAAATCTTAGCTATGGTGAATTGTGTTGCTATTAACACAGGGGTGCATAGAGCCTTTCTAATTGGTGTTTCTAGTTTCTTGGGATATATTCCTAGAAGTCGGATCAATGGGTCAAATGGGAGTTCCATTTTTAGTTTTTTGAGGAAATCCATACTGTTTTCCACAGTGGCTCCACCAGTCTGCATTCCCACCAGCAGTGCACAAGGGTTCCTTTTTCTCCACATCCTCACCAGCACTTGTCGTTTGTTGATTTGTGGATGATAGCCATTCTGACAGGTGTGAGATGGTACCGCATTGTTGTTTTGTTTGCAACTCTCAGATGATTAGTGACTTTAAACATGTTTTCATATGTCTTTTGGCTTTTCTTCTGTCTTTTTTCGAAAAGTATCTATTTAGGTCCGTTGCCTATTTTTTGATTGGGTTGTTTATCTTCCTTTTGTTAAGTTTCATGAGTTCCCTGTAAATGTTGAAGATTAAACCCTTATCAGAGATATCATTGGCAAATATGTTCTCCCATGCAGTAGGTTTTCTTGTTGTTTTGTTGATGGTTTCCTTTGCTGTGCAAAAGCTTTTTATTTTGATGTACTCCCATTTGCTTATTTTCTCTTAGTTTCCATTGCCCTAGGAGCAGTATCAGTGAAAAAATTGCTTCAGCATATGTCTGAGATTTTGCTGCCTATGGATTCCTCTAGTATTTTTATGGTTTCCTGTCTTATGTTTAAGTCCTTTATCCATTTTGAGTTTATTTTTGTGTATGGTGTAAGTTGGTGGTCTAGTTTCATTTTTTGCATGTATCTGTCCAATTTTCCCAAGATGATTTATTTAAGAGGCTGTCTTGACTCCATTGTATGTTCATGCCTCCTTTGTTGAATATTAATTGAGCATAGTGGTTTGGGTTGATTTCTGGGTTCTTTATTCTATTCCATTGATCTATATGTCTGTTCTTGTGCCAGTATCAGGCAGTTTTGAGAAAGTGGCTTTGTAATGCAGCTTGATATCTAGTATTGAGATCCCACCTACTTTGTTCTTCTTTCTGAGGATTGCTGCAGCTATTTGGGGTCTTTTTTTTTTTTATTCCAGATGAATTTTTAGAGCGTTCCTTCTAGATCTGTGAAGTATGCCATTTGTATTTTAATGGGAAGTGCATTGAATCTATAGATTGCTTTGGATCAAGGTTCTTAATGAGAGCTTCAAGGGACTTAATGAGAGCCTCAAGGAACTTAGTGAGACTTTCAAGGATCTTAGTGAAAATGTCAAAGACATAAAAAAAGACTGATCAGAAATTAAGCATACACTAACTGAAATAAAGAATAATTTACAGGAATTCAACAGTAGAGTAGAGGATTCATAGAATAAAATGAAGGATTTGGAATATGAGGAAGCAAAAAACAACCAATCAGAAGAGCAAAAATAAAAAAGAATCCAAAAATATGAAGATAGTGTAAGGAGCCTCTGGGACAACGTCAAGCATACCAACATTTGCAGCATGGGGGTGCCAGAAGGAGAAGAGAGAGAGCAAGATATTGAAAACCTATTTGAAGAAATGATGACAGAAAACTTCCCTTACCTGGTGAAAGAAATAGACTTACAAGTCCAGGAAGCACAGAGAGTCCCAAACAAAAGGAGCCCCAAGAGGCCCACACCAAGACACAACATAATTAAAATGCCAAGGGTTAAAGACAGAGAGAATCTTTATAGCAGCAAGAGAAGATTAGTTAGTTACCTACAAGGGAGCACTCATACAACTGTCAGTTGATTTCTCAACAGAAGCTTTGCAGGCTAGAAGGGAGTGGCAAGAAATATTCAAAGTGGGGTGGAATATGCATATATCTTCTTTGGCTAGTATCTTAACCCTCTTTCATCCAGTCTTCCCTACCCTCTACCCTCTGACAGCTGTCAGTCTCTTCCATGTATCCATGCCTTTGGTTTTATTTTGTTCCTGTTTATTTTGTTCATTAGAGTCCACATATGAGTGAGATCATGTGATACTTTTCTTTCTCTGACTGGCTTATTTCACTTAGTATAATACTCTCCAGGTCCCTCCAGGCTGTCTCAAAGGGTAAGAGATCCTTCTTTTTTATAACTGCATAATATTCCATTGTGGAAATGTATCACATCTCAACTAACACCATACACAAGAATAAACTCAAAATGGATAAAATACTTTTAAAAATTCTTTTTAAAAAGCTGTGGTACATTTACACAATTGATTACTACTCAGCTGTAAAAAAGAAGGAAATCTTGTTTTTTTGTGTGACAATATGATGGACCTAGAGAGTATTATAATAAGTAAAATAGCCAGTCAGAAAATGACAAGTGCCATATGATTTCACTCATATGTGGAATCTAATTAACAAATTCAACTAACAAGTAAAACAGAGACAGACTCATAAATAGAGAGCAGGCTGACAGCTCTTGGGGTGTGTTGTGGCAGGGGGCATGGAAAGATTGAGCATAAAAGGAAAAAAAGAGAAATCTCATGGAAATGGACAACAGTATGGTGATGGCAGGGGATGAGATGGGTGGGTGGAGGTGGAAGAGGATATAAGGGGGATTAACAGTGATGGAAAAAATACATTAGAATTTTGTAAACTTTAATACAATTATATTTTATTATATAATATTATTATGATCAATAGAATCCAAATCATGTAAAAATCTCAATTATAACAAAATTGGGTTTACTAACATGAGGACAAGAATAATAAAGTTTATGGAATAAATGTTTTAAAAAGATCCCTTTCAGACCTAAAACAAAATAAATTTAGATTATTTGCATGTTCATAATAATTATTTTTTAATCCAAAGCTAAGAAACACACATTTTTATTTTTAAAGATGGAAGGGACTAAATCATCAAATTAAAGTATCTTTTTAACCACTGAAGATACCAAGACACAGATTGGTTAAAGAACTCTCTTGGAATGTCAGTTAATTGGCAACAGGACTAGGACTGAAGCTCAGGGCTCCACATGGCTATTTTCATTGTCCAAAACAGCTTCCCCCATGTCTAATAGAATCATTCCCAGGCACCAGGGCTGACAAAAATCCCTTGGGATGACAACAGGGATATAACTCATATGCTGACATGGTTTTGTTGGCCTGGAAAATGAGTCAAATTTTTGGATGTGGTCCCTGACATATGCATGTCTGACATAATACTATAGGCATCCCAAAGTTGGTCAAGGATATCTTAAAGCTCAATTTTGGGGCTTCGTTTCCTAACAACTGGTGGAAAAGGTGCCTTTGGCAACTACTGCTAGCTTATTATTGACTTCCTCTTTTGTGTGACAGGAATCCCACCACTCAGAAATACCACCATTCTCATTCTGATTTAAAACAGTGGCTTTAACTATTTTTTCTCATCAGTCTTTTATCTCTATAACCTCTGAGCTTATGCCATATTTCACCTAAATCCATCACGTATGGTAGAAGATATGTTCAACTGAAAACTTTTATCAGCCAACATCAAATAAAAAAGGATCTTGGTATGGTTAAACAATCCTCTTAGGAAGAGTTGAAACACACGCCTGACTTTGACTATACCATCTTCTTAGGGAAGACCTTCCTTGTTGTCTAGCAAGCAAGCTAAAAAGCAAGAGTGTTTTGCCAAGTCTCCCCCCTCCTTCTTTTTGCCTGGGCCTGCAGGCTCATTTGCCCCTCATCACACAAGGTCTGAGGTTTTGAGAATAAGGACACCATTATGTGGGGTTATCATTCTTCCTTAGTGGAAACAACACTGCCCTTTGTAAGCTCCCAGAGAACTTCAAAGGGTGTGGCTATCTTTCTGTGCTCCAAGGGGAGCCTCCTCGGGGGAAACACTGCTCACATTGCCATTCTAGTACAAGAATCTTCTTCAGCTGATAGTGAGTTAAAGCAGGAATTTTAAGGTGACCCCCCCTTGGTGTTTTGTCTCCCTTAGAAGCAAGATTGTATGTTTTAAACCCCCTCAAAAAACACTTGTTTGCCAACTTTTGTGCCCCTCATCAGTGTTCCCACTCAAGCCTGGCTGTCTGCCCAGGTCTGAATCCTGCCTTACCTACTGCCTGGCATTTACTTCACAACAGCTGGCCCAGGGATCTCAAGTACTTAGCCTCAGCTGCCAGATTAGGGAAGGAAAGGCCCCTGTAGTTGAGCCTGTGACAAAGACAGCATTTGTTCCCACACTAGCATCTCAATGTCAACAGCAGTGACAGGCTCCAAAGGGGATCATGCCCAGTCACTGCCCACTTGGTGATAACTCCACAAGCCCAAGGATATTCATACATTGTTTCTATATCTGCTTTTACTCTCCCAATAATGCTGTGAGGTGACTAGGAACCAGTAATAGGATTCCCATTTTACAGTGGAGAAAGGCAAACACCAAGCTCTAGGGCATCTGCTCAAGTGAATAATAATCATATTGTCCTAAACAGGAATCAGGATACATGAGTCAGGTCTGACAAACGTTGGTTTCTGTGCTTTGCCAATTTGTCTATGTGAAATGTGCTATACCCTGGCTTGTTCATCACTGAGTGACAATGGTGGTGCCACCCAAATTGATAGATGATGGGAAGGAGGTTAGCATGAGGGTAAGGGATGGCTCAATACACTGTGGGGGCATGGTACAGAGAAACAAGATCATATCTCCCAGGGGGATGGGTGGCATTCTTCTCTTCCTTACATCAATAAATGTTGACTCTGCCAGGCACTGGGCTGACAGAGATGACTCACGTATGCCCTTGGACTCAAGGTGTTCACAGATGGATGAGGGTATCATTAGTCTCATTGGTGACTGAGTGCTATAACAAACAGTCCCACTTGAGACTTGAGGAGGTTCATGCTCATCCTTGGGTTTTCAATAGAAAATGGTGTTTGTGTACTTTTTGTAACTGTACTGATGGGTGTGCATGGAATAACTCACTTTGATTCTCCTCCTTGAGAGTAAGATCCATTTTGTCACTAATCTGCTCAGACTACTTATGTTTGAAAATACAGCTTCAAATGCTTATGTTTTGGTTTTTGGGTTTTTCTTTTCAATAATAAAAGTGGTGCCATTCTCTGATTTCTAAATAACTTGAACACAGTACTACTATAGGACACAGCAACTCTAGTCTTAGGTATAGACCCAAGATAATTAAAAGCAGGTGTTCAAACAAAAGCTTGTACATGAATGTTCATAACAGCACCATCCACAACAGCCAAAAAGTAGAAACAACCCAAATGTCCAGCAACTGATGAATGAATAAAAAAGTGGTATATTCATGCAATGGAATATTATTCAGTTATAAAAGGAATAAAATACTGATATGTGTTGTAATATGAATGAACCTTGAAAACATTATGCTAAGTGAAAGAAGCTAGACACAAAAGGCAAATAATGCATGATCCAAGTTATATGAAATATCCAGAATATGTAAATCCACGGAGCCAGAAAGTACATTAGTGGTTACATAAAGCTTGGGAAAAGAAGAATGGGGAGTGACTACTTAATGAGTAGAGAATTTCCTTTAAGGGTAATGAAAATATTCTGGCATTAGATAGTGTTAATGGCTGCACAACATTGTGATGTGGTTTATGGCTTTGAATTGTATAATTTAAAATGGTTAAAATGGTAAATTTTGTTATGTGTATTTTACCATAATAAAACAAGATGTGGTGTCATTCTTTCTGTTGGCAATGTCATTGTCATCCCCCACCATGTCTGTTATAACATGCACGTGTGTGTACACACACATAGACATGCAAACCTTTTGCCTGTATAACTCCTACGTATCCATCATGACTCATCTTCCTCAGGGAAGCCATTTTACTCTCTTTCTCCAGATTATAATAGTCTATTATATCCATTCATAGCTCCATATACTTCTTTCACTAGCAGTACATAACAATTGGAATTCAGTCATTATAAGATTATTTGTTCATTGCTTGACTATAAGCTACATGAAGGCAGGGATCATGTCTGCCTTGGTCACTGTCTAAAAGTGATCCTGGCACCATAGTAGGCACTCAATAATTATTTGTGTAGTCTTTTTAAAAGAATAAATAAAATATATTTTCTAATGCTATTATGAGAGCTATCTGAGAAAGCATAAATCCATTCTTTTAACACTTTCAAAATGTAAGTCCATCAGTTGAAGGAGATGGCCAGAGGAAAGAGAGGAACAGGAAGCTCTCTGGTATCTCTTCTTATAAAGCCCACTAATCCTATCATGGGGGCCCACCCTTTTGACCTCATCTAAATATAATTTCCTCTCAAAGGCCCAATCTCCAAATATCATCACATTTGGGATTAAGGCTTCAACATGTAGATTTGAGGAGGACACAATTCAGTGCATAGTAACCAGTATGCATCAGTAGACATTGTGCATCAATGGAAAAGATCATATTTGTGGGCAGCATATTAGTGTTGACGTTTTCACTATATCTTGCTCCCCCTCAAACCACCCAAGATTTCTGTTCACCTTTGGTTCCTACACTCCCTAAAATCTCTTCTCTGCCATGGTTTTCCTTGGGTTCCAGTATCATCTCAAAACTTCCAGGAAACTGGAGAACAATTTTTCTTGGTCCCTCATTTATACTAGCAACATTAGGTCCTTCCCAGGAACACCTGCCAACATCAAGGGTCACTCTCACTACATTTGCCATTTCCTCTGCCCAGCCCACATACTAGTACTCACTGCTTGTTTGTACCTACATAAACAAGACATAGGCACTTTGCATTAGATGACACAGCAACCCATGTACATTCCACAACTTCAAAGCTGGTTGGGGGTGGCAGACTAGGGTGCCACCAGGTAGAAGAGTAGCAGGCTAGAGTTTTTGACCTGATATGATTGCAACAACCAGTAATCCTGGCCTCATATAAACACAACTTATTTGAAATAATTCACATTAAGATGCTTTACACATTTTAAGCACTCAACAAATGTTAATTATTAAACTTTTATAATAAAGGTATTTTATACATATATTAAAATCTTGTTCTTGAATAATATTTAGGCATATAGGAAAGTTGTTAAATATATTGTCATTGTATAACAATAAATTATTAAGTGAAAGGGATTATAAAAAAGGGACATTTGTAATACTTTCAACAATAAAGTTTTTTAAAAAAAGAAATAAACCTTAGTCAAACACCCCCAACCCCACCCCCCCCAAAAAGAAAAAAAAGTAGATTACAAAGAAAGTGTATACTATTGCCCCATTTTTCAATAAAAAGATATCATCTGTGCCCTAGCTGGTTTGACTCAGTGGACAGAGCATTGGCCTGGGGACTGAAGGGTCCCAGGTTCAATTCCAGTCAAGAGCACATGCCCAGGTTGCATGCTTGATCCCCAGTAGGGGGCATGCAGGAAGCAGCCAATCAATGATTCTCTCTCTCATCATTGATGTCTCTACCTCTCTCTCACTTTCCCTTCCTCTCTGAAATCAATAAAAATATATTTTAAAAAAAGATAGCCTATCTAATAAAGACAGAATATGCTAATTGACTGTCACTTTATGGCAAAGATGGTGGCGCCCACAACCAATAAGGAGGGGATATGCAAATGGATGTGACAAAGATGGTGGCAGCCGGGCCAGTTCGCAGGCATTCCGTCCTGTTCCGGGCCTCTGGGCAGTCCATGCGCATAGGCGTGGAGCAGCCAGGGCAAGGCGGGACACTTGCTATGGGGGGGGCAGGGGGTGGAGGGAGCTACAGGAGGGTGGCAGAGACGGAGCGAAGGAGGAAGGCCGCTCTGGCCCAGAGCTAAGGTGGAAGGCGGCTCTGGCCTGGAGCAAAGTTGGAAGGCGGCGGCCAGAGCAAAGGCCTGGGTCCTGGGTGCTAGAGGGAAGCAGGTGCCGGCAGCCAGGGGAAGGAAGGCCTATTCTTGCATGAATCTTCATGCATCGGGCCTCTAGTTGTATAATAATTTAGAGCTCAGAATCTGAAGGTAGGTCTATTTTTAAATCTGTGCATTGTCACTTATTAGCTATAATGAAATAGAGGATGTTAAACTCTCTGAAGGGGCAATATATATATGTTAGTGACCCGGTACATAGATTCATGCACATTGAAAGGAAATTAATTAGAAGGTGGCTGCAGGCATGGCTGGGCAAGATGGGCTGGACATGCCCTGGAGCCAACCTCCCAGGGTCCCTCCCCGACCAGCTGCACCTGGGGTGGCACCATTGCTTGAAGGGCTTCTGCAGAGTGAGCAAAGTCCCTATGACAGGTGAGGTCCCTCAGCCTGGCCTGAGGGATGGGGTGGAAACCAGCTCTCTGACATCCCCCAAGGGGTCCCAGAGTGCGAGAGGGCACTCTGCAAAGTTGCTGTCGTACAGGGTATGCAATGCAAATGCAAGTGTGCAGTAAACCAGATTTGGTGTCAACAATACCCCAGCAACAACATAACTCACTGCCAAAGGTGGAATCGGAGGCCCCGTGAGGAATTGGGCTCCCTCCTCTCTGGTTTCGGGCTGTGTCATCCGAGAACCATTACTGCCAAGTCACTGCAGCTCGGCAACTCCTGTGTTGAGTGTCTGCCCCCTGGTGGTCAGTGCGTGTCATAGTGACTGGTTGGACGGTCACAACACTCTTAGCATATTAGCCATATATATATAGTTTCTCCTTCCTTAGCTTCTATCCAAGAAAGTTTCAAAAATTTCAGGATCTTAGTTTAGCCTGTTGCCCCCAAACACAACTGCACAGGACCCCTCAAGGTCATAGGCTCAGATATAAACTAAGGATTTACCATGTAGATGGACAGGCAGAAGTCACACAGATGGAACAATCAGTTTCAGTGGGAACCAGTGAATAGTTCTCAGACATGTATATAAGGAAATAGATCTATATAGAAACATACATAAGGAAATACACAATCTCTACATAATCTTCTCTAAGCCCTGAAACCATAGGGCTCTATTCATCCAGCAAAGGCAATTCAAACACAACAAAGTCATTTTTATACTCTTTTAAAGTTTGTGAAAACAAGATCCTCTTCTTCCGGCAAGCACTGATGTATGGTACCTTCACTGAGCCTATGCTGAATCCAACCTTTGTTGGCTACCTTTGTTGACTCCTGTGGGGGTGGGAGTGGTCTGGCCATCCCATTTGCAGACTGGGGTATATGGGAATAGAGCCAGACTTGGGCCTCTCAGAAACTCGTAGCTGGTAGAAATGGTGCTTTAGAGTCTCAGCTAATGATTGATCACACTAACCTCCCCACAAGGGATGTCCTGAACAGTAGTGAAGAACCACTTCACAGCACTGGGTTTTCTCCCCCAAAGGAAATGCTCAAATCTGAGAAAAAAATGATCAGGACAACCCAGGAAACTGAATCCTGAGACCCCTTTGCAGACCTCTTCTTCTGTATCTCCCATGCTGAAATGTCAACAAAATTAGTTTTACCACTAGACCAAGTCCATGACCAATATGTACAGGCTGAGAGAGGTGTTTTTATACCTGAAAAGCTTCACAAGCCCTGTTACATTAAGTAGAACCCCTGAGCAGGGGCTGAGAAAGGGGTCCCAGGCAGGGCACTAACCCGCACAAAAACATAGGGGAGGTTCTAAGTAAAAAACATAGGGAAATTTCTAAGTCAAAGAGCACTCTGTGCATCCTTCAGTAAAGAACCATTTTGCAACACAAAGATGAATCACCTCTCAGTTTCACTCCATTCCAGTTAGTTTGTCTGGTTGCCTTAAAACAGGCAACATGCTTCTGTATGAAAGAGGTATTGCTCATGCTGGAGAAATACCAGTTTCCTCCTTACAAAGAGAAAAATCTTTATGTTACTCTAGGCAGAGGCTCCAGAGACCAGCAAACTCTCTGCTGTCATCCCCCCCTTTTTCCCCCACGGCCTCATCTTAGCCCAGTCTCTGACCATTTCAGTCTGGATTCTTATTCCCAGCTCCCAACCAGACTCTCTGACTTCATTCTCTTTTCTTGCCCATCTATTGCCACATTCAGCTGCTCACTGACTACCACATTAAGTCCAGTCCCCGTCCCTTTTTGTTTGGGCAACTGGGGCCCCCATAACCTCTTTAACCAAAATCCCCACTACTTTCCAAAAATCCCTTCCACACCTCCCTGTTAACCATTGTGTAAACTCCTCTATTCCATAGCATGTTATTTCCAGCCTCTCTGCTTTTGCTTATTCTGCTACACTTTCCTTCTTCCTTCTGCCTCTCTAAACCCCACAAAGCCCCACCCCTTTTAGGAAGACTTTCTTGTGTCCTGCAACTAACTTTGCCTTCCCTTCTCTAAAGTCTTTCAGCCCTCAACTGTACCAGACCACCCAGTGTATAATTATACTGTCTTGTGATTTTTTACTTTCATGGAATTCTTAACACCCCAACCTGACTATGTAAGTCTTTCCTCCTGTTTTTGCAAAATACTGAATTTTTACCAAGTCCTCAAAACCCCAGACCTGCTTATATCATTGCTGCAATAAATGGCTTCTCCAATTTCTGTCCTGCTGACCTCATCTGGCTGTTTTGAGGCTCAGATAGGAACCGGTGTGAAAAAGCCCTTTGGAGACACTATTATTGTTGCTGGGCCAAAGCACCAACTGAAGGTTCAGAACTGATTTGATTGCACTAGTTGTTCTGGCCTCCTGTAAACATAGCCCAAATCCTTACATAGAACTGCTAGGTTCAATAATTAAACATAGTTTAAGGGCTCCTCAACAGCTTTTAGCAGAGGACAAGTGTCAAACAGGCCAAAGCCCATGTTTTGACAAAATGATCAAGGTCCAATTGATTTTGTTCCCATGCCCATGAATGGGTCATTGAGCATTGCTCTAGGCAGCAAGGTGGCTCCTAGACAGAGCTATCCATGTCCTCAACAAAGAGCTTTGTATTTTATGAAGGACTTGGCCACCTGGCACAGATACTGTTGGCATTGATATTTATTGAGCACTTACTATGTGTCAAGCACATTATAGCCCTTATCTCACTTATAATCTTCACAAAACCCCTGTTACTATACTCATGTATCAGATGAGGAAACCGAGGCCCATGATGACAGAGCTGTCTGCCTCCAAAGCTCATGCCATGCAACAAATATGTCTACCTTATACATTGTACTCTGGGGTTGAGAACTGAGGATAAGGACTTGGAAATTTTATCAAATACCTTATTCCAGTCTACAACAATCATCACTCAAATCCTACTGGTGCAGCAATTAACCTGTAAATAGGGCAGGAAGAAAATCAAAGCTTGGCATCATGTCCCCATGGGAACCCATCCTTCAGAGGCAGCAGAAGGGAAGAGAACTAGATCATGGCAATTGAGACAAAGCTACCTTCTTAATAAATTGCAGTTGAAGTTGTATATTGTGAGATTCATGAACACAATTATAGTTCCCCCTTTCTCTAAGGAACTAGTTTTTGACCTTTGCAAATCTGAGGAAAGCTGAACTCTCTTCTCATGAAAATGTATAAATGCAAACACACAATTTTGCACATTGTTTCAGAAAAATTCACAGAGCTTTCTGTATCTCAGCCAAGAACTACAGACCCCAGATTGAAAACTCCTGCTTTAAGCAACCCTAATTCTATGTTTTCAAAGTGATAAATTAGGGAACAATGATTCCTTTAGATAACAAGCAAACTTAGGGCAAAACAAGATTTGCTTTATGAAAATTGTTTTCATATAACTTTTACAGAGAATGCCTAAATGCCTGTGGGAGGTGCATTTGCAATTGTGCCCCATGCAGTCAGAAATGATGATGGCACAGATTATCATCATAACTCACCACGATACAGAGCAAGAAACTACACATGGAATGGTAGTAAGTTGGGTCTTGTTTTGTCACTGGAAGGTGGGCAGCTGCTCAGCAAATGGGAGTGGCTTCACTGGATGGGGATTGGATTATAGTCAAAAGGGTCTAAGAACTATGCAAACCTGTAGAAGATTCATATCACAAGTCCACTCCTCCTAAGCAGCTGATGTCTTCATGAGAGGCCAGGTACCTGACGGGGGCAGACTAAGCATATATTGGCTTGCTCACCTGAGTCTACAGTCAACCTCCTTATACTCGCCCACGTTAATCCAAATAGCAGCTATTAATTCTCTGCCAACCACAGGCCCCATTGTTCTTTTACAAAAATATTAGATAATCCCAACCCAAGTCATTCCAAGGCCATTTCCCCCTGGCATCTTGTGTTTTGAATAGACAAGGTCTTTCTGTAATCTTGAATACCATTGTTAGTCATAGCCTGCTATTTCTTCTTCTGAACCCACTTCCAATGTTTGAGCCCTCATACAAAGGTTGCAAAGCATAGATCTGATGCAATAATCCTATAGCAGTGGTCGTCAAACTGCGGCTTGCGAGCCACATGCGGCTCTTTGGCCCCTTGAGTGTGGCTCTTCCATAAAATACCGACTTCTGCGCATGGGCCACGAAGTTTCAATCGCACTGTATGTGCGTGCCCGCACGTGGTATTTTGTGGAAGAGCCACACTCAAGGGGCCAAAGAGCCGCATGTGGCTCGCGAGCCGCAATTTGCCGACCACTGTCCTATAGCACTTCCTTTTTTGAAAAACTTTTTGATTTGAAAATAAGAGTTTGTGTAGTATATTTGAAGGAGCACTGGATCTGCAATTCTAGTTCCTTCATATAGTTCCTCCTCACCTCATTTAGCCTCACTTCTCTCTATCAGAGATAACAATCCCTACTCTGCTTATCTCACAAGCATCTCATAATATTCAAATAAGATAGCGAGTGTATAAATTGTTTACTATAAAGTATTAGACAAACAGAAGAATTCATAACCATTATTTCATTTGTTTCAAACCAGCTCTATGAACTACACAAACTCTTATTGTTCTGCCATTCACTTGCTCCCTTGCTTGAATTTTCTTTCTCATTCAGAAAACATTTATTGAGATCATATTATCACAATGAACTATATGTAGCTCAAGTGAGTGCTTACAAAATAAAAAACAGACTTAGAAAAATAAAATAACACTTCCAAATTACACTGCTAGGTGGCAAAGAAGTGAAAAACTTCCCTTTTCCACTCTTCCTCCTCCCCCTAGACCAGATAGTTTTCCATTATTCTACATTACCTACCTCAGAACATTCTCCCTATTGGAATAAAAAAATTGTTACTCACTTATGAAAAATAAATCCTCGACCCTCTTTGAGACCTCAAAGGCAGTTGGTCCTGTTTTCTCCTGTGAACACATAAGTGGGAATGGGAAGGGGATAGAGAGAAGATGAGGCAGGCTTCTCAGACTTGACTCCTCTATGTCTGAACTGCTCAAGTTGTATATGGCTTTCAGAAGATGGCTGAATACATTTACTTTCCCTCTTTCCCCACCCCCCCTTTTCTAAATTGCAAGTTGTAAAAATGTGTCACCCCCAAATGCACCAGGTGTCTCCAACTTTCTAATTGAGCAAGGCAGACTCCTTCCTAGCCAAGAGCCTTGAAATATTTATCCAAATTTTAGTTTCACTGAATTAATGCCTTAAGCTGGTGAGCAATCCAACTGAAGGTCAATGTTCGTTTCCTAAAGTTGTCCAATGTCTGTGTGGTATTCAGACCTAAAAATGATGACTTTACTCCAGATTGCAAACTCCCCAGAGTGTACTCTGGAGATGGAAGCCAGCCCACATTGTTTTCTGATCAGTCAGCATAAATGATCCTCTCTTTCGAGTTCAAGGTGGGCTCAGAATTAAAGCTGTCTTGAGATAAAGCAGATCAGCCCCCGTCACCCCTGGGGGAAGGCCTCTGAGCTGGGGAATGTGAAAGGCCTCTCTGGTCAGGGGAGACATCTGCTCCCCTTGGCTTTGGGCTATACCAGTTGGCAGATGAAGCTCTCTGTAAATGCTGGCCAGACCAAAATGGTGCCGAGGCAGCCACAGTGTTGTTTAGCAAAAAAGAAAGGAAACATTTGCAAATCCTGTCTTGGTGCTGAGCAGGGACAGCCTGCTGCTTTTCCTCATGGGTCCACAGTGGGCCAGCTCCTAACTGATCAGATTGGTTCCCTGAAACAAATGCATTTGAAAGATATTTTCCATCCCTCCACCCTCCCCCCCAAGGGAAATTCTTGTGTTTAGTCATCCTTACTACAAGGGCTGAGTCAGCAAACTCTGCTTTAACCACAGCTGCTTTCAAAGGGTAAGCTAAGAAGACCAGTCAGTTGAGTAAGGAAGCTTGGCTAAACCTCTTGTACAACCCGAGCTCCAAAATCAGATGGATAAATTGGAGGAATTTCAAGTTGGACACTGCACAACACCTTTGAGTCCTTCTAAGTGGGTCTCAATTACTCTCTAGTATGTTGGTACTACAGAACATTCCAAGAACTCAAATGGACAACAGTTTGAGTGCTTTGAGAGACCAATATGGTGCAGTGGCATGATCTGTTGGCTTAGGACTTAAATCCTGTCTGCCAATAATTAGCTACATTGTTCCCTCTCTCTGGTTCTTAGCATTCTCCTCCTTAAAATCAAGGCCTGGGTAAAATGACCTTAAGGACTCTTCCTGCTCTGATGGTCTACTAGACAATCCAAGGCAGATGGCAAGCTATTCTTTTATTCTTTTCCCAATTTATCAAGGAAAGACACTACCTGTTTTGGGAATGTGGCCCAAAATTTTATTCATCTGTGGTAAAAATGTCTTCCCTGAGTCTAAGCACAATCTCTTTTCTCTTGCTTGGGCCTCTGTACACATGGAGAACCCCCAGGAAAGATTGTTTTCTAAAACTCCTTTGTCAACTCCAAGAGCCCTCAAATCTGAGTTTTGTTAAGTCCTCTACAAGCAAGGGAGACAATTGGTTAGGTTTAAATGACCAAATTTGTCCTGTCATCAGATAGCTTTTCACCCTTTTGGTTGCTATCACTGATGTGTGACCCTAAGAAGACTAAGATTGGGATAAACTAGCTATTAATTGGAAAGTTAGCTCTGTGGAAAGGAGAACGTTACATATTCTAGATCAGACACCTCACAAAAGTTGTCCTAGATCACAGAGAGTATTGGACACATGAGAAAGAACAGGCTGGGTAACATGACACTCTCACTCCTGGTTACATACCTGGATTTGTGTGCCCAATCATGAAAACAGTTAATATTTACTGAACATTTAATGTGCATGTGCTGGTCATTGTTCTAATCACTTTACTTATTCATTTGACCTCATTTAGTCCTCATAATAGTAAAGTTATTATTCATATTTTACAGATTAGGAAACTGAGGCAATAGAGGTTAATTAACTTGCTCAAGGTTAAACAGCTAGTAAGCAGGAGAGCTGATATTCTAACCAGGGAATGCTGGTTTAGGAATCTTCTCTGAACTACAGTGAGGCCTTGACTTACGAGTGTCCCGACTAACGAGTTTTTTGAGATACCAGCTGTCTCTCGGCCGATTTTTTGCATTGAGTTGATAGAGTAATTTGAGTTAACGAGCTCCTTAACGAGCTCGGTCTCAGAACGAATTAAACTCGTAAGTCAAGGCCCCGCTGTATCATGTTTCTGAGTGGGGCCGCCTTCCTGGGAGGACTGAGATGGTACTGATTCTGGTTTCTGTAAGGACTGCCTGCACTCTACTTGCCTCATATTCCTATAACACCTTGTGAGGTGCCACTGACTACCTTGGTTTCTATGGCATTCTGTGCCCCTTCTATAGAGAAAAAAAGCTTCCTCATGCAGAGCTGCCAATTGCTGACTTTATGACACTGGAAATTTGTCATGTTTTCCTCTTGAAAGGGTATCATAGGGAAATAACATTATATAAAATGGGTTTCCCCAAATTAAAGAAAGTGTTGGAAACTGGCCACATTCCTCTATGCTAATAAATTTATTGTATTTGTCAAATGTTAAAGTTTGGGGAGAATTTATAGCTTGTCTAGTCAAAGTCCCTCATGTTATAGATGAGGACACTAAAGCTGAGAAAGAGAAATTAGATACATGTGGACTGAGGGTTACAGGGTTTTAAAAACTTGGTAAAGGGATAGAAATTAGAGTTGGCCTAATTTATAATTCCCCTTTTAGCCAACTCTAAGGGAATCAGAAGGAGGAATTCACCCACACCAGAGCCACTTTTTCCTGTGGGCTAGCCCAGATCATTGCATAACAGGGGCTCCATAAGTATGAGCTTCACATGCTGTGAGATACCAAACCAACTACCACATTCAAATGACCAAGATCCATGGCTTAATGGTAATGTCCCTATAACTTTTTAAAAACACCAGACCTGCTTACAAAATGGATCCCACACTAATAATAAAAAATGACTTTGGGCAACACCATTCCTGTGGAAAAGAAGCTGATCAAAAACTTTGGACAGATGACTATGATTCAAAGATTCTTCTGAAAGCATAATATAATGAGAGCTGAATGAAAGCATCTTACTTTTCAATTTTGAATGTGCAGACATTATTGAGATATTTTCAAGCCAAAAGGCTTATAAAATATTATTTTAAAATAAATTTTATGGTAGTATAAATTTTCACTGATCTCAACACAAGAGTCAATATGGAAAATCATAAAGAAGGACTGAGGAGTTGTATGTGGTTAAAGCTGCCCAAGAATTTGCCCTAGGGAACAGTATCTTAATGACTGTTTTCAAAGAAATAGTAGATCCCTTCCCATTCCCTAGTGTCAGCCCACAATGTATTTTCCAGTTTCTTCCTCCTAAACTAAAAAAAAGTACCAGAGTTTAAAAATAAATGGTACAGAATTAGAGATCTTGCCTGAACTAAGCAGATACACAGTTAAACCTTATTAAGTGTTATGTCTCCTATGTGCAAATATAGCTAGATTTGCACAGTTTGGTAAAAGCCCTACATCATGTTTTTTGGGTATAGTCTCTTACTGTCTACTAACTTTCCTATGTGGTAAAGTTGGCCATACACCATCTTATAAATAACCAAATGAACCCCCCTTCATTTTATAGGGTGGCTAAAGCCTGATTACCTTTCACAATCAGCCAACCTCTTAATTCATCCCAGGTTGCAGCTGGGCTCTAGGAAAGTGGAGGAGGTTTGATTTAGGGGGGTGGGAGAGGGATGGGGGCATGTATGCACATGTGCATGGCACACACAATTACTGTTGAAGATTTTTTTAAATAGGTAGTCAATAATTTTAAACTAGAAAAAAAACCCTGCTTTTGTAGTGTTAGGAAATGACATTTCATTGCAAAAAAATAAATGATTTGGTCATTACCATTTCATGGTTGCTGGCAACCAACCTCCTCTGCTTTCTAACAATTTCCATTTTAGGCACTGACAGGCCCTTCAAAGTGATTCAGCCAAATATCCACCCAAAGTTACGTATTTGGCAGTTTCATACTGAGAAATCTGGGGCCTCTGGGCAAAAATGTCAGAAAGGGCTCCCTCCTTCTTTGTCAATTGCGAAACAAACAGCTCACCATAAACAGTCACTAGGGGCTGCTTGGGCAGCCATGCTGAAGGAAAGGGAAGGAGCGGAAGTTGTTGGCAGGGCCTGCTTCCTTGGCTCCAGTTCTTGCTCTCACTCTCTGTTGCTGCTTGCACTTTTCCTGAAGGCCAGCACTGCCTCAATAATTAACCCTAACTAAGGTGAGGCACAGCTCTTGGGCAAGTAGGCTGATGGAAAGCATTGGGCAGAAATGGAACTCACAGGGACATGATTTTCTGAGGCTGTATGGTCTAAGAATATTTTGGAAGCTCACCTTATTGAACTGACTGAACCTATAAGCAGGCTGTCACCATGGATCTTCATTGGGAAACTTGTTCAGGTTGGTCTCTGGAACTCACTTGTGGGCTCCTAAGCAACCACAAGACCTAGAGCACTTTGGTTTGTTCAGTGGGACCAAAAGGTAGAAAAACTCCCTGGCAGTCCCTTGTCTGACCAGCTACTTTAAGAGTCTGATTCCCCAAAGTCCTTTCACACACATTTCTCTCAGCCTTAAAGACTATCCCCCAATTCTGGTTTTTTAAGCAACTGGTCCCCCTCTCTTCATCCAGAACTCACTCTAAATGTCAGGCTACCTGGGCAAGGCCATCCTCACTCCTCAGCCCAGGATCCACTTGTATTTTCTCTTTCATAGAACTTTTTTTCTCCTCAAAACACTCATTACTATTTGTAAGTATGAATTTATTTGCATGTTTGCTTATTACTCATTTCTCCTATGATATAGTAAACTCCATGAAGGCCGGGGACACTTTTGTTTTGTTCAACACTGTACTCCTAATGCCTATCATAGTGCTTGGCACATAGTAGATTCTCAATCAGTATTTGTTGAGTGATGTTCTGCTTAGTAGTCCATTCTTGGGAGGGGGGAGAAGCATTAAAAAGTAGGCTTAGTGTCTCCACACATAGGTCTCTCCCTAAAAGCCTCTTGCAGTTTTAACTATTGCAACTTGTCTATCTGGGAAAGAAAGCTAGTCCTCAGCTGTCTCCTTTTCCTGTCCATTTCCTATTTCTTACCTGGTTTATGATGCCCAGGATCTGGGTGCCAGGGCCAGGCAGCTTTTTGGTCAGACAGTTAATGATGGGGATTTGCCAAACAGAACTGGCTCTTCTAGCAGTGTATTAAAATGTCACTTGGGGGGGGGGTCATATCAGTATACTTAATGATTATAATCGAGTTTACCTTCTCTTCCCTTTGGGAGCTACTTTTAAGGAGTTATTTAGATCCCCTGCCTGAAAACAAAAGCCAACATTCTCAACGCTACTAATAAAGTCAAGTTGCTATTATGTCTGAAAATTGCCCTCCATTCCGTTTGCCAGCCTTCCTTCTGGGAGCCTCTCAAAAGGCTGTCTGCTATATTAAATGAGGGCCACCGCCATCCAGCTGCTAAACACCCCAGCTCAGTTTCTCTTCCTTTAAAATAAAGGAATGAAGATAGATGAGTTACAGATCTCCAACATTTGAAAATGGTTTCCAAAGGGTCACCAGGCCTTCTGTTCCCTTTCTTCCTGTCACTAGCTGTGACAACATGTGTGCTTGTTTGGTTTAGAAAAGTATGGAAGGCCCTGTCTATGCTTTATTACACTTTTGAATGGCGACCCATTTGTTTCTGCTATAATCCTTCCTTAACACCACCAAGAAATGTTCTTTCCCATCTTAATTTTAAAATAGTACTCATCTTAACTATTAAAATCTTCTCAAAAAGTCTATCAAAATTTAAAATATGTTTCTGTCAGCCTGAAGTTCCACTGCTTGGAATTGAATAAATATGCAAAGATATCTGTATACCCAGAGTGTTCACTGGATAGTGGTGCTCTCACAGACTAGAAGCCTAAGCAACCATAAGAAGGGTTAGATGGATCTATTTGTATTGTCAAGGAAAGAGCTCCATGATGTCCTAAATGAAAAAGCCAAGTCCAGCACAATAGGATGCCATATGTCTTTAGAGTCTGTCAATTCCTCCTTCCAGTGATTTCACAAAATTTTTGTTTTTGTCCCCTTTCATTAGTTCAGCCTCCTAACTGGCTCCCTGGTCCCAGGGTCTCTCTCTCCAGTTAATCTTTCTCACCAACTGGAATGAACATTCTAGAACATCACTTTTGTCAGATATCTTTATTGCCAGAAGGAAAGTCCCAAGTAACCAAGCCATCGCAATTACATAGGCAGGATGATGGAGTGTTTCTGTGCTCTGCGATTAAGGGAGACCTGGATTTGAACGTGGGTTCCACCACTGAATAAACTTAGGGCAAATGACTTAACCTTCCTGAGCCTCAGTTTCTACATCTGAAAAGTAGTCACAGGGTAGTTGTGAGGATAAATGAGAAAGCCATGTAAAGAGCTCAGTATGGTACCTGGTACATAGTAAGAACTCAATAAATGGTAGCTCTTACTGATTTATTATAATTATTATTAAACCAGGAATTGGTTTATTTGAAGTTCTTTGGGAAATGCTTTGTAACTTCATAACACCTTTTGGAAGAAGAAGGTTTGCACATTATCTTCATGCTTATTGGGTATTTAATATCCACTGTGTACAGTAAGGCTACATTTTATTTGTCTATTTTTTCCTGATATGCATTGCATGACCATCTCTTATACTCCAAAATCTTAAGGACATGTCTAAGTCCCTTGGATCCATCTTCAGGAGTTTCTCTGTAGACTTTGATCATTGGGCATCCTTTCTATGACTTCATCTTCCCCAACTATTTTGCTCTGATCTTTCCTGCTTGGCCTTGTAGGGCAGTTTCTCAATGCCCTTGGCCCTTTCCTGGTTTCATTAAGACTTTCTTTGTGGCTTCATGTTTTGTGTTTCTCTTCTTTGGGATCAAGTGGACTAACTCTTTAATATAAAAAGGGCTGTTAGCTGGTGCTGTGGAATGAAAGGACATTCCAGTTTTGTTTTTTTCTTGTAGAATCCTAATTTTATGCCATTATTGTCAAAAGGCAATAATGTTTTTCTATTCTGATTTCTGCCTCTTTCATTTACTGGGCTCCCAGAGTAGAGCAATGAAAGGCAAGGTTCTTGTCTCAGCTCTGCCTGGTGACAAATTCACTGTGTGGCCTTGAACACATCTAAGAGACTCCTGTGTCTCTCCCCTCATTAGTGAAATGAGACTGTTGGATAATAGTTTCTATTCTGTCTTCCTGCTTTGATGTTAAGTTCTTCTATGGTGTGGATGGGGTCCTGAAGGCAGAGAATATAGCTAAAGTTCTGTCATCATTATATCCACCCCAGTGCCTGGGCTGGTTCAAGTTGAAGTTAGCTATTTTGTGGAACAGTTTTGTATATTTCTAAGAGCCCATTTTTGAAAATTCTTCTAATTATATTAAATGTCAAAAAATTAATTTTTTCTTTTCTTCTGGGCTTACCTCAGCACCAATCTCCAAGCCCCACTATGCTGAAAAGAACCATATATGCTGAGCTCTGGTCGCAATTGATGGCAAAGAACTTTTCTTTCACCACTTCCTCCATTCCCAATTATTGCCATCCTCACACGTTTACATCCCTTGTTTTTTTTTCCAGGCAAATGCTCAATGGTTGATTATTTGCACAGATGATTGTAGCATGCCCTTGTGGACTTTGCCTCCAAAGTCTTTTTATTGAGAGTTTTATGTTAAACATACACTAAGTCTCAAACTTGATTTGAACTGGTCCCACATGAAGGCATGGTTTTCAAATCATAACACATGAGGAACATCTGTTCTGCTTATTTGAATTCAAGCAGTACTATTATTATTATTATTATTATTATTATTATTATTGAAGCTGACTGTTGAGTATCAATATTTGTCTCTTTCAGTTCCATTGAACTTTCCGGAGTGCCACTCCCATTTGTGGATCTTTTAAACATACATCCTGGAGTCCATAAAACAGTGGAACAACTCCCATTTTTCTTTTCATTTCCCCTGGCTTTTGCTGCAGAAATTGGTCGGGCCCCGACTATCTCTTGTACACATGGCTGGAACATGAGAGTCCCCATCAAATGCAGCCAGAGTCAATGTTTAAAAGTCCAGATGTCAGCTGCACAGCCTTTGAGGCCATTCCGGACCTTTGTTTGAAACAATCAGATCTTCAGTCCCCAGTGGGCACTGATCCAGGAATTTACTTTCAAACTGGAATTGACTGAGATGACTTATACCCCTCTGGAGCCTCTAGGTGAGTCATCAAGGAAGATGTCTTTGGACCATAGGTTCTCATTGTTGAAGCCAGCACCCACTGGTGTCTGACAATCAGTTATTATTTGTTTCCAATAATCAAATACAAAAAGTTTGTGTGTACAATTTATGTAAAATTAATTCAAGGAGATTCAAAGACTTCTCTATTAATAACTATTCTCACTAACATTCCCAGAGGCTCTCATGAGTGAGAGAGAAAGGGGTGGAGTTATATTCAGTGCTCTGGGAACTAAAGAAAACTCTCGGTGTACCCAAGGGCATGTGAACATGGGGCACTCATGCCAAGCTTCTACCCCTGGCAACATATGGATATTTTAACAAGGGCTTCATGAGATAATTCCCCTGCCTGTGGGGTCTGTCACAGTGGGGATTAAAGGGAAGGCAAGATGGGGCAGGCAGCACATACCAAAAAGGCAGTATGTTGGCTCTAAGTAAGAAGATTGGCTCAAAGTTGGGCTAAGTACATGATAAATAATGGAAGGACTTGAGTTGGAATGTTAACAACTAGTGCAACCTTGGCTAAGTCACCCAATTTCTCTGAGCCTCAGACTACTCACCTTTAAAATGGGGACATTACTATAACCTACTTCAGAGAGTGGTAAGGATTAAACAGGATGGTACAAATAAATCACCTAACATGTGTCTTGAATGAGCTACATATTCCTAAAAACAGCAGCTGTTGCTACCTGGTGTGTAGCTGAAGTTGAATCCTCTTCCCTATTATGGTGACTAGCACACAGTAGGTACTCAAAAAATGCTGGCTTGATACAAAAGGCCACATATTACATGAGTCCACTTATATGATTTACCCAGAACAGGTAAATTCATAGAGACAGAAGCAGATTAGTTGTTTCCAGGATCTGGGTGTTGGGAGGAATGGGAAATAAGTGTTTAATGGGTATGGGGTTTCCTTTGGGAATGATAAAAATGTTCCAGAACTAGACAGCGATGATAATTGTGAATGTACTAAATGCCACTAAATTGTGCACTTTAAAATGGTTAAAATGCTAAGTTTTGTGTTTATATTTTACAATAAAAAATTCAGAAGCTTGGATTTAGCACTTTCTTCTCTTTTGTGTGTCACAAACAGCTCTGAGATAGTGGCCATGGACTGATAATCAGGTACCTTCTACCTTAGGGCAGGCTAGCAGTTAAGGCTATGAGGTGCTCACCCTCTCTAGGCAGATAGCTTACAAAATGGCTGGACCCCACACTCATCTTATTCAAGTTGGTGGTGTGTTGACTCTGTTGGCCTTGCCCCTGACCTGAGCCCATGTAGGAGGTGTAAGAATAGTAGGAAAGGTGCTAGCAGGAATGGGAGGATTAGGCTGAGGCCCAGCAGAAATAGTGGTGATTACCAGAGGGGAAGGAGAGTATGGGGATGTAGAAGAGGATATAAGGGGAATAAATGGTAATGGGAGGATACTTGACTTGGGGTGGTGAGCACACAATATAATATACAGATGATGTATTATAGAATTATACACTTGAAACCTATATAATTTTATTAATGAATGTCACCCCAATACATTCAATTTAATAAAAATAATAGTGTCCAACTCAAAGCCAACTGCTTCTCAGTCAGGCCACTCAAAACTGATCAGCCCTGATGGAAGCCATTGACAGCTCTGTTCTTGGAAAACATCAGTGTTCACACTACGGCAAAGAGCCTAAGGAGGCTCACGTGATTATTAAGCCCCCAATGTACCCGCCTTGAGCAATCACCCAACACTCTGAATGCCAAGATTCTTGAGTTGCAACCAGGAATGTCTCTGGAGTGAATTAATTTTGGGAGGATTGAGCAACAGGCTTCAATCTGGGGTCTAGAGGGTGACTGGAGCATTTGAGATTTGTTACCCAATAAAAATCCCTGCTAAGGCCCAAGACTGAAATAACTCAGCTGGGCTCTGGACTCAGCAGGGACCATTCATTAGCTAACACTTCTCATCTGTGATAGTTACAGACAGGTTTTTTCATGCCCCCTGAAACGGGCTTCAACGTTGCAGCTGGCAGACAGCTGTGGCCTCACAGTGTTTACATTACCCAGGCTAATACAGTCTGTGCAGGAGACACAGAATGAATCTGATTTAGCTTTTGGAAAATGGGATTTTGAAAAGCTCCGTGGTTTTCTCTCACTCCTCCCTTCCTGAGCTGCAGAAAGACTGAAGTGGAATGAAACAGGCACAGAAAAAAGGAGACTCTTATTTCTTAGGCTGACACTTTTCTTTGTTTGGGACTTCTTTGTTTGACATTTCCAGGTGGTGGGAACTGAGTTGAGACCATAGGATTAAGATGGCCCAGTGTCAGTTCATCACTCTGGAGCCTAGTCTTACTGGTCAGGCACAAGCTCTCTGGGGACTCAGCACAGCTGGCACAGAGACAGCTGGTCAAAGTCCCCTCAGCAATGGCCTAGTGTCTTTCACGTCTAGATGTGAAAACAACAGAAGGGCTAGGGTCCTCATAGACAGCTGGTTCCATGACCAATTGCCACAAAGTGGAAGCAGGGGCTGGCTAATCCTACTTGGGTCTATAGGCCTACCGCACTGCCTTGTGGGGAACCTACCCCAGTTCAGCAGCCATTTAAAAAATTTTAAAATATGTTTTTATTGATTTTAGAGAGAGGAAGGGAGAGGGAGAGAAAGAAACATTGATGAGAGAGAACTGTCTATTGGCGCCTCTTGCATGCCCCCTACTGGGGATTGAGCCCACAACCCTGACCAGGAAACTAACCATGACCTCCTGATTCATAGGTGGACACTCAACCAACTGAACCACACTGGCCCGGTGCCATTTTGTTTTAATTTCCTCAGGTCAATGTTAGTTAAATTTCCCAAGACCTCTCCATTCTTCCTTCAAACTGCATCTGACAAGTCCCATTTTTTTCTGTCACCATTGCTACTGCTTGGAGTCAGGGTCATATTTCCTCATAGCTGTACCAGGGCAACATCTTTCTAAGTGATCTCCTCTCCCTGCCATTTTTAAATGGTCCTTCTGAAGATCTAACCTTATATCCCATCACATCCTGTCCCATCTCATCCCATCAATAAACATTTTCTAAGTGCTGACCATGGATTAAGCCCTTTTTTAGGCATTAGGGATATACATATCAACCAGACACAAGCTCTTCCCACAAGAAAATCAGTTTGAGGGGAAGAAGAGCAAGGGAGCGGAGAATTATAGGAAAGTGGGACAAGTGCTTTGATAGGGCCCAGGGGATTGTGGGAGCCCAGAACAAAGAACCCAACCCAGTGTTTAGGGAGGGTGAAGAGAAGGCTCCCCTGATGTCATTTTCATCTGGCCACTCACCTTTTCAAAACCCTACATTGCCTCCACAATCTGTTTCCAAGTTTCTTTTTCAACCAAATGTCCCATGACTCCCTTAAAAGAAATCTCTATTCCAGAAAGATTGGTCCCCTGACTGTTATTATACATACATAAACTCTCCTACCTCCTCAATTTTGCTCTTGCCCTTTGCCCTTGCCCTTGCCCATGATTCATCTTATATGGGGGTATGTGGCTTCTGTTGGATAGGCATCATGTTTTCTCCTTCCCCCCTCTTGTCTTCCTCCAGCTCATGCACAGTGCCTGTTACATAGTGTCTGTTGACTGATATCCTACTAAGTACATTTTCTTTTCACTATGGTACAAATCTCACTGCCACAAGCAGGATAAATGGGTTTGCTGCTATTAGACAGGGCTACCAGAAAAATCTATGAATGCACATCTCCCTGGGATAGTTTGACAATGTAATATTAAGTTTTCAAGAGGATAATTTTAATAAGCAAGTCATCTCCATTTTGTTACATGGTAGTTAGACCCTGGGAGAAGTTGACTTGGGAAAAGCCATGAAGGTGTTTGGAAACTGCTAAGTTTCAGTCACACTGTCCCCAGCTATGTCCTGCTCTCCTGGAAAGAGAATATTGTCAATAATCAAGTGGAGATTAGCAGTGTCAAGAGCTCTGGTAGGCGTATAGTTGGATATATTTTCCATTCTGATTTAAATATTTAGCCTGATTTGTTTTTGGCTTTATTTATTTTTGTGTTTTGTTTTGTTTTGGTCCCAGGCCTGTTGGTCAGGGCTAATTTGTACAGCTGCTTTTTCGTTCGGTTTCTTCCAAGAAAGCAAGAGGAAATAAGGTTGCCAGCAAATTTGCAGTTACCAAGGTTTTCCTAAGATGAATATTATTTTTCTCTTCTAATACTGCCAAATAGAGCATAAAGAGAAGCATGTGATTATTCCACAAATTTAATTGTACCAGGGGTCAAATCCTGTATTCTGTCCACATCCTGATGTTGGAAGACCTATAATGCAGATTTCCTGACACACTATTTATTCAACCATATTTCCAAATGTGCCATATTTCCAAAATTGTAAATTCACCCTGACTTTGAGCTTTGATTCTCAGACTCAACTCCTCCTGGATTTCAGCAGAAAGGGCGAAAGGGGTTGCCTTGGGTAGGGTAGGGAAAAGGGAGGCAATAGAGAAGCCAGAACAGGAAAAGATCAGTGGAGTGGAAGTTGAGAGCACTGGGTTCTGGTCTTTGCTCTGCCACTGATTAAATGTGTGACTTGGGCCAGTCACTTCCTCTTTCTGAGCATCTCCACAGGGAGGATTGGAATGGATATGCTCTAAGGCAGTGGTTCTCAACCTTGGCTGCACATTAGAATCACCTGGGAATCTTTTTAAAATCCTGATTTCTGGGCCTCATCCCGGAAATTCTGTTTCTTTGTTATGGGGTGGGGCCACAACATTAGTAACAAAGAAACAGAATTTCCGGAGGATGAGACCCCGAAATCAGGATTTTAAAAAGATTCCCAGGTGATTCTAATGTGCAGCCAAGGTTGAGAAACACTGGTCTAAGGCCTTTTCTGGTCAAATATTATTGGACTCTGAGACTTTGTCTTGGATGTGTCTATAAAGGCTAATCAACAAAATGCAGAAGGCTTGTGGATATTAATGAGGCTTTCCCCTCTGGTCTGCCTATAAAGAAGTACTTGCTCAAGTTGGTACTTGTTTGTGCTAAAGCCTGAGAAAAATGGCCTGGAAGACAGCATCCATATCCTTACTAAAGGAGCACAAGTCAAGCCTGAATAGGTGGTACTGAGTCCTGCTTAGGCCTGGAGGCTACTTTTTTAACAGCTTTATTGAGATATTATTCCTATACCATACATTCATCCATTCACAATACAGAGGTGGGCAAAAGTAGATTTACAATTGTGAGTACATGAAACAGAGTTTATTCTTGTATTATTAGGTATTAATTATTGCCTTATTTCCATATGAACTACTATAAACTTACTTTGCCCTCTATGTATATAATTAGTGGGTTTTAGTATATTCATAGAGTTATGTAACCATTACTACAATCAATTTTAGAACATTTTCATCACCCCCCAAAATACCCTGTACCCTTTAGCTGTCACATCCCCACCCCTAATTCCCCACCTCTCCCAGTCTTAGACAACTGATAACATTTCTATTTCTATGGATTTGCCTGTTATGGGCATTTTATAAAAATGGAATCATATCATGTAGTCTTTTGTAACTGGCTTCTTTCACTTAGCACAGTGGTCAGCAAACTCATTAGTCAACAGAGCCAAATATCAACAGTACAACGATTGAAATTTCTTTTGAGAGCCAAATTTTTTAAACTTAAACTATATAGGTAGGTACATTGTTATTAACTTAATTAGGGTACTCCTAAGGCTTAGGAAGAGCCACACTCAAGGGGCCAAAGAGCCGCATGTGGCTCGTGAGCCACAGTTTGCCGACCACGGACTTAGAATAATGTGTTTAAAGTACATCTGTGTTGTAGCATGCATCAGTTTTTCGTTCCTTTTATGGCTCAGTAATATTCCATTGTATAGATATGCCACATTTGTTTATCCATTCATCAGCTGATGGATATTTGAGTGGTTTTTACTTTTTGCCTATTTTGAATAGTGCTGTTGAACATTCATGTACATGTTTTTTGTGTGGACATTTGTCTTCAGTTCTCTTGGGTATATACTTAGGAGTAGAGCTTCTAGGTCATATGGTTACTCTGTAGGACTTCCAGACTGTTTTTGTAAAGTGGCTGCACCATTTTTACAGCTTCATTTTTACAGTTTCTGGAGGCTACTTTTTAATCCAGTCCTATTGGTAGAAAATACTTTCCAGGGTTGAGGGCTTGGAGAAGCCATCTCCCTGGGATAGTTTGACAATGTAATATTAAGTTTTCAAGAGGATAATTTTAATAAGCAAGTCATCTCCATTTTGTTACATGGTAGTTAGACCCTGGGAGAAGTTGACTTGGGAAAAGCCATGATTGGCCTTTGAAATCTACAGGAATTCAGTGGAAATACTTCTAGCAGATATGATAAAGTGACTTATAATAAGATGCCATGGGTGTGTAGTGGGTTCATATCAGTTTTAACCCTTTTACGTCTATTTTCTATCAGCACTAGAGCATTTCTGAGGTCGAGGGAGTGGAGGAGGTTTTGGTATATCTGTCCACTCAGTCTCAATCCAGTCGTGCCTGAGAAGTTGGGTTGGAACAAAAGAAGTAAAAAAGAAACCTAGTACTTTAAACAGGGTGAATATATATATACTGCTTTGCCAAGGATGGTCCCAGTTTATACCTGTTCTTCCACTGTTATTAGTAGTAGTGTGGCATTTTCACCCTCAAAAATGTCCCAGTTTGGGCAATAAACTGTATGGTCACCTCAGCTTTAGGCTGCAAACATATAGTACCTTCCATCAAACTCAAAGCTATAAAGGCCACAAAATTTCACATCTTGATGAGCTTATCTCTCACTGGTATACAGAAAGGCTCTCTCAAACTTGCTGAAGGTTGGCTCCAAAATGACAGAGTGAGCCAGGATCGTACACAATAGAAACCAAATGCTGATGAGATTCAAACTGTAGGAAAGTGCACTTTAGAGAAAGGGGGGTAGGTGGGATGGAGTGTGGGGATGGAAGTTTATGCAGGGAAGGCTTCCATGGATGAGGTGAAGCTTAAAGAAAACCTTGAATGAAGAATAGGATTTGGGTGTTCCAAGTTCCCTGACAGACCAAGGTCCCGAATATCCTTCATCCTTGTTCTAATTAAAAAGCACTGTGCTCCCTTGTGCTTGGGCAGACAATTCACATGACCTCCCAGTTCATTTGGCAGCACTTGGGAGAAATCTGGCCTTGCAATCAGACTAAATGATGTGTTACCCTACACTTAATCTCCACCATCCATCAAAATCCAGGGGCCTTGGCCTCAGCCCCTCGACAAGAGGCCCACAGTACCTGGGTAGGATTTCATCCAGGGAATGAATGCAAAGCCCCTAATTCTCCATCCATCTCAGCCCTCTGTAAACAGTTAAAGACTGTAGCCAACAGCAAAAGAACTGCCAACCCAAATGAAAGCAGTGAGTCAGCAAAATAAAGACAGATGGCAATGGATTAACTGTAACATAGGCGGCAAGAAGCAGACCCTCCTTATTTCTGACCAGATTCCCTCCCCTCAGTTTCAGGCAACTTAGTGCTCACACAGAGCCCCTCATGAACTATGCTGGGTGTGGGGGAAAGTATTTGCTGCACATAGGGTGTGTGTAGCCATAGCAATCTAGGAGAACACTGCTTCAATCCATTGTCTCTGGGTGGTCCAGACAAGGGGAAGGAGACAGAGAGGACAGAACAGATGGGAAGACATTGATAAGGCTTTCCCCCAAGCTATTACATCTCCCTTGTCACTGGGCTATTTCCTTAGATGGCCTTATTTTCAAATATTCTTCTCTGTTACTCCTTAGCCATATTTATTGGAATACACAATACAGTTTGTGGTAACATCAGCATTGTCACCATAACTTGCTCAGTTCTTTACTCAAGCTTGAATTTTGGAAATGGTAAAAGGTTTGAATTATCTCTAAAAACAATTTTTGTGCTTGTATGTGAATTTCTTTTATCCATGTGTATGATGATGAATTCCTAGCACTGCACTTCCTAGAACATAGGAGGTGCTCAATAAATGTTTGTTAAATAAAAGAAAGAATGTATGAATGAAAGCTCGTATAGAAAATGTGACCTGAACACCATAAACAAGATAGTGAAGTGAGATCCTTTGTGTAAATGTCTTTATCTATTCAATCAAGGAATCAATGGATCAACAAGAATTTCCTAGCATTCCCCGAATTACCCAACATATTGTGCTTACCCATCACCTTAGCTACATCAACATTCACTCAAGACTTTCTTCAAAAGGTTAGCTTCTTAAACTGACCTATGTTTTCATGCAGGCTTCCAATATTTATAAAATCTTTGATATTTGGGGTTTCTTGGAAGTACTCCCAACAAATAACAACTGCTTTTTTATGATGAGTGGTACTTAGAGAAGTGGAAAATTCTTAAGAATAATTCCAGACAATTTTTGGATATGAACAGGAATGGAAATAGGAATAAACACTTGACCTATCACAGCAGGAAAGGAATAAGCATAAGAACATGGTGAAAATGGGGGTGAAGAATAAAATATCTCCCACTTTATACCCAGCTAGTATACCACTTCCCACAAATACCCAGTCTGCCCAGAGTCAGAACTGGGGCTTCTCTAACCTAACTTTTCCTAAGGTTACCATAGCATTATTATTTTAAAAAAATAATAATTTATTGAAGTGAAATTCACATAAAATTAACCATTTTAAACTGAACGATTCAGTAACATTTAGTACATTTACATGTCATATAGCTATAACCTCTATCAAGTCCCAAAACGTTTTATCACTCCAAAGTGAAACCCTTTACCCATTAAACAGATTTTTCCCATTCCCTCCCTCCATCCACCCCCTGACAACCATAAATCTACATTCTGTCTCTATGGATTTACCTATTCTGAATATTTTTATATAAATGGGATTATACAATATGTGGCCTTATCAATTGGTATCGTTTACATAGCATACAGTGTGTTTCAAGGTTCATCCAAGTTTTAGCATGTATCAATGTTTCATTCCTTGTTATGGTTGAATAAGTTTCCATTGTATAAATATACAACCCTTTTAAAATTAACTCATCCATTGATGGACTTAGGACTATTTTCACCTTTTGGCTCTTGTGAGTAGTGCCGCTATGATTTTGTACTAGTTGCAGATGTTATTTTTAATTATTTTGGGTATATACATAAGAGTGAAATTGTGGGGTCATATGGTAATTCTATATTTAACTTAACTCTTTTTCTACCCTATTATTTTAATACCTTCAAGGATGTGTAAACACAGCAATAAAGGTGACCAATTCAAAGTCAACAGCATCTGTGATGTTGACTGAGATATCCCTGGGTTTTTGTCCCAGGCTCTGGGGGCTGCCTCAGGATTTTGAAGTATTGGCACTAGTGTTAGCATCTAACCCTCTTTCCTTCCACCCTTCCCTCTCCCCTTCTTTCTTGCTTTCATTTATATAACAAATATTAACTGAGTGCTTGCCATATTTTAAATAGTTTACTAGATATTGGGGCTACCAAGATGAACGAGATACAGTTCCTGTCTTTAAGGTCACTATAAATGCTGAAGAGATGGTGTATGTTCAAGTCAAGGTACCAGATATAGTAGCTAGAAGAGTTCTAAATGTGGACATGGTGCCCCACCTAGACACTAGACTATGAGCTCCTCAAGGGCAGTAAATGTGTGCCTGAGACACATTTGCTGTAAGGAAAACAACTTCAGGAAGGTCTGAAGCAGGCTGCCTGGCCACATCAGCCCATTGCCCTTGTCCAACATCCTGGGGCCCACTTGGGCCATCTCTCTCCCCTTAGTTCTGTCTTAGGCAGGTAGCAAAGAGTAGATATACTTTTGGTACTGCTTTTCTGACCTCACTTCCATTTCAGAATGAGATCTTTTTCAAAAGTGTTTCTATATTTATAGTTTCATGATCATTTCTTCAAAGAGGAGCCCAGATTATGCAAGAAAGTGACACCATATTTTCCAGGAATTAAATTCACAGTAAACAGGAAAACCCTCTGTCACCAGTTTGATTTTTGTCTCTAGAAATCATCTTCTATCTGACTGTAGCTAAGGGTGGAGGTGGGGGCTGAGAAGTGGCAGAAGCCTTCCCAAATGCTCATGGTGTTCCATGATTTTGGTATGCTTCCCTTTCAGTTCGGCCTGTGTTCTGCTTTCCTTGGACTTGATTGCTAACCACAGAAGTTTCCAGAAGAGAACCTAGGAAAGCAATGCATAGATGTTGCCAATTTCATAAACTACTACTTCAGTTTATATTCTCAAAACTCCTCCTGGACAAAAGTAATAAAAAACCTACAGCGTCAATGGTGAATAAAAGGAGAGAATTGAAGAAAAAGATGAAGATAGAGAGAAAGGTGTTTCAGATTAGATTGAAAACAAGAGAAGTGGAAGTGTGGGATGAGGATCCCCCACCCTCACTGCAGAGAAGTAAAGAATCCCTGGGTAGGAAAGCTGATTTTAAATCGAAAAGCCCTGGGGTAGTCTATAAACCTTTTAACTCCAGTTAGTCTCAGCTCCTTTATGGCTAACTGTTAGCCTTGTCTCCTTTGGGATTGAACCTTCTAGGTCCATGCTGGAATGCACGGCTGAAAGGAGAGTGGGAAAGGACTCTTCCCCAAGGTATACCCATTGTAATCACACAATTGAAGGGTTTTGATTCTTTCAAAAATCAAGAAAAAATTTTTACCAAGGATAATTGGTAGAATTTTCCTTTTTTTTTTTAAAGACCCCAAACCTCAAACAATAGACTGGTGGGAACTCCTTTGTTAAACCTGCCTGCCAGCTTATGGGTTGTTAGCTCTAAAAAATTTCTATTTTATTCCTACTGGGAATGCCAAGTACTATGTTAGGCACTTGGAAGTACAATTATGAACCAGACACGGTCCCTGCCCTCAAGGAATTTATAGTCTAATAGGGGAGAGAGACAAGCAGACGGCTAATTATAACATGGAATGATGAGTGCTGGAAGTTTCTGGGGGAGGACAGAGGATGAACATTTAAATCATGCTGGAGGGTCAGGAAAGGCTTCCTGAAAGACATGATGCATAAACTGAAGAATGAGTAGGAGTAAGCCAAGTGAAAGGGAAGGAGGAAAGGATATTCCAGACAGATGGGCTTTGCAGGAATAAAGCTTACAAATGGAGATTAAAGCAAGAATTTATAAAATATACAGTCACAAAAAATGGAAAATTGATTCATACAAGCAAAAGCTTGATCATTGGAAACACAATTAAAATGGGTTAGCAAGTTAGCAACTTTGCTTTTAAAAATCCAAAAAACAAAACAACAAAAAATACTCAAGAGTAAAAAAAATAGTGAGAAAGGGAGAAGGAAAGAGAGAGAAGAGATAACTACATTTAGAATATATTAAGTAGTATAGGAAAATATTAAATATTCTTAGCAATAGCAATTGTGTAAGTCCTGGAATAGTTGTAAAGTTATAAATAACTGGTATTTTATTTTAATATGTATACTAATGAATTTGAAAGCCAGATGAAATGGACAGTCTCTTAAGTAAACATAAATTACCAAAATTGGCTTGAGAAGAAGGTGAAAATCTGACCACACCAATAAACAAGAGAATAAATTGAAATAGAATCAAAGATGCATACATCTCAACCCTCTTAACACATACACAAAAGTTTTAAAGGTAGATTGTACAAAACCTTTAAGAAACAGATATTCCTCTTGTCAAACTGCTTCAGAGCATTGCAAAAGATGAAAAGCTTCTAACTGATTTTCCAATACTATCATTACACCAATTGTATGAGAACAAAAAAAAAATTAACACTATACAAAAGCCTTAAATAAATTATTAGCAAATCAGAACCTGTACTTTTGAAAATAATAATATAACATAACCAAGTAGGGTTTAATCTCAGAAAAGCAAGGTTGGTTCACCATTAGAAACTATATCGATGCAATTCATTATATTTGTATATTGAAGGAGAAAACCCTTATGATCATTTTAGTAGATGCAGCAAAAATATTTGACAACCTCAGCCCCTATTTGCCCTTAGAAAGTTCTAATAAAAGTAGGAATAAAATAAAACTTAAATTTGATAAAGAGTATCTTCTAGAAATCTACAAAAAACTGCATACTTAAAGAGGAAGCAAGCATAGTAGAGTGTTTAAAAACACAGTCTCTGAAGCTAGATAGAGGAGGTTTGAAACTCTGTTCAGCCACTTGTTAGCTGTGTGACCTGGGGTGAGTTACTTAGCTTCTCTGTGCTTCAGTTTAATCATCTGTAAAATGAAAATAATAATATCTATCTCATAACATTTTACAAAGAATAAATAATTTATAAAGTGTTAATGATAGCGCTTGGTACATACACACACTATATAAGTGTTTTAACAAATTTTGAAACATTAGATGTTTTCTCTCAAAGTCAGGAACAAGACAGGAATGTCTAGTACTACTGCCAGTCTACTATTCAACATTTTGCTGAAGGTCCAAGTCAGTGTAATAGAACAAGAAAAATAATAGAATTAAAAAGAAAGGAACAAAACTGTCAATATATGCAGATAATATAATACTCTAACCAGGAATTAAGTCGACTTCAGTTCAAAGAGGAAGTAAAAGAAAGAAAGTGAGATAAATGAGTAAAGAGGGTCAAAAGATTTAAAAAAGAAAATTATACCCTCTAGGACCGTGGTCGGCAAACCGCGGCTCACGAGCCACATGCGGCTCTTTTGTCCCTTGAGTGTGGCTCTTCCACAAAATACCACGTGTGGGCGTGCACGTACACTGCTATTGAAACTTCGTGGCCCATGCACAGAAGTCGGTATTTTGTGGAAGAGCCACACTCAAGGCGCCAAAGAGCCGCATGTGCCTCGAGAGCCGCGGTTTGCCGAGCCGCAGTTTGCCGACCACTGCTCTAGGACATTTGGCTATCATTATTTCTTCTAGACATTTCTACTTGGATCTCTTACCATTGTTTCAAATTGAACATTGAATTAATTATTTTTCCTCCTTGCCTAGTACTCCTCTTGATTTCCATTTTTCTGTCAATGACACCACCACTTCCCAATTCACCTAGACTCAAAACTTTGGAATCCTTTTAGACTCTTCAAACAGTGGATATACCTCAGTCCATCTCTAAGTCACTGAATACACCACAGGCCAATCTTATTCTAAAACCACTAACCTCAAGTCATTCTCTTGTTTGAAAGTCTTGGTGGCTTCTCACTTCATATCATATCCAATCTAAACTTCTCTGCTTAGTGGTCATGACCTAAGCTGCACCCAACTTAAAAAAGTTTTATTTTTTTCCTGCTACCCTCTGCTTTTGTAATACCAGTATCCTCAGCATCCTCACACATCTCCTTTCCTTTTTAAATTCAGTGTCTTTATTTAATTCTGTGCCTTGTACTGTTCTGTCTCTCTCCCCAAGTGTCTTCAAATCTTCTCCCATTCTTCAATGATCAGTTTAAATGGTGCCTTAATGGTATCACTTGTTCAACACTTAACTATGTGCCAGGTACTATGCTAATTTAATGTTCTCAACAACCTTATGTGATAAGTATTTATTAATTTTCATTCCATTTTCTGGATTGGGTATAATGATTTGCTTAAGGTAAACATTGCTAGTAATGGTTGATCTGGAATTTTAAGCCATGTTTACTGCCCAACCCCAGAGCACATGCTCTCAACCTCTCTGTTCTGGTGCTCTAGGATGCCTCCCCTGGCTGCATCAATCCTCACTGACCTTCTCTTCATTGTTTTGGCTGCTATGCATTATTGTCTAATGTGTACAAGTTTAGCTCCCAGCAAAACTGTAGGTTCCTGGGGGTCAGGGCCCACATCTCACACTTCTCTGTGTCCCCACAGAGTTGGGCCCACAATGGACCCTTGACTAATTGGTAAAGGTTGATCAATTATAGCTAAATATACAGGAATTCGGCCTTAGTATCCAGTCTTGAAAAACTAAGGCTGGAGTAGCTTGAGAATAACACAGCCCTACCCATTATTCAAAAGCCTGGATTTTAGCTCCAGAAAGGGAAGGGAGAAGTAGAATTACTAAATTTTTCAAGATCAACCTCTATCCCATCTTGTCACCCCTGATGATCAAGCTTTTCTCCACCTATCTTAGATCAATGTTGCATGACAATTCTTCCCTTTACATAGGATAAGACCAGGAGAGATTTTATTAGTATGTGAAAATGGAGCCAAATCTGTCGGTTTAAAATTGTGCAAATCGGACTCCTGGGCATCTTCCAGAAGTGAGCCAAGGGAACACTAATAGTTGTCCTACCTACCTCACAAGGTCATGGTGAAAATCAAATGAGATAATGGATATGAGCATACTTTGGAAAGTAACAGTGAAAAGCAGCTTGCTTGTTGAGCCTGGAGTGGAGCAGTTAGAGCTCTTTGGAGAGATCAAGGTCTTGGCCAGGTGAAGGGTGTGAGCTCTTCTGAAATACTTGGACTCACCATTTCCCAAAGGTTGCAAGACTTGCTTTCCAGAAATTCTTGGGAAAATTTACTTTATCATGAGACTTCTTCAGCTGCATGGGAATTTATACTTGATTTTTTTCTTTTTCTAATTATACTTACTCAGCTAGTCCACAATACTCTGGGGGCTTCTGAAAGATTAAGCTAACTTTCCCTCCCTTTGGTGCATTGAAAAGACAGTATTTTGCTGATGGCTTACATTTATATTTCCAACTTTTTTTATAAGGTCAAGAGCAAGTCATATGGGGAAAGCACATTGTGAGATTGTTATAGATGATTTGTGGATGATCTATAAATTATGATAGATGTTACTAAATAAATAAGGCGTGCCTTACTGCTTCCTCTGTAGATACCAAATCCCGTTGAAATTCAAGCATTGGAATTAGCCTCAGTGGAATAAAGTTAGAAGTAAAAGAAGAGATTTTTGTAAAAGAGAAAGTTTGGGTTCAAAATATTCTGATTCTGAAAGTGAAGGGGAGCCAGGGGAGAGTGAGCTCAGCTTGGACAGAGAAGAGGAGAAACTGCTGACTGTGCAGGAACCTTGGCCAAAGGGCCTTGGATCAAGAATAGACTGGGCTTGCAGAGGTAGCCAAAGGTATTCTGAACAGGGAAATGAGCAAGATTTATCACCTAAGTTGGTCTAGACTGGAAAGAGCTTGGCTTTGAGTTTGTGTTATGTGTTGGGCATGCATTCATAACTCTTAACAATTGGAGCCTTCAGATAGTGAGCCATCACTCTCAGTGAAATGGGGACAAGAGGAGGTTGCTGCTGGTGTCAATAGTGAGGACAGAATCTGAGAATCAAAGCTATAGAGAGTATTCCTATGCCTCTAATGGTAGCCACGCAGTTAGAAAGTAGCAGCCCCCAGCTTCTGGGTCACTGGCCAGCCTGTCTGTATTAAACAGTGTGTACCTTGCCAGCTGTCCAGAAAGCTCACCATTGTGCACCATCCCATGGACTCCTATATCACCAGATTTCATGCTACATATCTATTGCTCCACTTTTGATTCTAGAACACTTCCGTGACAAGCTGCTGCATTGAAGTGTGGCAACATTGTAGGGGTGTGTGTGTGTATGTTTTGGGGGTTCCTGAATAGCCTCAGCCTCTCTGACTGCAGGCTTCAGAGGGTGCCGGTACCTATGAACTTTGCTCAACTGTAACTGCTGTACAGAGAGAGATGAGAATAAGCCCCTGCTGGTTCTATCCCACACTCCCCGTTATGATAGGCAGTGAAGCAAATCATTTGGGCAATTGCCTGACCTTAATGGGAGAGAGAGGGCTCCTCTCTTGCCTGAAAGGAACATCCAAGTATGTGCTTACTGTTTAGTTTTCCTGGAAAAATAATTTATCTGGCAGGCAAAGAGGGTGAATATGCCTTAAGAAAAGGATTGTGTCATACCCGTAACTCCTGCAGCCCCCTCTGTGCATTTCCATGGCTGAAAAGCTTACATTCAGTAGAAGAGTAACTAACCAACTGCTAGGAAAAGTTTTTAGTTTTTACTCAAAGAAAACTGTGTTGCATAAAGTAAAATAGCGATACATTATTGGGCAGCTCTTTGGGGGAAAATCCAGCAATCTATTGAAATCCAGAGATTTTTGAAGGAGAGTGTAAAATATAAAACAGGTCTGACTGCTCAGTGTTACAATTTTAAAGGAACCCTGCCTTACTGGAATTCTGCCCTTTAGGAATCCATCTTTTTGTAATTGAAAGACCTTTTGAGTCTTCCAGAGTCATGTGTAGAAGAGTAAAATATGCCTGAGAAAGATCTCACTTTAAACCAGATCAGGTGATAACAGCTCTCTTCAGTGAAGATGAATATCCTTGGGATGGGAGAGGAGAATCTCTGAGATCAGCAGGAATAATAAGCCTAAGCAACAAGAGGAAACAAGGGAATGAAAGGGAAAATGAGTGGATACCAAGACTAGGCTAATTTAGGATATCCTAGATGAAGGGAGACCTATAGACCTATACACCAGTGTCTCCCCCCTCCCCGCACCGGAAAAAAAACCATTCCACACGTTTTTAAACATTGGAGCCCTCTATTCAAATCAGAGCCTCAATATGCATAAAATGAATACAAGTGGGGTTACTCTGCTTAAAGTGGGGGTAAGAGCTCTGTAGACAGATCCCCTCTTTCTGCTGCTGAGGCTAAGAGAAAAGCGAGGTAGCACTATACTCAGCTGAATAGTAAGAACTGATGCTCAACATAAATTTGGGTAGTTTGTTAAATACAGTCATTATTAAAAATTAAATTATATAAAGTTACAATTAAGTTTTATTAAAGATAAAGCTAATGAAAATTTAATACTAATCACTTTCTCATAATTTGACTACACTTTACTATTATCTATGCTCATGATTTATGTCTATTGTATCTGTACGGTGGAGATACTCTAAAGTGATATTCTGCTGCTTATCTCTTTCTAACTCTTTGTTCAGTGATGTCATGTTGGGAACTTGAAATTGGCCATGGTGGGAGTATTTACACCATGGAAATCATCAAACACTATAAATCAGCACCCTTCCCCTCATCAACTGAGAGACCCAATTGGTAAACATTTCCAGGCACACCACTGATTTACACTGTAAGTCCTCACATCTCTGGAAGCTATACTTCCAGGAGCCTCAATCATGAGGAGCACAGCTTAGAACTCAGGAGAGGAAAAGGAAATGCAGCTGAGTGACCATTCCCCCCAAACACATACACTTTACTCTTTGGAAGAGACAAGTTACTGCATGGCCCCAGCCCAGGCAAATATGTGTTCAATAATGGGGCAGATGAGAAGCAACATGGTGACAACAGCATGAATTGACAGCTGACATTTGGAGGCCCTGGCATTACAATCTTGAACCTTACATGTACTCTAAGGGCAAACAACCCATGTTGTTCCTAACAGCCTCAAAGACCTCACTGTATTACAGCCCAGCACAGTTGAGGAAGTGGTAATGTTTATTTTTATGATCCCCTCAAAATGGGCTAAATTTCAACAGAACATGGTCCATAAGAAGGCTCCAGATCTGTGAAGTTCACCAGTGCCCACAGCACTTGGCACAGTACTTTGTGCATAGAAGATCCTTAAAAACAATTATTTATGGAAAGAATGAAACCAATTTTTTTAAGCAAAGTCCTTGTCTATTTCACCATTATTTTCAGAAAAGGTAATTCAGGATGTTTTTTTGTTTCAGAAAGCAGTTGAGTATGAATACATTTTGAAAGGCTGTCTACCCAAAACAAAAGTATTGATACCTAAAGGGCTAAGTGTCCATTATTAGATAATTCATTGGTGTGAGACCTCCAATGCCCCAATAGTGTCTGATAAACAGGAAATTACTGCATCCAGAAGGTGAGCAGATTGTCAGTAACACAGGTCCTCCCCTTACTGTCCCTACTGGAAACATGTTTGCCATTCCTCTTCTCTTTCTTTTGTGATGGCTCCCTTCACTTTCCAGTCTCTCATCCCCCCTGCCTGAGGCCCTGCAGGCTTGAGATTGCTTCCCCCATACCCAAACAGTATCTTTAGTAGACAAGTCCATTTGTCTACAGTCTTTACCAAAGAAAACTGATCTAAAGCCAAATACTTTTCACATTTCTCAATTTATACTGGTGGTGGTGGTGTGTGTCCCAAATAACTGTGCTGTGCCCAAAGCACCTTTTATGCCTTTATCTCTTCACAACCTAATTTGGCATATCTAGAGTTTGCAACATTGCAGAAGAGGATCTTAAGCATGTTTCCTGATTTTAATTAAGCCTTTTTGGGTTATAGTGACCCAGATGCAACTATCTAGCTGGTTTAGGCAGACTCCAAAGGAGCCTAGGCAGGAATTTCTGGGTTATCTGAAGGCTTTTGTCAGAAAAGACCCAACTTGGCAGGTCAAGAGGTTCAAATTGTATGCATAATTGCTGTGATGGTGTTCTTTAATTCTCTGGTGATACGGTTAGTGATCCAACTGTTGTTCTTAGGGACATTTTGGGGTCCTTCTAAAGGATTTTGAAGTTTGTGGCCAACCCTAGTGAAATTAGTTATTTCTGTTCCCTTATTCTGCAGGTGACTGCCCTCATGTGAGTGGTGAGACTGGGTCCTACAGGCTAACTCCATACCCATTCCAGACAACCTCATTTTGCAGATGAATCTCTCACTATAGGAGTTGAATCAATAGGGAGAGACAATCCAGAAGTGAATTTGAGTTAGGAAAAATAATCTGAAAGATTCTAGCATGCCAGCTGACTTCTAGAAGCTCTGCTACTAAATAGGTGAGCAGTGTTGGTAATGTTACTTAATTTCTCTGTGCCTCAGTTTCCACATCTCTAAAATTGCTTGATGATAGCACCCAACTCACAGTGTTGTGATGAGGACTAAATAAACAATATATCTAATATGCTTACTGCAGCACTTAGCATACAGTATGTGGCCTAAAGGGGGGTTCAGTTAAAAGTTTTAAAAAATTCAAAATTGTGGATTTATTAATAGACATAGCAGAGTTGGAATAAAGTGAATTGCAAGATTCTTGAGGCCTGATCCCTCTGCTGTAAGACCTGTGACTGCCCCCTGCCATTGTGGTCTGTGTGTCTGTGCCACTGAATAATGGGGCATGTGGAAGTGTTTCCAAGTTAGCAAGCTCACAGAAAATGTTCATGGTAACAATAATGTTAGGGAATTGGGAACTTTGGTGACAGCTTCTGAATGTCACAATCATTGGGGCCAGTGTGTGCCTGTGGGACCACATATGAGAATCCCAGTCCAGACCAGACCCCTTGTGCACTTGCTGATTCACTTCTCCTCAAGTCCCTCCATCATTCCCAAAGGTTCTACTAGTAACTCAGGGGCCATGTTGGCAGGCCCTGGGCCTCTTGGTACCCTTTTCTTACCCTACCTCCTGCCGATCTTCCAGGCTTATACCAAAGACCCCACACAGATCTACCCACTTTTCTCTGCGTGTTTTTTTAAATCCTCATCCGAGGACATGCTTAGAGAGAGGAAGGGAGAAAGAAATATCTACATGAGAGAGAAACATCAATCGGTTGCCCTCAGTACATGCTCCAACCGGGGAACAAACCAGCAATCAAACCGGCAACCTTTTGGTGGACAGGACTACACTCAACCAACTGAGCCACTCTGGCAGGGCTGTTTGTTTCTTTTACATTAAGTGAAAAGCCAATCTTAAAAGAGTGGAGATACTATCTCTACCTCCACAACACTTTGATTTAGAAAAGACAGGGGACTTCGGTGTTTCACACTGAAATGTGAACATTTCAGGCAATGTGACAAGTCAATGGGGTCCTCTGGCATTTTTGGTCCCTTACATGACATAGAGACCTGGCTGCCTACTCTATCTAGTGCCAATTCTGAGGATGATTCAGATGCAGAGCAGGGTTTTTCAGGACTCCTGAAAGGATCTATTTGAGGTTAGTGCATGGTTTCATGGGTCACTCAAGGCCTCACAGAACTTTGGATCTTGTTTCATGGTTGTCCTTGAAACATTGTAATTGGGATTCCTAGGACTGCTTCGAGTAGGGGTTCAACTCCACAAATCTTAAAATAGTATTTCTTAAGGAGACGTATTTCTTCAAGTCCATATCAGGAATGATAATAGGATGGCTGCCTCCCAAGGTTTGCAAGCTGTGCAGGATTTAGCTAAAAAAAAAAAAAAGAAAGAAAAAGAATCCAGCCCCTTTTTGTTAATTGTGCCAATGCTTTCATTTTTCAGGCAATTTCAGTTCAATCCCAGATCTGGTTTCTAGAGTCACATTTTTCCAATCAAATCCCTCCCATTTACAGAGAGGAGCCTTATGTCTGAGTGTGGAATTTGAATTTGCCCAGGTGCTGGCAGTTAGGGAGGGTCTTCATATTCAAAGCTGCACATGCTTTGGAAATGTGACCTGCATGATTGCAACAGGAGGCAATTATCTTTGGTGGGGAGGAGCAGGGGCAGAAGCTCATATGGGAGATTGCGGGCTCTGTCCTTGGACCTCAGGATTTCTCTGGCATCTTGCCTTATCTCTGTCTAGTCTCATGCCTTTGACTAGCACCATTAGTAGAACTTTCAGTCCTCAGAGCAGTTCTGTCACTGGAACTCCAGCCCTACTTCTGCAACTGTTTATGGCAGCATTGCCCAAGCTTGAGAAGTTGTTCGAAAAATACCCAAGTGATTCTTATGATCAGGCAACTTCAGGAAGCCCAGGAAATTTCCACCCAAATGCCCCCCACATCACCCCAAGCACAATGTGATTAAAGCCATACACTCATTCTAAAAGCAACTCATCCTAAAAACTGTGCTGAAAGAATAAGGAAGATCTACATGTGGTCATATGGAACAATCTCCAAGAAGGCATATGAAATTATAAAAAGCAAGCTGCCAACATTACTGTGGAAGCTTGCCTACCTGGCCTCTGTGGATTTAACTCTCAGTATTAAAGGATGCTCTCCATTTCCCCCATAAAACACACTGCTGTTGTATGAGCTGGTAAGCTTCTGCTTAGAAGATCCAGGTACTTCTTTAAAAATTTTTTTTTATTGATTTCAGAGAGGAAGGGAGAAAGATAGAAACATCAATGATGAGAGAGAATCATTGACCGATTGCCTCCTGCATTCCCCATACTGGGGATTGAGTCCACAACCCAGGCATGTGCCCTGAATGGGAATCGAACCGTAACCTCCTGCCACTGATCCACGCTGGCCAGGCCAGGTACTTCTGCTTTAACTGAGTTTTAATTAACTGACCAACTATTGCTCTCATTACACAAATAAGAGAGAGCCTATTGTACTTAACAAAAAGATTTATAGTCTAAACCCATCTATTTAAAAAAATCTACAAATACATATATAGGCTTGTAAATGCACATCAAATTTCAGGAAATGTGAACAGTAGTTGCTTCGGGGAAGGAAGTAGCTTGTCTGGGGTAGAAATGTCCACTATATATCCTTTTGTATTGTTTTAACTTTTTACTGTGTTCATGAATTACTTTTCCTAAATTTTTACTTTGAAAAAATTCAAACATACAAAGAGATTGAAAAAGCAGTACAATGCACATACCTATATCCATCAATATTCCACAATTAACATTTTGACATATTTGCCGTTTATATACTACCTATTCTTTATTGAATCACTTGAATGTAAGTTACAGGCATTGTGATATACTATCATAAAATCTTCAGATGACTCTCCTAAGAGATTCTCCCTTCTCACCACAAAATAATCGCAAATCAAGATTTGTGCATTGCATTTACTATGTCTCTTTAGTGTTGTTTAATCTAAAACAATTTTTTTTGTGTGTGTAAGATTGACTTTTTGAAGAGTTCAGGTTAGTTGTACTGCAGAATATCCCAAGATTCTGAATTTGTCAGTTTCCTTGTGGTATACATTATTTTTTCAATAGAAAGATTTAATAGCAGTAATAATTAAGGATATCTGGCCCTGTTTCCAATGAACAGCAACTTTCCAAATGGCTCATCTTCCCAATATCTCCAGCAGTGGAAAGACCCAGTCTTCTGTTCCTCAGAGCTGATTCTTTAATTCGCTCCCCCTGCATTCTTCATATTCAACCAGTTCTCAAGTATGTTAACTTGCTCTTTGACATGCCTCATGTTTCTCTGCCTTCTCCAGTACCACTTGTCCCTCCCCCAGGTCAGGCCTTCAATGCCTCACCCTAAATTGCTGCAACTGCTTCCTAAATGACCCCTCTAGTATTAGAATCTTCCCATAAACATCTGTTGGCCCATAAATATAGAAGAAACACTGCTTTTGTCAAGTTGCTCCTCTCTGAAAAACAATCAATGGCTCCCTATTTCCTACTTTTCTGCAAAAGCCCATTTTTTTCAGTCAGAGCCAGCTTTGAACAGCCTTCACCATCAGAGACAGTTATCTATTTAAATCCCATAACTGCCAATTATTTGCTGAATGGCCTTGGAAAAGTTCCTTAGTTTATCTGGCCTTCCATTTTCTTACTTGTAAAATAGAAATAACAATTGTGCCTGCCTCTCTAGTTTCTCCAGCACACACCTGCAGAACTCCCACTTCTTCTAAGGGTCTCTCCAAAACTCATCCTTTCTTTGAGTCTCAGATCAAGCCCTGCCTCCTCCAGGAAGACTGCAGATTCACAGCTGCCCTCCTTCTCTAAATTTCTATAGCACTGTGGTCTACAGGGAATAACTTAGCAGATGCTAGTTGCTATGGACTAAATGTTTGTGTCATCCTCTGCCCCACCAAATTCATATGTTGAAACCTAATCCCCAATGTTTACATTTTCATCTTATCTGCTAGTTTGGATGCGTAGGGCCCCATGAGGGCAGGAGCAGATCTGTTTCTCCTAGAGCTTCCAGAGCTAGAGCTACATGGAACACTCAGCAGCTGCGAGCTTATCACTTGACTGAATGTGAAAAGATGGTCTGTGGGTCTTTAGTCTTCCATTTAAGAGAGGGTAAGTGTCTTGCCCAGGGTCACCTAGTTATTAACTGCTGAAGCTGGAATTTGAACTCAAGTCTGTCTAAATACAGAGCCAATAATTCTTTCCCTGTTGCCTCGGTAGTAACAGTGAACATTGTTAATTGAAGGAAGAATTTATTAGAGTTGCTGTGAATAGGACCAAATTTACTCCAGTACTATCCTTTATAAACTAGAATGTCCACTCTGACTGTAGTGTTGTATTACCAGTGATGGAACAGCTTTCATGAATCTGTCACCCCTCATAAACAAGGCCCAGAGACAAGCTTCTCTGTGGCCAAGGAAGAAAATGAAGCAGAGAAGCCTACACTGGAAAAGAAGTTAGGGTCCCCATCTCTGTTTCAAAGGGCCTTAAACTGACCATAAGGGTTAATGGGAACTCCCAAAAGGTTAAAAGCATTGATAAGGAATTAAGTGGAAAAGCAAAGAAAGAGAGAATAAGATGGCAACTAAATGGGGAAAAGAATAGAAGAATAGCTTAGAAATTATATGTTCAGGGGAATCCCACATGAAACCCTAATAAAAACAACCTGTGCAATTGGGGAGTGGTGTGTTTGTATGTGTATATGATATTGATTTTGTGTGTATGTTTGTATATATGGGTACATGATATTGATTTTATATGCATATAGTGTGTGTTTATCCAATCTTTGAATTTAAATAAAGAACAGACCAAATTCAGAGTTAAACTGCCTTCTTCTCAGCAGCCACTTCATCACCCCAGCATCACATTTCCCAGCTGGAGGGCAGTAATTACATGGCCAGATCTGGACCCATCTGGGAAACACCAGGGTCTTCCTGAATCGTCATACTCCATGCCGGTCGCCAAAGGCATAAGGTGACCTAAGTGAAGCCTTCACATAGGCCATGTGCATAGAGTCGTAAAACCCAAGGGAATGTGGCAACAGAGGCAGAGTTGCTGTGCCTTCCAAATTTCCAAGGGGAAGAAGCAACTTGCTGCATCTGTATTTGTACCCAGCATTGGAAAAATGTGTCTCAGTCACTGGAACTGAAGGGGGTGGCCTTCACCTTCATAGGAGAGCCATTGTTTATACAAATACTGTTGAAGGCCTGATATATGCGTGTGTTTTTATATAAATAGAATTATATACTCACTTTGCCAGATTTCATCTGCTACCTGCTTAACATTTTACTCTGGTGCTTTAAAACAACATTTTGAAAGTCAGGATAATCTGTTGCCTCTACAGTGTTTCCAGTTTAGTATTTTGCTTTGAGTATAAAAGAAACACACATCTGGTACTTACCATTGAGATAGTCACTGACTTAATGAATTATACCTACTTTCATTTGTTCATTTGTTAGAAACCATATCACTTTGACAGAGCTCATTCACAGAAATGGGGGGCACACCATGGGGGTGTTGATAATTCTTAGAGAAACCAAGTAGTGAGCTGGCTGCTTGTAGTGCTTGCTGTTGCCAGCATAGTCTTTCATTTCTTAATTTAATAAACATATGCCAAGTGCATCAGGACCTGTGCTAGGTACAGGGAATACAAAGCAAATAAAACATGGCCCTTATTGTCCTAGTTTTCCTCAAGGATCTCATGTCCAAATGAAAGGGAATTCAGGGATTTCTGGTCATTTTGCAGGCAGCTCGTCCTTCACTTCAGGTGCATTGTTTTAAAATATCTTATATATGTAGTACAGATCAAAAGCAAAAATCAATAAATTCTAGTGTCAGAAGTAAAGAAATAGCTCAAAGCAACAGCAGTGAGCAAGAATTGCAATTACACATGCTACAGAGGAATCAAAAGAAGACATGCATCCTGGGTGCAGGGTTTTTTAATAACAGGGTAGAGATAGGAGTGGGATCTGAGTTCCTATAGAAAGCCACCAAGTACTTAATTATGTGCTGGACACTGTACTAAGTGCTTTGTTTATATTAACTTATTCTTTTTTTGCATTTTATTTTTTTTATTATTTTTTATTTTTTTATTGCTTAAAGTATTACAAAGGGTATTACATGTGTCCTTTTTTTTTCTTCCCTGCCCTTGACAATCCCCTGGACACTGTACTAAGTGCTTTGTTTATATTAACTTATTCTTTTTTTGCATTTTATTTTTTTTATTATTTTTTATAACAGAGAGATTAAGTAACATGCCTAAAGTCACATAGCTACTGAATGGCAGAGCCTGAATTCAAACCCAGGTAGTATAGAACATGAATCTGTGTTTGTAATTACAACTTTGAAGATGAACTTATAACCAAAACTTCCTAAGTTCATTAGGAAATAAACCACCATGAGACTGGTACAACAAATGGGAGAATTCACAACATAGGAACTGAATCTAATAGACAAATCTGAAAGAGACTTTAAAGTAACTATGCTTAGAATGTTCAAATGATAACTGCTGGTGAGAATATGGAGAAAAGGGGACCCTAGTACACTGCTGGTGGAATGCAGACTGGTGCAGCCATTATGAAAAGCAGTATGGAGTTTCCTCAAAAAATTAAATATGGAACTGCCAATTGACCCATTGATCCCACTTCTAGGAATATATCCTAAGAAAACCAAAACACCAATTAGAAAGAATGTATGCACCCCTATGTTCATAGCAGCACAATTTACAATAGCTAAGATTTGAAAATAGTCCAAGTGCCCATCAGTAGATGAGTGGATAAAAAAGTTGTGGACACCCTGGCTGGTTTGACTCAGTGGATGGAGCATCGGCCTGCAGACTGAAGGGTCCCAGGTTCGATTCCAGTCAGGGGTACATGCTTGGGTTGCAGGCTCGATCCCCAGTAGGGGATATGTGGGAGGCAGCCGATCGATGATTCTCTCTCATCATTGATGTTTCTATCTCTCTCTACCTCTCCCTTCCTCTCTCTGAAATCAATAAAAATATATTTTTAAAAAAGTTGTGGAACATTTATACCATGGAATACTATGCAGCAGTAAAAAATAAGGATCTCTTACCCTTTGAGACAGCATGTAGGGACCTGGAGAGTATCGTGTTAAGTGAAATAAGTCAGAGAAAGACAAGTATCATATGATCTCACTCATATGTGGAATCTAAGTAACAAAATAAACTGATGAACAGAGTGGATCCAGAGACATGGAAGCATGGAACAGAGTGCAGAATCTCAGAGGGAAGGTGGGGGAAGGGTGAGTCGATGGGAAGTAATCAACAAAGAACCTTGTATGCATATATGCATGGCCCACGGTCACACACAATGGGACAGCGAGGGCCTGGGGTGGGGGGGGAGGGCCGGGGGTGGGCTGGAGGTGGTCAATGGGGGGAAAAGAGGAACATATGTAATACTTTCAACAATAAAGAACTATTTTTAAAAATAAATAAAACAAAAGTGTAAAACAGCAACAACAAAAAGAATGGAATCTAATAGACAAATCTGAGAGAGACTTTAAAGTAACTGCTTAGAATGCTCAAAAAGAGGATGTTGTTTTTTTTTAAAGAATTATAAGACAAGAATGGAACAGTTTGAAAAATATGGCTGGAATTGAAAAAAAAAGTGATCATTGATTGAAAATGGAAAAAAGAACACTCAATAGATGGATTAAAGAGAAAATCAGACACGGTTGATGCAAGGATTAGTGAAATAGAACTAGGTCTGAGGAAATCATCCAGAATGTAAAACAGAGGAATAAAGAGATGGGAAATATGAAAGAAACATTAAACTACATAGAGGATAAAACAAGAAGTTCTAACAAGTGTCCAGTAGGAGAGGATAGAGTGAATGGGGAAGAGGTGTTATTTGAAAAATAATAGAGGAACTTTTCAAAGTTGTTGAAAATCAGAAATCCTTTAACTTCCTGCCTTTTAAAAAATTATTTTATTTTTTCCTTTTTTAATTTTTATTTCTTTATTGTCTAAAGTTTTACATATGTCTCCTTTCTCCCCGCTTTAACTTCCTGTCTTAATATCAAGCTCAGGCACCTGCAGGTAGGTCATAAGTCCTCATGGGAGGAGGCCAGCCTCTTAGCTCTGCCACTGCTACTATAACATCTCAAAAGCGCCAAGTTCTTAATATAATATAGACCAATGTTTCTCAACCTTTTTTTTATTGCATAAAGTATTACAAAGGGTATTCATTATTTCCTCTCCCTCCTCCAATGAGCCTTTTTAGACACATTTTCCTAATCACTCTTCCCCCCTGCCATGAAATTTTAATACCAAAGATATACTGTATATCTTTTTATGTACTTTATGTATTGTATTCTAGACAAGCATGACACAACTGCTCTCATCACCTGAGAGGAAGACTATTCTACTTTGTTCTCCCTCCTCCTTTGACTGGCTTACTTCTCATTTTTCAGTTATAAGGTTAAATGTCACATCTGGAACCTCCCAGAACAGGTCAGACACCAATGTTATATGATCTCCTTTAAATTTTTATGAAAAGTGTAAGTAAATAATGATCTGTGTATGCCCTCTCTGGTTTGGCTCAGTGGACAGAGTGTTGGCCTGTGGACTGAAGGGTTCCCGGTTCGATTCCAGTCAAGGGCACATGCCTGGGTTGAGGGCTCAATCCCCAGTGGAGGGCATGCAGGAGGCAGCCGGTCAATGATTCTTTCTCATCATTGATGTTTCTATCTCTCTCCCTCCCTCTCACTTCCTCTCTGAAATCAATAAAAATATATTTAAAAAATGATCTGTGTAATTATTGATTGAGCAGCTCATGTCTCTCTTGCATTCTGCTGTGACTACAGAACCCAGCACAATGGCTGCCACATGGTAGATCTCAAATAGCTGAATAAATGAATGAGTACAATGAGTGATATTACCTGAGCAGATGAGAGGAAAATCACAGCCTTGGGAGGGACCTTGGAAAATTATTTTAACTGTTCTCCAGTTTATGAGCAGAACTGTTGTATAACTACTTCTGAAAGAGCAAAGTATATCCTTTTCTGAAAACCACACTACAGTAGTTCCTTTTTCCTTTAAATAGTTCTCATTATTTGGAAGCAAGGGGTAGTCAGGAAGCTGTTGAGAATAGAGACAGACCTCTTTTTAAAAATATATAAAAATAACATCTAAAATCATTTCCTATTTTAGAAGAGCCAAGGAAATTGCCAACTTCAAAGAAACCTTGTAGTAAATCCTTTTGTTACAGGGAATAATGGACCAAGTTGAGTGAAGATTCTCTTTTTATCCCAAACCAAAACAAACAGGTTGAAATTTTGTATGATCACAGTAGTTACTCATATCACCTTATGAGAGTCAATTATTAAATTTTCAGAAATTTGAGAGCTGATTATTAGATATAACCATTATTAGAAATTAAATTATAGAAACTCACAATTAAATATATTAAATTTAAAACAAAGCTAATAAGTACTCAAAACTCATCACTTTCTAATTATTTTACTACACTTTATTATTATCCATGCTGTTGAGATTAGTTATGTCTTTTGTATCTGTAATGGTAATACAGTGGGGCCTTGACTTACGAGTGTCCCGACTAATGAGTTTTTTGAGATACCAGCTGTCTCTCGGCCGATTTTTTGCATTGAGTTGACAGTAATTTGAGTTAACGAGCTCCTTAACGAGCTCGGTCTCGGAACGAATTAAACTCGTAAGTCAAGGCCCCACTGTACTATATAATGTTTTGCAACTACTCATCTCTTTGCAACTCTATGTTCAGTGATGTTAAGTTGGTAGTTTGAAATAAACCATAGTAGTAATATTTACAACATGGAGATTAGCAAACGCTACAAATCAATGCTTAACTTAGTTTCCTTAATTAATATTCCATTATATGTATATACTACATTTTCTATATCTATTTTACCATCAATGAACATTTAGGTGTTTCCACATCTTGGTTATTATGAATAACGCTGTAATGAATATGAGAGTGCAAATATCTCTTTCAGATCCTGATTTCAATTCTTTTGGATAAATACCCAGAAGTGGGATTGCTGGATCACATGGTAGTTCTATTTTTAATTTTTTGAGGAACTTCCATACTGTTTTCCATAGAGACTGAACCATTTCAAATTCCAACAATGTACAGGGGTTCCAATTTCTCCACATCCTCACCAACAGTTAACTTTTGATTTTCTTTTACCTTCCCTACCCAACCTTTCCTTTTGGTAGTCACCGTACTGTTGTCTGTCTTTTGATTTTTGGTCATAGGCATCCTAACAGCTGTGAAATGATAACTCACTGTGGTTTTGATTTTTATTTCCCTGATGATTAGTAGTCTTGTGTATCTTTTCATGGACCTGTTGGCCATTTTTATATCTTCTTTGGAGAAATGATTATTTAGTGTTTTGCCCTTGTTTCAATTGGTTTGTTTGTTTGTTTATGGTATTGAGTTATAGGAGTTTCTTATATTTTTAAAAAATTTCTCTTTTTTGTTGAAAGTATTACCGATGTCCCCTTTTATCCCTCATTGACCGCCGTCTTCCCCATTCCCGCCTCCTCAGATATTAACTCCTATCAGATAAATGGTTTGCAAATATTTTCTCCCATTCCATAGGTTGTTTTTTCACTCTGTTGTTTTCTTTGCTGTATAGAAGCTTTTAAGTTTAATGTAGTCCCACTTGTCTACTTTTGCTTTTGTTGCCTGTGTTTTTAGTGTCCTAACCAAGAGATTATTGCACTGGTCATATCTGGAGGCAAAGATCTGTGGGGATTCTCTAAGGTTTTGAATAGATTCATGGTTTCCTTTCTTCAATTGGGTCTGAGAAAAGCTACTAACCTGAAAACAAACTTACATCTGAGCTGTCTTAAAGCATTTGAGTTATAGCTACAAGCTCTTCATCTGATCATAGGGAGGGAGGAGGCTGTCTAGTCCTTAAGGCCTTGAGCTGCCTGGGAAAATCCTCAGGAAGAGATAACATTTCACTTTCGTGACAAGTTTGTTGATTTTACAGATAACATCCACATTTTGCCCTCGAGAAGGAGCACTCAACAAGGACATTGGTTTTTATGTTTTCTCTAAACAGTCATTAGTACAAATTAATAAATCTTTTTGTTAAGGGAACATTGGGCTATAATTCATCTTTGTCCAGCTATCAGAGAAAAAAGGAATACATTTCCTTGGGTTCAGGATATGAAGAACAAGAATGTTTGAAGTTATATGGCCCTGGCACATGCCCCTAAGTCACGCTAAGGACACAGTGCACTGGTTATGAGCATGAGCAGAATACTCATGAATACACTCTTGCTTTTCTCTGGCAGTAGAATTTAGAAACTTCTAGAACAGAGGTTCTTAAACTTGAGAGTGTATCAGAATCAGCTAGAGGACTTGTGGAAAAATAGATGAATGAGTCCCACCCCCAGAATTATCTGAATCACCAGGTCTATGCTGGGGACCATACATTTGCATTTATAACCAGTTCCCAGATGATGGTGATGCTGACACTGCTGGTCTGAAGACTATACTTTGAGAACCAGTTGTCTAAGAAGAAAGCCCCTGTGTTCCAGCAGCCTGGTTTTGATTATAACCTGCCTTGAGATTTTCCCTACAGAGTTACTTTGACAGTTTGTGGTCATCTAAGAAAACTGGAAAATGCCTTTCTCCCACAATTCACACAAACATAGGCAAAAAGCTTGGCTGATCTAAACCTGGATCATTTCAACCTTAGGGAAAGTCAAGTCCATTCCCATCAGAAAGCCCTTTGGAACCTGAGTTAGTGTGTCAACTCCTGTTAAGGCAAAAGACCCAGAGAACCTGGGCCGCTGATTTATGCTGTTTCATAAAAGAATCCAGAGGACCAGAGGATCCCAGCTGCAGTATGAGGTGATGTGTAGGTTAGCACATTGAATTTTTGGCACTATTTAGTTTCAGTTCTATCTGAGGGAAGGGGTGAAAGAAGGGCTAAAAAGCAAGCCTGGAAACAATCCTCATAGCACTACTCCCAAGAAAGTGAAAGTAATGGTGGTACTTCCTTTCTCTATGAGCCAAAGTGACACCACGGAGAGGTGGAGTGTTAGAGTTGGAGAGTGCAACACAGTAGCTCAAAGTCTCCAGTGGTTATGTTTGAGGGTAGAATGGGACCATGGGTAGTTGTCTCTTTCAGCTTCTCTACATTTTCTAAGTTAAAAGAATCATGTATTGATAGCAAGCTATCTTACAAAACCACTGTTCTCAAAACTGCCTTGTGCTGGCACAAGAACAGACATATAGATCAATGGAACAGAACAGAGAACCCAGAAATTGACCCAAGCCATTATGCTCAATTAATATTTGACAAAGGAGGCAAGAGCATACAATGAAGTCAATACAGTCTCTTCAATAAATGGTGTTGGGAAAATTGGACAGATATATGCAAAAAATGAAACTAGACCACCAACTTACACCATACACAAAAATAAACTCAAACTGGATAAAGGACTTAAACGTAAGATGGGAAACCATAAAAATCTCAGAAGAATCCACATGCAGCAAAATATCAGACATATGTCGTAGTAATATCTTTACCAATACAGCTCCTAGGCAATGGAAACTAAAGAGAAAATAAACAAATGGGACTACATCAGAATAAAAAGCTTCTGCACAGCAAAAGAAACCACCAATCAAACAACAAGAAAGCCCATTGCATGGGAGAACATATTTGCCAATGTTATCTCCGATAAGGGTTTAATCTCCAACATTTACAGGGAACTCATACAACTTAACAAAAGGAAATTAAACAATCCAATCAAAAAATGGGCAAAGGACCTAAATAGACACTTTTCAAAAGAGGTCCTATAGAATGCAACAGACATATGCAGACATGCTCAAAGTCACTAATCATCTGAGAGATACAAATCAAAACAACAATGAGGTACCATCTCACACCTGTCAAAATGGCTATCATCAACAAATGACAAGTGCTGGTGAGGATGTGGAGAAAAAGGAACACTCGTGCACTGCTTGTGGGAATGCACTGGTGCAGCTACTGTGGAAAACAGTATGGAGTTTCCTCAAAAAATTAAAAATGGCCCTGGCAGGTTTGGCTCAGTGGATAGAGCATGGGCCTGCGGACTCAAGAGTCCGAGGTTTGATTCCAGTCAAAGGTACATGCCTAGTTTGTGGGCTCGATCCCCAGTGGGGGGTGTGCAGGAGGCAGCCAATCAATGATTCTTTCTCATCATTGATGTTTCTATCTCTCTCCCTCTCCTTTCCTCTCTGAAATCAATAAAAAAAAATTAAAAATGGGACTCCCATTTGACCCAGTAATCCCACTTCTAGGAATATATCCCAAGAAATCAGAAACACCAATCAGAAAGGACATATGCACCCCTATGTTCATAACAGCACAATTTACAGTAGCTAAGATTTGGAAACAGCCTAAGTGCCCATCAGTAGATGAGTGGATTAAAAACTGTGGTGCATCTACACAATGGAATACTATGCTTCGGTAAAAAAGAAAGAACTCCTATCATTTGCAACAGCATGGATGGAGCTGGAGAGCATTATGGTAAGTGAAATAAGCCAGTCAGAGAAAGATAAATATCACATGATCTCACTAATTTGTGGAATATAATGAACAACATATACTGATGAACAAAAGTAGATCCAGAGACAGAGAAACATTGAACAGACCCTCAAACCTCGGAGGGCAGGCAGGGAAGCTTGGGGGGTGGGTGGCGGGGTTAAGAGATCAACCAATGGACTTGTATGCATGCATATAAGCATATAAGCATAACCAATGGACACCGACACTGGGGGTGGGGGTGGGGCATGTGCTGGGGGTGGAAATGGCCGGGGTGGGGAAAAAGGAGACATATGTAATACTTTAAACAATAAATTAAAAACAAACAAACAAAACAAAAAAGAAACATGTACATATACTAATTAATAATAAAATTTCTATTTAAAAAATTGAAACATAATTCATATAGTTAAGTACATAACTTCCACTAACCTTAAGTGTAAGCTTCATGATTATTTGTGTGTGTGTGTGTATCCATGTAACCAGAATCTAGATTAAAATAGAGAACATTTTCATCTCCCCAAAAAGCTCCTTCATGCTCCTAGTCAATATTCCTTAAGGGTAGCCACCAAGTCACTGACCTCTGTCATCACTGATTAGTTTTGTCCAGTCTATTTAGCTCAATCTAATGCTGGTAAGATTTATCCAAGTTGTTGCCTGTAACAACAGTTCCTTCAATTTTATTGCTAATTAGAATTCCAGTGTATGGACACACCACAATTTATTTATCCATTCTGTAGATATACAGGTTTGGGCTATTATGTATGTAGCAGTGAAAAAGTTAGAATGTAACAGTGAAAATGATACACTCCTTAGTGGTAATAGTGGCCTTTTATTGAATGTCTATTCTGTGCCAGATATTTTACATAGTTCTAACCCTCCTGTCAGCCCTGGGTGAGACAATGCCATTATTCTCTTTTCACAGGGGAGAAAATTCAGACTGAGAGAGACAGGTTTGGTTCTTTGGGAAGCAGATGCTGTGACAGTTAAGAGTGCAACTGTTGTAATGAGAATTAATAGCTGTAAAATAAAAGGGGAGGAAACAGATTTGGGCAAGGAATCTGTCAGACCATGGTGCAGGCCTATCAAAATGTACCAGCTGAAAGGGGTGCTCCAAAGCAAAGACTGCCTTCTAGAGTAGTCTTCTGTGTGGTGGAAATGGGCCTTGGATTGCCTCCTCAATCAGTCATTGGCTGGAGGCCACCCCAAGAACAGCATGACCTTGGCTCCAAAGCTGAGGCAGACCCTAAATGATCTAACAGCTGGAGGCTGTCAACTAACCACACTCTTCACAGCTGGGCAGTGGGCTCTTTCTCAACAGATATTGGGACCATTGTGTCTCCATGTCCATCACAGCAAGTAAATGCAGAATCAGGGACTCAAACCCAGGTTATCTGGAGCCAAAGTCTGTTCCTGTTTCCACTCTGACACCCTGCTTCCCCCAAATCAAGGAACTCTTCTAGTCAAGAGGTAAAGAATATATTCACAGCATGAGCCAGAGTCATCAGGTACTAGGTAGGGCCAAAACTAGGAGGAGGTCAGGTTACTTTTTTGTCCTCAGCAGACTGCTTCAACTTAGGTACTCACTGTTAATGGAGTCAGCAAAAGTGGGAAAGACATGTACAGAGTAAATTCATTGCCATTTGCTGGGGTTCTTCCCAAAGTGTGTGGCTACATGTGAGGCAAACAAAGTGTATGAAAGAGCATTTTCCTTTGAAATAAAGCAACAACAACAACAACAACGACAAACACCCTTAAACCAAGCTCCTCTACTTCCTTAAGTCTGGGGTCTAACTACAGCTTAAACTCAGAGTGGGCAGTCTTGAGGGGGTTAACATTGGATAAAGTGTCCAGCTAAGGGAAAAGGGGCCTCAGTCAGAAGGAAAGACTTTTCTTAAAGTCAAGTCAGCACGCTTACAAAGAGAAATCAGGTCTACATTGAAGATTACTTTCCAGGGAAAGGAAGGTTGGTTCTGGAATCATGTGTAACTTTCCAACATGGCTTCCTTCTAGGTTGTCATTAGACCCAATTTCAGTGACTACTGTTTCCCTGGGCTGTGCCCTTTCTCTGCAGTGTAGAGGGATAAAAGGCCTTTGGGTGTGCTAGCCTGAAACATTGGGACTATTATGGGTCCTCCATATCTGACCATTCTTTTCTGTCAGTTAAAAATGCTGTGGACCAGAAACAAACCTGCACATTTATGGTCAATTTACTTTTAACAAGGGTACCAAGACAATTCAATGGGGAAATAATAGTCTTTTAAATAAATGGTGCTATGACAAGTGGATATGACAAGTGGATATCCACATGCAAAAGAATGAAGTTGGACTCTTACCTTAAGCCATATAAAAATTAAATCAAAATAGCTAAACGGTTTAAATAAAAGAGCTCAAGCTATAAAACTCTTAGGAACAAACATAGGTGTAAATCTTTCTGACCTTGGATTAGGCAATGTTTTCTTAGTTATGACACCAAAAGTACAAGCAATCAGAGAAAAATAGATAAATTGGACTACATAAAAATTAAGAGCTTTTGTGCTTCAAAGCATATAATCATGAAAGTGAAGAGACCACCCACAGAATCGAAAAAAATTTTGGTGAATTATAATCTGATAAGAGATGTATCTAGAATATATAGAACACTTATAACTCCATAAAAAAGCACACAAATAATTCAAATGTGATCAAAGTATCTGAATAGACAGTCTTCCAAAGAAGATATACAAATGGCCAATAAGTATATGAAAAAATGCTCGACATAAGCAGTCATTAGGTAATTGCAAATCAAAGCCACAATGCGATAACACTTCACACCCACCAGCATGGCTATAATAAAAGATAAATGGAAAATAACAAGTGTTCTTGAGGATGTGGAGAAATCACATCCCTCAGACGTTGCTGGTGGGATTATAACATTGTGCGGCCACTTTGAAAAAGACAAGTTGGTACTTCCTCAAAAAGTTGAACATAAAGTTAGTTTCCCTATAACCCAGCAGTTCCACTCCTAGGTATATACCCACACAAAAATTTGTACATGATGTTTATAGCAGGATTGTAATAGCCAAAAAGTGGAAACAACTCAAAAGTCCATCTCAACACATAAAGAGATAAACAAAATGTGGTATATCCACGCAATGAAATATTATTTAGCTATAAAAAAGAATGAAGTACTGATACATGCTACAACATGATGAACCTTGAACACATTATGCTAAGTGAAATAAGTCAGCTACAAAGGACCACATATTGTATAATTCCATTTATATGAGGTGTCCATAATATGCAAATTCATAGGGACAAAAAGAAGATTAGAGGTTTCTAGGAGCTAGAAGGGAGGAGAGAACCAAAGTGACTGCTAATGGCTTACAGGGTTTCTTTTTGGAGAGATGATACTGCTTTTGAATAGGAATGATTGTTTTGCAACTATGTGAATATACTATGGTAGGTGAATTATATCTACATAAACCTGCTATAAAAAATGCTGTGAAACTCGAATAACCTGGCACTCACATCCTTGAATTCCTCTGATCAGCCCTGGATGGGTGGTCAGTTTTATTCAATTCTAAATTCCTGGACCTGTACAAACAGTCAGAAGTTAGATATTAAGATTGGAGCTGCCTTAATCTTTTGCTCCCAAGAAACGTTTTTCTAAATGATGTTAGCACAGTGCAACCTTTCTTCTGAAGCAGCTATTATCAGAAGGCCAATTTGGGCATATGTCCCTTGGATATTTTTTAGCCTGAATGTAGTATCTACTTCAGAGGCTATGCTTGGGACTGCTTCCTTCTTAGAGATCCACATCTGGTTAGTCAAAGACAAAATGAAATGATATCCATGTGTTACCATGTCTATAGCAACATAAAGCTGTAGTCAAGAGTACACACACCAAAATGGCAAGAATGTATATAAAATGCAACCCTCATATTTTGCTGGTGGAACTTTAAATTAGTAAAACCACTTTTGTAACAGTTTATTACCTACTAAAGCTAAACAGATACATGTCCTATGACCCAGCGATCCCTCTCCTGAGTGTACACCTAATATAAATAATTAAATGTGTTCATCAAAAGACTAGTACAAGAATAGACTTAATAGCCTCAAATTAGAAATAGCTCAAATGTCTGTCAACTGGATAAAGGATAAATTGTGATATATCCATACAATGAAACACTACTCAGCAATCTAAAAAAAAACTACTGGTACACATGAGAATGCAGATATATCTCATAAAATGTCATGTTGAACAAGAAAAGTCAGACACAAAACATACTACATGATTCTATGATTCTATTTATATCAAGCACACACAAATGCAGAACTAATAATCTATGGTGATGAAGGTCAGAATAGTGGACTATAAGGGAGCACCAGGAAGCCAGCAATTTCTAGATCTTGATAGGAATGGTATATACAGATATATAAACAGGAACACATGTATGTAACAATCTACAGAGCTGTACCATGAAGTTTGATCACTTTAACTGAATGTAAATTGTACCTCAATTAAAGAAAAAGAAAATATAAATTAAGGTGGGAAAATATGTTGTTATAGAAAGTGAGAACTGGAAAGGGCCATAGGGATCATATCCAACCCCATCTGTTAGAGATTAGGAAACCAAAAGAATAAAAGATTTGCCCCAAAATAAATTAAAATTAAAAAATTTGCCCAAGGCCACAAGGTAATTGATGTAAGAACCAAGACAGATAATAACAGTTTGCCATCTTTGAACATTTATCATATGCCAGGAGCTGTTTTCAATTAAGAGATTTAGTACTCGCATTAACTCTATGAGGTGAGCGGATATTATTATTATTATATCTATTTTATAGATGAGGAACCTAAGGCCACATAGCTACCAATTAATGGGGCCAAGATACCAGTCCAGGCAGTAATATTCCAATGTCCACACCCACAGCCACTCTTCCCAGTGTTGAATGCCTAAACTTCTAATCTGGTGCACTGGATCCTGGGTATCATGCTCTATTTTTCATTTTTCACAGGGATATCTCTTTATTTCCTCAAAAGGGCCTCTGAGAGTCTGGAAAGGACTGGTGGTAGGTCTAAGCCCAATAATAATGGCCAGTTCACTCCTGTCTATAATAATTCCACATAAGTGAATCATTCACACAAAGGTTTTGAGTTTAAAAACAGAAAGTCCTAGGATTTAGAAAGATTTTCCCCTGGCTGCTCCAAATCTCCCTGGGTTAGAGGCAGGATGGGCTAAGTATGAATCTTCCAAATCAAGCCTTCTCCCACCCCACCCAATCTCCCAGTGACCAAGTACATTGTTGTCTTTAACCAAAATCAAATGAGCAGTCATTGTTACCCTGGTGGCAATGAGGCAGGCAGGCCCATTGGAAATAGGTCTGCCTTTGGGCAATGGCCTCCAAGACACTGCCTCCCAAGGTGGGGCCTAGGGCCTAGTTCTGGCCTTTGTGCTCTGGACTGGGAGGAGGGAGTTCACCCACAGAGGGGTCTGCTAGGCCTGGATATCTTTCCACAGTGGCAGGTGGGAGAGCTGTGCCATGAGGGGCTACCTCTTCTTCTGGCCCTTCCTACTTTTCCAGGCAGGATCTTCCCCAGGGGCTTAGTGGTCACATGTGGTTCAATTAAGTTCATCCAACATCTCCAGAGTGTCTACCCTAAGAATCCAGGAGTGATTTGATTCACCTGCCCTCAAAGAGTTTATTTTCTAGTGGGGCAGATTGCAGAGCCAGATAGCTTGGGTTCAAAGCCCGGCCTCACCATTTCCTACCTGTGTGACACTGGGCAAGTTCCTTAACCTTTTAGTTTCCCAGTTTCCTCATCAATAAAGTTAGGATAGCAATATCATTGTAGAGTTGTAACGATTCAATGTTAATACATGGGAAGCATTTAGAGCAGTATGAGCTATTATTATTATACAATGTGAGAAGTACTGTGACAGAATCACAGCATTTTGTGGGAGCACTGAGGAGAAGGCCAAACTCAGAGGGAATCAGGGAAGGCTTTCCAAAGGAGGTAACATAAGGAAGTGAGTCTTGAAAGATGAGTAGGAATTAGGATGGAGAAGCAGTGGGGAGAAAACATTGTGGACAGAGTAAAAAGCATGAGCATCAGCAGAGGCTGGGAATTACTTGGAATAAGCAGGGTACTAAGTCTTAGAGCAATGGTATATGAGGCTAAAAACGTTGTTGGGGTGGGCTCCGATGGCGGAGGGCCTTAGAAACCTGAGTACTCTCCCTGAAATCTCCTTTCCCTCCCTCTGAATCAGGCCAGCCTGCTTTTGGCCATGGGACTTGCCCTGGATTTCGATAGAACCTTGGCTGGGGTTCACAGAAGGCTGTAACAATCTCCAGGAAATGCCGAGGTGATGAGGATGGCCCTGCATACGGCTAATGTAACTGTCACTCCAGTTTCTCCCTCCTTCCCTCCCTTCCCCCCAAACACATTTTTGTCTCTGTCTCTGGAAAACATGTGTGAAAGCAAAGTTTGGCTGTGTGGCAGATGAAACTTTTTTTTTTTTTTACAACAGCAAGGCATCAACAGTCCAACTACATGAGAGCCCCCAACCCAGCCTCATATGTTCACTTAAAAAATAAGTCTGAAAAGCCCAACTCCCCTGGGTGGTCCCATTCCACCTTGGGGACTGTCCTTGATGCATCTGTTTCCCACTGACCTTACAGCAGCGATCCAGCAGGCAAAGGGACCCTACTGCCTCATGCTTGAGGAATGCCTCCTAAGCTCCCTCCCACCTCCAGCCTCCTGGCTTCCAGAACTCAACAGCTTGCCTCTTGTGGGCCAATGTTTGCAGAAAATGTTTGCAGACTTCATAGCATGCCACTTCCAGGAATAATTAGCAGTCAGGCAGCCAGTCTTTCACTCAGGTCTGGTGAACGAAAACCTCAAGAATGTGGGTGGGAGGGGTAAAGGAGGTTAGGGGTATTTGCCTAAGTGAAGCTTGCCAGCCTGCCTAGCTGGCTGAGTTTGTTAGCCCCTGAATCCCAGTGTTTGAGCACACATCTATCCACCCAAGCACAGCATCCAAGGAGCCTGCTCCCTCTGCCCTCCACAGAACAGAGGGTCATTGGCTAATCTTTCTGTTGTCTCATGAAATACCAAGTTATAGTGCCTCCAGTCCTACCACACAAACAAGGCAAAGAGTTGCCTGAGCTCATACCAAGAGCTAGTGGTCATGGGCACCATTCCCAATAATGTTCCACTGCCTTGAAGATTTTACATCTGAAAATCTCCCTCCCCCATTGTCACCTAACAAACACATTGCTGGATTTTGAGTTCATAGACCCATCTGGGCATCAACCACATGGTAAGCAGTTGGGGATGTTCTGAGAAGACTGTGATCTATGCTATGCTTTGTAGTTTCCGGCACTATTTTGCAGAATCAAAGCAGAGTATGATTGCTTTGCTTCCTTGTGTGTGTGTGTGTTTTTTTTAAAGTTAACCCCTTGGAAAGAAACTCCTGTGACACATTGGTTTTTGTCAAGCATCCAACTTTTGGCTAAGACCAGTTTCTCCCTGTGAAAATACAGTGTTATTAGTTTTATATACAGGCCACTGAGTAAATTTTGAAAAGAACTTACTATCCTGCTGAATTGCAAACTAGCTGAAAAGACTGGATAACAGGGTATTTTTGCAAAATAAAATTTAACAGACATAAATGTAAAGTCCTGTAATTTGGTCCAAAAATTAATTGCACAAATATAGGATAAGGGAAGACTGGCTTAATGGTATAATATATAAAAAGAGGGGGTGCTTAGGAGTTTCTGGTGATGTCAGCCCACTGTAAGTTAATGTGTAATGTGACCAGTAAACCAAAACAAAAATGTGGTTTTAAGTTGAATTCATAAAAGTCTAGTCTTCAGAATAAAGGAGCTCTGTCTGGCCCCAAAGACCAAGCCAAACCCTCATGAGTCATTGGGTTCCATTTTGGGTACCACAGACTGGTGGGTAAGGGGATAGAGAGTGATAAGCTGGTGGGGGAGTTCAGTTCTTTTATTACCTATCCCCCCACTAGACTGTAAATTCTATGAGGGTAGGAGTCACATTTGTTTCATCCACTGTTGTATCCACAATACATAGTACAGTGCCTCTCACATAGTATGTGCTCAGTAAATAGAACTGAGAGACTGAATAAACAAAAAGAAAATCTTTTTCAGTCAGTTGTTCAAGACAGCAAAATCCCCTCTGGAGGTGAGATTCCCACCACTGGAAGAGTGCAAAGAGAGGCTGGTTAGCCATTTGGTGGGACTCTTGAGTGGGTTTCAAGAATCATTAGATGACCTTGAAGTGCCCCTCCCCATAAGTTCCAAAGGCTTAAAATAACATCCACTGTGGGAAACTCAGAGGCTGACATGTTCTTTCTGGGTGGTCCCAATACCCTAGCTGGCTGTGTACTCAGAGGCATCTGAAATATGAGTTCTCTCATGTACTTCCTTGCTCAATCTCTCTTGTTCTCTCTTGCCTTTTATTTTAATGCTAAATAGTGTCTCTGGAGTGTCCTCCTGTTGCTGCACTAAAATCAGGCAATACTTTGTTATCTTCCTCAAGGACTGAGAATAGTGATGTTGCCAACTTAACCAGCTGTTTGGAGAAACATCCTCACTCTGAGGAAAATGTCTTTAAATAAGTATTAACCTCATGGTAAAAACTCATGGTTCTGATGAAAAGAGCAAGGAACTTATTCAGAAATCATAATTGCTACCCCCAAAGGGGGCTTCATTTGAAGAAACCCTTATTCACAGTCTACTCATGAACAATGAGGGGGTGACTACTTACTTACTGCACAGAAGTGTCTGCATTAACAATGCTGTACAATAGGGACTGGCTGGTGGATGAGGCGAGGGGCCAGGCTCTGGATTTAAGAGACTGGATCTCATGAGTTTTTCCTCTTTATTGAATACACTGCTCGGCATGTCCACAAATCTTGTCATTTCAGAGTCTCCTTCAGCAATACTATTATAGGCAAACTTGAGACTTACTGGGGGCTGTGGGGAGGTTCAAATTCCTTATGTAAGTCATGAGAAGATGGATTTTTCCCCTCTGTATCTGTTTAAGCTGAAACGGCCCCTTTGGGGAATCAGTCAGTGCTGACAGGGAGAAAGGTGAGAGAGAGAGAGAAACATCTCAGGCTTGTGAACTTACTGAAATTATACTGCGTAAGCCTCTCCAAGTTTATTGAGAGGAGGAAAGAAAGGAAGGAAGAAAGAAAGAAAGAAAGAAAGAAAGAAAGAAAGAAAGAAAGAAAGAAAGAAAGAAAGAAAGAAAGAGAAAAAGTGGGAAAGAAAGGAAAGAGGGCAGAGAAAGAATCAGAAGGGAGGAAAGTAGGAAGAAAGGAAGGAAGAGGTGGGGGAGGGAGGGAGAAAATAGGAAAGGATGAAGGGAGGTGGAAAAGAAAAAGTTGAGTGGATTTATGACAGGATGTGAGAAAGGAAATGGCCCTTTTCCATGGCCATTTCTGTCCAGGCTAGAAACTCTATCATGTGAAAGCCTCATCATAATCCTAAAAATTAAACTCTAAAAACAGTGAGATTTAGTGCTCCAAATTATCTCCAATGAGAATGGCATAGGATGCAGTGCTCATCCTGGTACCCAAGCCCTCTGGCCTAATGAGGCTGCTCCAGATTTCTATCTTGGTAGTAGAGAAATGGTGTTTATTCATAGTGAGTGTCAAATGCCAGATAAATTTGTGGATAATTAGGTGGACACTGCCTTTTTATCTCTATCTGCGGACGGAAGAACGGGGTTCACCTTGTGCTCTGACATAACTTAATCCCAGAATTAGTGCCCAAAGAACTTTTAACAATGTGACCTAGGCACTGCTGGTCAATCTATAAATTTTCTTCATTGTCTTTTAATCTTCTTTACATTTTATTATTTTTATTAATGATAAAAAAGTCACTATAGAGAAAACCAAGATGGAAGCATAGTTAAACGTCTGTACTTGCCACCTCCCACAATCACCTCAAAATTACAACTAAAATACAGAACAAACATCCTTCAGAACTGCTTGAAATCTGGCTTAATGAAAGTCCTACAACTGGAGAAGTAAAGAAAAAAACATTGAGACTGGTAGGAGAGGTAATGGTACAGAACAGGCTGGACCTACACCCACGTGGGGCATTTTTTTTTAATCCAAAGGGATATCTCCAAGGCCTCCCATGAGAAGCAGGGGTTCCTAGCCCTGCACCAGACCCTCAGCCTAGAGTTCCAGAGCTGGGAAGAGAAGTCCCCATAACTATGGGCTATAAAAACCAGTGGGGGTTGTGGCTGAGTGACACAGAGGCTTCTGGAGTCCTAGGTGTTCCTTTTAAAGAGCTGGGCACCAACTTACATGGTCCCAATTCCTCTGAGCTCCAGTGCCAGGTGGCAGCTTTGGGGAATCCAGGGACATATGGGGAAGAACTTAACTGTCTGGCATCAGGGCAGGAATGGGGGAAGAGGCAGTTTACTCCCAGATAGGGGTGCTAGCAGGGTTCATTGCTCCTGTACTGGGACCTCCACCATCACAGAGCTGCTGACTGGCAGCCATATCTGAGTTTCCATCAGCTTGTCCCACACTGTTCTCTCCACCCTGGTGATTCCCTGAGACCCTGCCTCATCCAATTTGCAGCCTCATCCAAGCTATTTGCAGCTGCTTTTCCATATGAATGGCTTGTCCTGGCTCAGGCTTCAGACATTGCTAAAATATCTTAAACAAGCAGCAGCTGGAGTCAGCGTACCCCAAACCTATCAATAAAAGGCCCAAGACCCAGCACTAGCACCAACCTGCCTTGCCTCACAGCTGGGCCTTGCTTGGGCACTTCCTAGCCCAATACAAGTAGTAGTCATATGCAAACCTCTCTGTAGCTCCTGTTGGGTGGCCCCAGGCAGTGGATGACTTTGCACCTCCTGGGAAACCCTAGAGCTAGTGACCCAGTGTACAGTTTTAGACCATACCAGATTACAACTCTACACATCCACAAGTGACACACTCAAGGGACAGACACAATGAGCACCAAAGCTCCACTGAAGCAAGTCCTGCTCCATAGAAGTGTCTCCTTTCCATTGTAAATGTAGCTGGTCCTCACAGCCAATTGGCCTGGAGGCCAATTCCTCCGAGTGATGCCAATCAAGGCTCAACTACAATAAGACTGTGCACATAGCCCACACAGGGGTAAACCTAGAGTGCCCAGCTCAAGTGACTAGAGAGGCTGAGCCACTGGGCCCTACAGGACACCTATTAGACAAGGCCAATTCCAGGAAACATAATAATAGCTCTACCTAACACATAGAAACAAACACAGGGAAGCAGCCAAAATGTGGAGACAAAGAAACACACAACAAATGAAAGAAATGGAAGCAAGCAAGCTACTGGATACTGAGTTCAAAAACATGGTTATAAGATTACTCAAGGTTCTTAATGAGAGCTTCAAGGAACTTAGTGAGACTTTCAAGGATCATAGTGAGAATGTCAAAGACATAAAAAAAGACTGATCAGAAATTAAGCATACACAAACTGAAATAAAGAATAATTTACAGGAATTCAACAGTAGAGTAGAGGATTCATAGAACAAAATCAAGGATTTGGAATATGAGGAAGCAAAAAACAACCAATCAGAAGAGCAAAAATAAAAAAGAATCCAAAAATATGAAGATAGTGTAAGCAGCCTCTGGGACAACTTCAAGCATATCAACATTCACATTATGGGGGTGCCAGAAGGAGAAGAGAGAGAGCGAGCAAGCTGTTGAAACCTATTTGAAGAAATAATGACAGAACACTTCCCCTACCTGGTGTAAGAAACAGACTGACAAGTCTAGGAAGCCCAAAAGAAGAGGAACCCAAAGAGGCCCACACCAAGACACATCATAATTAAAATGACAAGGGTTAAAGACAAAGAATCTTAAAAGCAGCAAGAGAAAAGCAGTTAGTTACTTACAAGGGAGTGCCCACGACTATCAGCTAATTTCTCAACAGAAAATTTGTAGGCCAAAAAGGAGTGGCAAGAAATATTCATAGTTATGAATAGAAAGGACCTACAACCAAGATTACTCTACCCAGCAAAGCTATCATTTAGAATTGAAGGTCAGATAAAGAGTTTCACAGACAAGAAAAAGCTAAAGGAGTGCATCACCACCAAACCAGTAATACATGAAATGTGAAGGGTATTTTTAAGAAGAGGAAGAAGAAAAAAGACAAAGAAGAGGAAGAAGAAGAAGAAGAAGAAGAAATATAAACAATAAAATGGCAATAATTACATACCTATCAACAATTGAATCTAAAAATCAAAATAAATGAATAAGAAGTGTAATGAACAAAATGAACTGATGAATAGAATAGAATCAGAAGTATGTAAATGGAACAGACTGACGAATCTTAGAGGCAGGGGGCATGGGGGTGGGTGGGAAAAGATTAACCAAAGATCTTATATTCATATATGCATTATCTATGGACACAGACAATAGGGTGGTGAAGGCCTGGGGAGGGGCAGGAACCAGGTGAAGGTGGGCAATGGAGGCAGGGGGAAGAGGCATCTGTAATACTCTCAATAATAAAGATTTAAAATAAAAATATAAAAAATAATTTAAAAATATCACTGTAATCTAGCACAGGGCTGGGCAGCATTGTTCATGCTGTCTATCTATTCTGGAGATGAAAGGGAAAATGTTCAACAGATGGATATTTCTACAGGCTACCATCCTTTTTTTTTAAAGTTACACATCTGTTAGATGTGATTACAATTCCTTAGAGGGGTAAAGCACCAGACACTTGCCTTGGACATCAAAATCTTGGCCCAACAGCCCATTTGGGAGCCATTTAGGATATGGCCTTTTTGTGATATTTCACAAGTTTAATGGATATGGGAGGACACCAAAGTTGTCCAAATGGACCTGATATCATGGATCTTCCCCAGAAATTTTAGCTTCAGGATGACACGTGGAAAAATAGTCTAAGCACTGAATCCTAAAATTCATTTTGTCAGGTTCATGCCTCAAAGTTTCTTGGGAAGCTAGAAGAGGACTCGTGGAAGCACCATCAATCTTTGCAAAGCTAAGAGAGCCTCCATCTTAAAGGCCATTCAGTAAAGAAATGGGTGGGGCTGGGGTAGAATGTGGGGAAGTTTCTGTGTCTTTGGTAGACCCAAACAAGGAAAGCTCATACATCCAGTAAAAGGACAAAGTGAGAAAGGACCCTAGACAAAATAAACTTCATTCCTAGAGCTTTCTTCCCATAACCTCAATCACATGCACTATGACCCCCAAGTTTCTATGGTACACTAAAATGGGTAATTTAGAGTTGTAATGAACAAATATTAATACCCTCTCAAATGGGTTGACTGTAGTCCCCACTTTCCTATGGCTTACAGTGTGACCTTTATATGACTATATTGGTTTCACTTACACATTGCTCAAGATAGACCACACAAAATGCTTTGGCACTTCCAGGTTGTTGAAGAAATTATTTTGGCATATTCAAGGAAAACTTGAAAATGGGTTCCCTCACTGGTTTCTCTGCCTCTTCCTGTCTCTTTAGCTGGCAATACAGATTAGACCCAATCTTTCAGCAGAATGGGGAAAAGATAACTTGGGGAAAACTGTGGCCATAAAACGATCCACAGGATAGAAGTTTGAGAATGTTTGATAAGGAAAAAATGATCAAAGAAACATCTGTTTACTAGCCTTAATTCCTGATAGAGGGTCTTTGAGTAAATCATGAGACTGCCTGGATCTCAGTTGGCAATGTTATTGTGGAGAGCAATAACATTGATTCAGAGAGGCGAATTGGGGAGCTGAATTGGTCATCACTTCAGATCACATCCAACTCTGCAATATAGGCACACAGGCTTTGTTCTACTCCCATCGACAACCATTGTTGCTGAATTCTGTTAATGGCTGAAACGGTATATTAATCCAGAAGAAAATGTAAGTTATTACATCTCAGCAGAGCCCAGTGCTGCCATCTGGCCCCTTCCTCCTTTCCTATGCTGGAATTTGAGAAAAGGCAAGTCCAAGACAAAAGCTGATAAGGTTTGCTTGTCCCCATAGACCTCTCCAAACAATTCCTCTAACTGTGGTCTGGATAGAAATAAAACTGGTCTTTTCCGCCCTGCTGCCTCCGTCCTACGAGGATTAAGGCAGAGTTGAAACTCACAGTGTGGACAACCAAGACAGAAAATATGAGCTCACAAGACTCCTTTCGGGACAGAGATGGAGAGCCTGAATTCCCAGATGGACAAGATCACCACATCATTGCTCAACCCCCTGTTGTTCTGAGTGAGGCAGCCTAGCCTCTTTCTGTCTACCCCAAAGGTAGAATGTATGCTAGCAGAAGCAGGAGCAAAAGGGGAGGCAGGAACAAAAGAGTCTTTCTTTAGCAGAGTGACCTTCCATAAGTCACTTAACCCTTCCATGCCCCTTGCTGCCATGTGACTCAAGTCATAATTTATTGGTTACAAACGTTTCAGTTGCTCAATGAAAAGTAATGGAAAAAGGGTGAACTTGTATAGTTATTCTACTAAGGAAACTTTGTCCATTCAAAGTCAGGTTACAGAGTGGCCTTTATTTTAATTAAAAAGCATCTGGAAATTGAAAAACCTGTTTGGCCCAGGGCCTCCTTGGAGAGTAATTGATGCATGTCATCTGGCTGGGCCATCCCGTGGCTCCCTCAATGGGGCTGCAGGGGTGGGGGAGTGGAGGCTGCCTAGCCTGGTGCATTTTTTTGTGATTGGAGCGGATAGACTGTACAGCACTTACTGCTCCCTCCACAGACGGTATGGGGCTACTCCTGCATATCATGCTCAACTAGTCCACACCCCACAGATCCAGCCTTCCATTCCTTTGGCTTTGATAAGTGGAGGGAAAGGGATCTCCAACTTTAAGCTTGTACTTATTTCCTGAGAGATGGCTAGAGAAATCAATGCCAGGGTGTATTCCTGCATTCCCTGACAACCAGCAACTGATAGCAAAAACATTCTAGATAACCTCTTGTAACTGGGATTTTATGTGGGCAACATGCTCTAGGCGCTGCTCCTCACAGTACACAGGATGACTGAACAGAATGGAATGCTCATTAGCTGGGGAGACATAAAACCTATCTCATTTCTGACTGTGGCTTCAAAGAGGTCCGTTCTCTTTCAGGGCCTCACTGCCCTCATCAGAGGATATTTATCTGTGGGTCTCAAACAGAGCTGATCAAAGAATCTACTGTGCAGTGGCAGTAGAATTGTGGCTAAGAGTATGGAATGCCTGGGTTTGAATTGTATGCTGTGCGCTGTACTAGATGCTGGGGATATGGCACTGAACATGCCAGCCATTAATTCTGTCTCAATAACCTTACCTTATAGTGGAGGGAGACAAATATTTAATAAGTAACCATATAAATACAGAACAAGTTAAATAAATATCTGATATAATATAGTTTCAGAGAGTAATAAGTGTTCTGAAAAAGCAACAACAACAAAAATAGGATTTCTGTCAGGGTCCTGCTTTCATGAGGGTAATCTGGGAGGCCTCTTGGAGAAAGTGATAAGGAGGTGTGGGGCAGAGGGGATCAATGGGGGGGATAAAGGAGACCTCTGTAATACTTTCAACAATAAAGATAAATTTTAAAAATAAAATAAATAAAAACATGAAAAAATATATAGCAGTTTAAGTGAAATAATAAAAATAATGGATCTGCCATTGTTGGGAAGATTTCAGTATATTTAACTAAAAGAAGTATGTAATTTTTAGAGACCACCTATATTACTATCTAGGGAAATAGCTAGTGCAAAGGCCCTGAGGTAGGAACAAGATGAAAATATTCCAGGAAGAGAAAGAAGACCAGAGTGGCTGGAATGTGGCAAGTGAATGTGAGAATAGTAGGAAATGGGGTTGGATTTTATTCTAAGTGCACTGGAAAACCATTGAAGGTTTTAAGCCAGGGGGTGCTATGTTCTGACTTATGCTTTTAAAAGTTTGATTTGGCTGCTGTATTGGAAATAGACTAGGGAGGCAAGAGTTGAAGCAGAGAGACCAGTTAGAAGGCTGTTATCATGGTCTAAGTAAGAGATGATGGTGGTTTGGATAAGGATGATAGTGGCAGAGGGAGAGAGAAGTGGTCAGACTGGATATATTTTGAATATGAATATGAAGCCAACAGGATTTTCCAATGGATTAGATGTAGGGGATAAGGAAAGAGAGAAATCCAGAATGATTCCCAGGTTTCTGGCCTGAGCAACTGGATGGTGATATGACCTCTCCCTTTCTATTGGCTGGAATCACTGCCTGTACATATGTGCTTGCCTTGCTGATGAACGTCATTTTCTACATAGCAGCTTGGCTAATTTTCTCAAAATGTGAATCAGACAGTATTACCTCCTTGATCTCCAACCTCAAACAAATGGTTTTCCATAACACTTAGAAGTCAAAGTCCTTTCCATGGTCCACAATTCCCTACGTGTTCTGGTCCCTGCTAACCCCTCCAAACTTATTTTTTTGCCACACTTCTGGTCAGGTCTATGAAACACTCACCCTGTCCCACCTTGTTCTTTTTCAAACATGGTAAGTAGTCTTTTAAAGGCCTTTGCACTTGCTGTTCCCTCTGCCTCTAGCACCTTCTCCAGACCTTCCTATGATTTGCTCCTGTGCTTCAGTTCTCTACTTGAATATCACCTCTATCAAGAGGCTTTCTCTGAGCACTCTATCAAAAGTAGCAGCTCCTATCATCACCTATTTTCTTGTCTTCTTACCGTGCTGTATTTTTCTCCTTAGCAATGTTGTAGTATATTATATTAATCCTATCTAATAAAAGGGTAATATGCAAACCAACCATCACTCCATCACAAAGATGGCAGTGCCCATAGCCACAAGATGGAGGTGCCCAGTTGTGTCAGCCCCCCCGGAGTCCCCCAGTCCTGGGGGCGGGGGGGGGGGCCACTGAGAGCAGGCAGCATGAGCAGCCTGGCGGAATGCTTGCTTCATTGCTGCAGCGACGAGGCAAGTGCTACACCCCAGCCACAGAGGGCCTCTGGGCAGCGGGCATGGAACGCAAGAGTTCCCGGGGTGTGTGTGTGCGGGGGGGGAACTTTTGTGTCGTTGCCCCTGCGACGAGGCAAGTGTTCCATGCCTGGCAGCAGAAGGCCTCTGGCCAGGCCAGGCACGTAACACTGCATCGTTGCAGGGCCAGGCTGAGGGACCCCCACCCCCATGCACAAATTTCTTGCACTGAGC
>NW_005871050.1:4904472-5003947 GCF_000147115.1 Myotis lucifugus | reverse complement strand
TGTGTCAGTCAGCCCAGCCTGCACCCTCTCCAATCTGGGACACCTCGGGGGATGTTTGACTGCCGATTTAGGCCTGATTCCATACCAATCGGGTCTAAACCGGCAATCGGACATCCCTCTCACAATCCGGGACTGCTGGCTCCCAACCACTCACCTGCCTGCCTGCCTGATTGCCCCTAACTGCTTCTGCCTGCCAGCCTGATCACCCCCTAACCACTCCCCTGCCAGCCCGATTTCCATAACTGCCCTCTCCTGCTGGCCTGCTCACCCCTAACTGCCCTCCCCTGCTGGCCGGGTCACCCCAACTGCCCTCTCCTGCAGGCCTGCTCACCCCTAACTGCCCTCCCCTGCAGGCCTGGTCCCCCCAACTGCCCTTATCCCCTGCCAGCCATCTTGACGTGGCCATCTTGTGACCACATGGCGTGGACATCTTGTGCCCATATGGGGGCGGCCATCTTGGGTGAGGGCATGATAGTCAATTTGCATATTACCTCTTTATTATATAGGATTATATTATATTATATAGGATTGTTCAAAAGTAGTTTTACAGTTGTGAGTACGCAAAACACAGTTTATTCTTATATGATTATTAATTATTGCATTATTTTCCAAATGAACAACTGTAAACCTACTTTTGCCCTATACTGTATTATATTATTATATTATGTTATGTTATGTTATGTTATGTTATGTTATGTTATGTTATATTATATTATATTATATTAGAGGCCCAGTGCACAAAATTCATGCACGGAGGGCAGAGGGTTCCTGAGCCTGGCCTGCAGCCTCTTGCAATCTGGGACCTCTCGGGGGATGTCTGACTGCCAGTTTAGGCCTGATCCCTGTGGGCAATTGGACAACCCTCTCGCAATCTGGGGCCACTGGCTCCTAACTGCTGGCCTGCCTGATTGCCCCTAACCACTCTGCCTGCCTGATCACCCCTAACCACACTGCCTGCCTGCTCATCGCCCCTAACCACTTGCCTGCCTGCCTGATCATCCCTAACTGCCTCTGCCTGCCTGCCTCATCACCCCTTACCACTACCCTGCCTGCCTCATCTTCCCTAACTGCTCGCCTGCCTGCCTCATCGTCCCTAACCACCTCTGCCTGCCTGCCTGATTGCCCCTAACCACTCGCCTGCCTGCCCGATCACCTCTAACCATTCTGCCTGCCTGCCTGATAGCCCCTAACCACTTGCCTGCCTGCCTGATCACCCCTAACCATTCTGCTTGCCTGCCTGATCACCCCTAACCACTTGCCTGCCTGCAGATCCTCCCTAACTGCCTCTGCCTGCCTGCCTCATTGCCCCTAATCACTCACCTAACTGCCTCTGTCCCCACCATCACAGCTTTGTCTGGAAGGACATCCAGAATGATGTCTGAAAGGTCGTTTGGCTCTCCAGTCTAATTAGCATGTTATGCTTTTATTATTATATATTATATTATACTATCATTATGTTAATTATATTGTGGCATTACATGTTACATTTTATATTCTGGGTCATATATTAAATAGCTATCTATTATTATCTATACCCCTATAATATAGTATAATTTCTATGAGATCAGGTACTTTGCTTTGTTTTCTACTACATCCTCAGTGCTTATAACATCCCTGGTACATAATAGGCATGATAAGTTGAATAATGGCCCCTAAAATATATGTCCATGTCCTAACCTCAAGAACCTCTGAGTGTCGCCGTAACCGGTTTGGCTCAGTGGATAGAGCGTAGGCCTGCCAACTGAAAGGTCCCAGGTTTGATTCCGGTCAAGGGCATGTACCTTGGTTGTGGGCATATCCCCAGTAGGGGGTGTGCAGGAGGCAGCTGATCGATGTTTCTCTCTCATCGATGTTTCAAACTCTCTATCCCTTTTTTTCCTCTCTGTAAAAAATCAATAAAATATATTTTTTAAAAAAGAACCTCTGAGTGTGACCATATTTGGAAAAAGGGTCTTTGCAGATGTAATTAAGTTAAAGATATTGAGATGAGATCATATGAATTATTTGGGTGGGCCTTAAATCCAATGAGAAGTGTCCTTACAAGAGACATACAGAGGAAAGAGGAAAATGAGAAGGCTATATGAAGACAGAGACTGAAGTGACACAGTCACAAGTCAAGACATGCCTGTAACTACCATAAATTGAAGGAGGCAAGGAAAGACTCTCTCCTAAAGCCTTTGGAGAGAGCACAGTTCTACTGAGACCTTGATTTGGGACTTCTAGCCTTCAGAACTATAAGAGAATAAATTTCTATTGTTTTAAGCCTTACCAAGTTTGTGGTAATCTGTTACAGCAGCCACAGGAAGTTCATACAGTAGGTTTGTAATATTGTATAATGTAAGAATGAATGAATGATTGAATGAATATGAGCAAGAATAAGATGGGAAAAGGGCAGAGTCAAGAATCAGGAGTTTGGTGTTGAACATACTGTCTGAGATGCCAATGACATATGCAAGAAAGATGTCAAGTAGGCAGTGAATATATGAAACAAGAGTGGGTAGGCGAGGTCAAAGCTAGAGATGCACACATGGAAGCCATCAACCATGGGGCTAGCTTATATCACCACTGGAGACAGTATAGTTAAGAGTTCAGAAGATGGCCAAGAAGGAAGCTGAGTTTGCAGTGCTCCTCCTATTCAGCAATGGTTCTCAACCTGAGGTGATTTTGCCATTTGCCCCTAGCCCCTTGCTGCATAGAGCATTCAGCAATGTTGGAAACATTTTTACTATTGGCATCTGTTAGGTAGAGGCCAGGGATGCTGCTAAACATCTTACAATTCACAAGAAAGTCCCCACAACAAAGAGTTATCTGGCACAAAATTTCAATAGTTCTGAAGTCAAGACCCTGAGGTAATAGCTTAAGTGTCCTGGATTTGTGGTTTTTTAACAATCTGTTTTGTTCTGCACACATTTTCTTTTTAAACCCTTACTTATAAAGGCTCAGGGGAAAGATTAAGAGGAAGAAACCAATGTTCCACTATGAGATTAATGTGTAACTTTGAGCAATACACTTTCTTTTTCTGAGCTTCTGGGTCCTTTGGGTGGTTATGCATGAAGGTGGGGAGGAGGTTGATTGCATTAGCTACATTCTGAGCTTCCTGCCAGGTCCCAATGTCTTTGAGTCTCATTTTCCCCCAATAAGAGGTAAATTTGCACTTGATCAAGCCATTGGGCAGAGTTTTCAAGACTAGGTGGCAAAGAGCAGAATGCAAGCTATTTCCTAGGCACAGAAACTGACTTTTCTAGAAAAGTCCCAATCTCAAACATGCTAAAACTCTGAATCCCCCAAAGGACATGTGTTCTTCAGTGTCCCAATATTTTTAAAAAATCTTTATTGTTGAAAGTATTATACATGCCCATGTTTTTCCCCCATTGACCCCTTCTAGCCTGCCATCACCCCCTACCCCAGGCCTTCACCAATAGTTCTGAAGTCCATGGGTTGTCTGTGTCTATGGGTTATGCATATATGCATACAAGTTCTTTGGTTGATCTCCCACCCACCCCCACCTTCCCTCTGAGAGTCAACAGTCTGCTCCATGCTTCTACATCTCTGGATCTATTTTGTTCATCAGTTTATTTTGTTCATTAGATTCCACATATGAGTGAGATCATGTAATACTTATCTTTCTCTGACTGGCGTATTTTGCTTAGCATAATACTCTCCAGGTCTCTCCATGCTGTCTCAAAGGGTAAGAAATACTTCTTTTTTACTGCTGTATAGTATTCCATGGTATAAATGTATCACAGCTTTTTTATACATTCATCTACTGATGGGCACTTGGGCTGTTTCCAGATTTTAGCTATTGTAAATTATACTGCTATGAACAAAGGGGTGCATACATTCTTTCTGATTGGTGTTTTGGGTTTCTTAAGATATATTCCTAGAAGTGGGATCACTGGTTCAAATGGCAGTTCCATATTTAATTTTTGGAGGTAACTCCATACTGTTTTCCACAGTGACTGCACCAGTCTGCATTCCCACCAGCAGTATACTAGGGTTCCTTTTTTCTCCACATCCTCACCAGCACTTGTCATTTGTTGATGGTAGCATTACAGTAGTCCCTTTAGCATTTCTTGCAGTGCTAGTTTGGTGGTGATAAACTCCTTTAGCCTTTTTTTTTTTGGTCTGGGAAGCTCTTTATTTCACCATCTATTTTGAATGATAGCCTTGCTGAATATAATAATCTTGGTCTCAGATCCTTGTTTTTCATTACCTTGAATACTTCATGCCATTTCCTGCTGGCCTGTAGAGTTCCTGGTAAAAAATCAGCAAACAGCCTTATAGGAACTCCTTTGTAGGTAACAAATTGCTTTTCTCTTGCTGCCTTTAAGATTCTTTGTCTTTAATTTTTGGCATTTTAATTATGATGTGTCTGGATATGGCCTGTTTGGGGTATCCTTGCTTGGGACTCCCTGTGCTTCCTGAACTCCTGTGACTTTTTCCTTCACCAGATTAGGGAAGTTTCTGCCATTATTCCTTCAAACAGGTTCGCTATCCCTTGCTCACTGTCGTCACCTTCTGGCACTCCTATGATGTGAATATTGTTTCATGTTTTCCCACAGCTCTCTCCTGTTTTTTCATTGTTTTTATTATTATTTTTATTTTTTGGTTCTCTGATTGAGTTGTTTTTTCTACCCTGTCTTCTAATTTACTGATCCAATCCTCGCCTTCCCCTAATCTCCTGCGTATTCCTTCTAATGTGTTCTTTTTTTTAATGTTAAAAAAATTATTACTGATTTTAGAGAGGAAGGAAGGAAGAGGGAGAGACAAATAGAAACATCAATGATGAGAGAGAATCATTTATCAGCTGCCTCCTGCATGCCCCACATTGGGGATCGAGCCCACCACCTAGGCATATGCCCTGACCAGGAATTCGAACTGTTTCCTCTTGGTTCATAGGTCGATGTTCAATCACTGAGCCGTGCCAGCTGGGCCCAATGTTATTCTACATTTATGACTAGTCTCTTTTCATAATTACTATATCTTTTCTCATGCTGTTGAGCATCCTTGCCATCATTATTCTGAACTCTATATCTGATAAATTTCTTATCTCCATTTCATTTAGCTCTTCTTCTTGAGAATTCTCTTGTTCTTTTATTTGGGGCCTGTTTTTTTTTTTTTTATTTCCCCATTTTGGCTGCCTGTTTGGATTTGTGTCTATGTATTAGGTAGATCTATGACTCCAAATCTCTAGGACAGGACAATATCAGAAGTTGTTTGTAACTGGCCCTGAGTACCCTGTGTGGAGCTATCAGCAATCCACAGTTTGTGGCTCCCTCTGCTGGGGCTGGGTGCCTTTGGAAAGGACCAAAATGTGCACCAATGTCTGCTTTTCCTATCTCCAGGCCCAGAAGGAGATCAGGCAAAGACTCAAAGGCTCCAGACATCTGCCTCTATCTGCAGGCTATTGACCACTGGGTGGGCAAGAGGTTTCCTAATAGGGTGGGGCAATTGCTTCACCCCCAAGGTAAAAGCTGCCTAGATGGTAAAGGTCTGCTGGAGAAAGTTGTCCTCTGCAATATGAGGGAATGGTTCAGCACAGGAAACTGGGATGGCTGCCTTCTGAGCTCTAACCTCAGAGCCCCCAACCCTGGATTCTGCTCACACAGCTCTAGTCCACTCTGTCCTCCCTCTGCTGGAGCCCAAGGTGAGTGGCTGCACAGGGAATTTTTTGCATTGACCCTTTAAGAGGGTGCCTGCATTTCCAGCCATCTCTCTCTGGAAGACACAACCCTGCTGCTTTTCACAGCTGGATGCTATGTGGGCACCCTTCTCAGTTTGGGTACTCTGGGATGAGGGCCCAGCTTGGGGTTTAGACCCTAGAGTTCTCAGTGGGAACCCCCACAGCTGAAATATGCCTCTGGAACTTCAGTTGCTGCCTGTGGGAGCTCAGTCAGCCCTTTCTTGCCTCCGCCCTTCCTCCCAGCCTCTATGCGGTATCCACTTTCCATCCTTGGTTATCAAGGTTCTCTCCAGCTAGTCTTCAGTTGATTATTCAGGATGGTTTTTCTGTATTTTAGTTGTAATTCCAGTTTAGTACTAGGAGAGTGTCAGTGTAGCTTCCAGTTACTCTGCTGCCATTTTGGAATTCCCCCAGTGCCCCAATATTTTGATTTGGAAATTTCTCTCCTATCACTGACAGAGCACCAACTAAGTGCCAGTCACTGTTCTAAGTGCTCTGCATGCATCACTCCATTTAATCTTCACAATATTCTTGGGGGTAGTACCATTATTATTCTCTTTGATAGATAGAAACTAGGGACCAGAGGTTCAGTAACTTGATTAAAGTCACACAGCCAGCAAATGACAGAGCTGAGATGAAAAAAATATATGCACCCCTATGTTCATTGCAGAATTATTTATAATAGCCAAGATTTGGAAGCAGCCCAAGTGTCCATCAGTAGATGATAAAACAGCTATGGTACATTTACACAATGGAATACTACTTGGCCATAAAAAGGAAGAAAATTTTACCCTTTGCAATAGCATGGATGGACCTGGAGAATATTATGTTAAGTGAAACAAACCAGTCAAAGAAAGACTAGTACTATATGATTTCACTCATATGTGGAATTTAGTGAACAAACTGAACTAACAAGCAAAATAGAGACAGACTCACAGATAGAGAGCAGGAAAACAGCTCTGGGTTATTGTGGGGGTTGGAGGCATTGAGCAAAAAAGAAAGAAAATTAGAAAGAATTCATGGACATGGACAACAGTGTGGTGATTGCAGAGCAGGAGGGGTGTCAGTGGAGGTGGAAGAGGGTATAGTGGGGGATAAATGATGATGGAAAAAATAAAATAAAGAGAAAATAAAGTTTAAAAAATAAAATAAAATAACCAAACAATAATCCCCAAACTGCCATAATACTGTGTGTGATGAGAATCAAATGAGTGGTAAACACTATAGTTGTTAAGAGAGTAGATCCTCTTGGGAAGATGTCATTGAAGAAATGAGGCTTCCTTACAGGGTAAAGAAGTGGAGATGCTATTCCAAGAAGGGGGAATAAATTGAGCTAAAGTGCAGACATGGAGTGACGATATACACTCAGTCTTAACCTGTGCACACACACATGCACATTCATTAATTCAACAACTATTTATTAAGCACTTACTCTGTGCCATGTCCTGGAAATATATCCATTTAGGAGTCTCTCTGCAAAGGACCACAAATTTAAAAGGTGCTAAATACAATGAAATGGCAGGGATGAGAATGGGAATGAAGAGAGTAAAGATAAAAAATATGAAGATAGCCCTGGCTGGTTTGGCTCAGTGGATAGAGCAGCGGCCTGTGGACTGAAGGGTCCTGGGTTCAATTTCAGTCAAGGGCACATGCCTGGGTTGAGGGCTTGATCCCCAGTGGGGGGCATGCAGGAGGCAGCCAGTCAATGATTCTCTCTCATCATTGATGTTTCTATCTCTCTCTCTCTCCCTTCCTCTCTGAAATCAATAAAAATATATTTTTAAAAATATGAAGATAAATTTAAGCCCTGTGAAGGCAGAGATCTTTTGTTTATTCACTGATTACTCCAGAGTGCCAAGCACAATACCTAGGACATAACAGGAACTCATAAAAATATTTGTTAAAAAAATGAATGTATCAGCAGCAACATCATCATGGTTGGAACTAGATGGCACACTAGGAGGCTAATTCCAGTTTTTTATTCAGTTCCCTCTTCTCTTTGGGTATCAATTTCCCAATTTTTACAAAAAGGTACTTTTTTCTTGGCTTTTAATTTTAAAGATGTTACATAAATAAGGTGTCCTTACCGACTTATTACATTAAGAGCCACATACATAAATTTGCTCCATTGCCAGTGATGTTAGGTTTGAAATTTCAAAGGGGAAAAGATACAGTGACAATGGAGAAACTGGGCAGACACCACCATAAAAAAAAATCAAACTAACATGGTCTTGTGCCCTAAAGTTTCAGCATATATTGTTGATCATTGCCTGAATCCGTTATTAAGATGGTTGCACAATGGTAATATGCTAATTCTTATGATTTGTCCTATAGTAATTTTTCACATTCTTCTGGGAAAGTTGATTTTTAAGGACTTTTCTGGCTCAGATGTTCTGTGCTTCTAAAATTAAACCTGATTTCATGTATCTGGTAATGGGTACTTTGGAGAGTAGGACCATTGACAAATGAAGCTATTCTTGGGACCGCTGAATAGGACATGGATCCCAGGTTTCTGGCCCAGTTAGGGAGGCAAACAAGCTCATATGGGTTCTGAGGACTCAAGAAGGAAGGAAGAACCCTTTGGCCAATGGCTCCTCCTGTCTCGAACAGGGTTATTAAGCCTGGCCTTGCCACAGGTGACTCCCTATCTGCTTTTGACTATAAAATGTAAGCTAATCAGATATTCTAGGACAGTGGTCGGCAAATTGCAGCGGGCGAGCCACATGCGGCACTTTGGCCCCTTGAGTGTGGCTCTTCCACAAAATACCACGTGCGGGCGTGCATGTACAGTGCGATTGAAACTTCGTGGCCCATGCGCAGAAGTCCGTATTTTGTGGAAGAGCCACACTCAAGGGGCCAAAGAGCCGCATGTGGCTTGCAAGCCTCAGTTTGCCAACCACTGTTCTAGGAGAAGTGTCACATAAATCCCTTTAAAGCCAAACTCAAACAGTAAGTGGAGATAAAGCAAGAGGGCATATGAACTCTTCAATTGTGAAACCAAGATGTCTTTTCATCCTTGCCCAATTCATAAGTGGTAGAGATAAGTCCAAGAAATATGTGCAATATTATTTTGTGTGTGATTGATTTGTTCAGTTTCAATGCTTTCTTCTTCCCTTCCTCTATCTCCAGAATTTTCAGTGAAATTTCAGTACCTTAAGAAAAATCAAGAGTTACATAACTTTAAAGTTTTCACTTTTTCTGTAACTGAAGCTACAAAATTGATTTTTGTTTTGTGGATTCAGCAGTGAAACGAGATTTGGCTTAGTCGCTTGGGTCCTGGAATCATCCTATAACTTCCATGGCCATTTCTCCCATTATCTGCAGAGATTCTAGAGATGTCACCTAGAGCACCCTTTCTCCATCATTGCAGGCCTAGCCAATCTCCATCATAAATATGAAAAATGGCGGGGTGAATTTCAAAAACTGGTTCAGATGGGCCTACTTGAGGGAGACTAAAATCTAGGTTCTTTTTCTAGAAGAAAGTCTATTGGGCTCTAACCATATGATGGTACAAATATCTGTGTCACAAATATTTTCCACCATGGATTGCCAGAGGTTTGCAAACAGTGGCCTTGTATCATTTATCTTTCTCTGCTTCCCCACACAGGCTAATTCATCCCAGACTGAAAAAAGATGATAGGGTTGGCTTTTGGTAAAATCTGGGATAGGTAGGGTTCTTTCACAATTCTGTCCACAACACCAAGCCCAAAAATGGACTGTCTATGCAACTTTTAAAAATACTGCAAAATCACTCATGCTAGCTATTTGTGGCAAGAGGCTTGGAAGGATAATTATTATGCCATGAAAGGCCTCTGGAGCTGCCACAAATCAACACTGGCTTTGTGTCCAACCCCTCTTGGTGCCCACATTAGTCAGTGTGGGGACCATGTGTAAGGCCTGAAAATTGAGTTGGGCATCTTCAATCATGTTGGCCTAGATCTAAAGGCAAACGCTAAGTTGGCATGCCCCCACTATAGGCAAGGTGACAGAAGCCTCTTGTATACTGCCTGATTGGATTGATCTGGGTTGGAATGCTCAGAAAGAGAGAGGATGATCTTCTGTCACCCTTCTGGGAAGCTGGCCACATCAAGTGATGATCAGTCTTGGACTAGAATTGGGCAGACGGATGGAATTAGAGAAAAGGACTGAGGATGGGACTTTTATATGACATGCACAAAATTGGTGGGCTTCCCAAGAGTCTAAGTTGAGTTCCAAGGGGGAAAAAAAGTCCACTGGTGCTATGAGTTTTTCCCCATTACCCTCAAGAGAAGGATCCCTTTTGCATATTTCAGCCTCATCCCCAACTACATGAAGACAAATAAATGTGCCTTCAAAACTTCTAAGGGGAACTCAGGATTTGGCATCATTCAGGAACTAAGAGTTTTTAGGAATTGAATCTCATCTCTTCAATAGCTAGAATTATATTAAGTGTTCTTCCATTAAAAAGCAACAACACTGCAGTTGTTCTCTGCTTTGGTCTAGTACCTTTTTATTTATACTTCTGCTACCAATGAATTAAAAATCTCGCCCTAACTGGTTTGGCTCAGTGGATAGAGTGTCGGCCTGCGGACTGAAGGGTCCCAGGTTCGATTCTGGTCAAGGGCATGTACCTTGGTTGTGGGCACATCCCCAGTAGGGGGTGTGCAGGAGGCAGCTGATCAATGTTTCTCTCTCTCATTGATGTTTCTAACTCTCTATACCTCTCCCTTCCTCTCTGTAAAAAATCAATAAAAATATATTTTAAAAAATCTCAGTATTTTCATACTTGCTTTCCAAGGATGTGTCCTAGTTACTTCCCATTGCCCTATTAAGCATGGCTTTCTAGCTAGTCCACTTCATACAAAGTCATCCACCATTTAATAGCTTCAGTGCCCTCAGGTCAGATGTCCATCCATGACTAAAGAAGTAACCATTCAAGTTTCAAAGAATAGTCTAGGGCTATTTTCTTCAGCAAGAACCATGGGCCATGTAGTTTCCCTTACAAGGAAATGGTGGAGATGCCAGAATCCATAACTTACATATCTGGTCTAAGATTTCTGTCAGCATAATGGCTTGGGAGGAGAGATAATTACAGCCCTACTGGAAAGCCATTAAATCAGAATATGTAAATGGTCACCTCTTTCAGCTTTGCCTAAAGCTGGTCCTAGGCATATCCCTTGAATCACATAGAGTATATGTAGGGCCATCCCTAACTTGAACTATGTAAGAAGACAGCCTCACTCTAGCTTCTTTTTTTGATGGTAGAAGGTGATAGTGGAGAATAAATGGCTTTTCCCAGCTTGGAAGGCTGCCTAGCTTGTCCAGAGGGCCTCAGCAGAGCAGCTGTCAGCCTCCAGGGAGAAATAGTTTTGGCCCTGCTAAGTGAGTGGCCATATGTCATGTGCCCTTCCTGAGGAACATGTTCCAACTTGTGTACCCTGCTACTATTTGAGCTGTTGAAAGTAGACCCAGCAGGAACTAAGCATCTCCAGCATTAGGCAGCAACACCAGATGATTACTTTTACTGAGTTGAGGCTTAGAGTGAAATAGGAGCCGAGCCTAGCACCAGAGACATAGGAATCCCTTTTCAAATTCCTCACTCCAGTGCCACTGTCCTTTCACTTAGGTTAGCTCCAAAAATAGTGCCCATTCGTTGCCACAGGCTGGTGGGTTCAGGGAGGAGAAGCATGCAAATATATGGAATACAGAAGGCTAAACAAAATGACATATTTTCTTTTTTTTGGTCAGGACTGGGGAAATACTGGTTATTTCATTTGAATGGAAAAACTGTGTCGGGAGTCTAGTGCCTGGTAGAAGAACAGGTAAGGTCTTCTGAGACGAGCTCAAGCTTGAACTTAAAAGCAAATTTTCCAAAAGCAGAGGGCTAACCAGAATGTTTCAAGTAGTGGACTCTGTACATATCTTTGACAAGGAAAATTCAACATTTTGTACATTTGGACCTGTGGGGGAGAGGGGGAGGTAGGCAACAGTGGCTCTTTGGCACTATAAAAGCTTGTGTTCCCTTATCAGGACATGTAACCAATATTTTCTCTGCCTAGTATCTAAGGAGTCATTTTAAGACAGACATCTGTTCAGCAATCTGAGAGCCCTAGACAGAAGACAGAGACATTCATTTTCCTTTACTCATAGTGCAGAGGCCAGGGGGGACTGATTTTGTGGCACTGTTCTATCCTGGCCTGTATTGCAGTTGATCTGGGAAGAACAATCCAGGATGACACTGAGGCACTATCCAAACGGCCTTGGATTACAAAGTGAGCCCCAAAAGCCAGCTAGGAGAATACTTTGGAACCTGAAACAGATGTAAGCCAAGAGGCCCTAATTGGAAGACTGCCATTGATGAGGTTACAATGTGGTGGAGTGGAAGAGTACTCATCCAGGAATCAGGACATCTGGGTTTTAGCCCACAATTAACTCACTTTATGACCTTGAGCAAATCCATCTCTTTCTCTGAGCTGCTCTGTCCCTTGTTTGTGCAACTAAGGGTGGAACTATGTGAATTAGGAGTCTTCCTACAGCTCTGTCATTCTATGGTTTGAAGATAGGGAAGTTGATGGCCAAGACTATGTCTTTCAGGGTACAATACCAAACCTAGTGTATACCAAAGAGGGGCAGACTCACTAGTTTGACTCTTCTGTGGGCTACTTAGTTTTATTGAAAAGTAAATAAACAGAGGAAAATGCCTTTTTCTGGCTGTAAATCCCACTTGATCTCAACCATCCATCTTGTTTAGCACAGGGAGATCTAGGTGAGAGAGTGTGAAATACTTGGTATAAGCCCTGTTTACTGCTCAACCTTGAAACCAAGCCCTTCTCATGGTGGGTCAGCAGGGGTGAGCTTCCTCAAGGTATATATATATATATCCTCCTTCAACTTCCTACAAATCATAGACAGAAGACAATGGGTCTTAGTTTGAGCTCTGTATTGATTAGCCATACAGAAAGCCATGTGCTGAGGGCCAGCACTGACCCTAAATAAATTTGAGAAGAAGCCTAGGCTTCTCTTGGTGGCTCCCTTCCAGAACCCCAATTGCAGCTTGTCCTTTGCCCCTAATTCTTCACCCAACATGACCTATAATCATGGTTCTTAGCCTTCATATTGGAAAACAATGGGATGAACTAATCCTAATAAGAAATTGTGTGATTATTCAAGAAGTGACAATAGCCTACCCTTTTAGAGGACTTGCAATTTAATAGGGGGATAAGTACAAATCCTAAAGTTTTCTTAGTGCCCCTCAAATCTTGTGCCACTCTTCAGACTGATGTATCAGTAAAGAGATTATGAAAGCGATGTTGGCATTAAAGCTCTGAAACAGATTGATCATGGAAGGGGCTAGATAGAAATAAAATGCAGCCCTAACTGGTTTGGCTCAGTGGATAGAGCATCGGCCTGTGGACTGAAGGGTCCCAGGTTTGATTCCAGTCAAGGGCATGTACCTTGGTTGCAGGCATATCCCCAGTAGGGGGTGTTCAGGAGGCAGATGATCAATTTTTTTCTCTCCTCAATATTTATAACTCTCTATCCCTCTCCCTTCCTCTCTGTAAAAAATCAATAAAATATATTAAAAAAGAAATAAAGTGCAAATTCAAAAATCACTTGAAATTACCACAGAAAATATGTGTTATAGTTTCCTCATCTGAAAGCACCTATAAACTTCTTGTTAAACCCAAACTCTCCTTTTACCCATATCAACGATAAGAAACATCTTTACAGTTTCCTTTGGACCATCAGTGGAGTCTGTCTTAGGTTAGATTTAAGATCTTTTGGCAAGTTCATTCCTGAAAAATATGATATGAGCCCTGACCAGTGTGGTTCAGTTAGTTGGGGGTTGTCCCGTGCACCAAAAGATTGCTGGTTCCATTCTCAGTCAGGGCACATGCCCGTGTTGCAGGCTTAATCCCCCCAGGGCGTGGTGGTGCAGGAGGCAGCTGATCCATGTTTCTCTCTCACATTGATGTTTCTCTCTCTGCCTCCTCTCACTCTAAAAATCAATAAAAATGTTTTTAAAAATGTGATGTGAGAATCTTCTGGTTGCTAGAGTTGATATGCCTTGGCTAGCCAGGGCATACCCTTTTCTTTCTTATCACTCTATGACAAAAGAGTGATGTAATGGAAAGGGCACTGGACTTGAGTTTGTGCCTTAATAAAATCTATCTGACCTCTTTAAGCTTCACTTTCTTAATCCATAAAATGAGGGGAATAATAGTACTTACCTCATAAGTTTGAGATCTAAATGAGATAATGTTTATATAAAGAACCTAGCACAATGTCTGGCACATTGTCATTTCTCAATACATAGTAATTATTATTAGTTTTAGTGAGGCCTCACAGTGGAAATCTGGGGCTGTGTGATAGCTATGGGCACCTGTAGACCAGTGGTTCTCAACCTTCCTAATGCCACGACCCTTTAATACAGTTCTTCATGTTGTGGTGACCCCCAACCATAAAATTATTTTCGTTGCTACTTCATAACTGTAATTTTGCTACTGTTATGAATCATAATGTAAATACCTGATATGCAGGATGTATTTTCATTGTTACAAATTGAACATAATTAAAGCATAGTGATTAATCACAAAAACAATATGTAATTATATATGTGTTTTCTGATGGTCTTAGGCAACCCCTGTGAAAGGGTCGTTAGACCCCCAAAGGGGTCGCGACCCACAGGTTAAGAACCGCTGCTGTAGACTATTGAAACTAATTCTGGTCGCCATTAGTCTGAGGTGAGAACAGTTGATAGAGGGGTGCAAAAAGGAGAATAAAACCTTTAACTTGGAGAAGCAAAACTATGCTCCAAGGAAGCATCATCATCACTACAGCAGCAACAGCAGCAGCCACCACTGCACCAATACCTGCAGAAGGGCAGCAAGCCAGCAGCCAAAATGAAGGCTTGACTATTGACCTGAAGAATTTTAGGAAGCCAGGAGAGAAGACCTTCACCTAATGTAGCTGGCTCTTTGTGTGCAATCTTCCTCCTGATATCACTGAGGAGGAAGTGAGGGAATATTTGAGAAATATGGGAAGGCAGGCAAAGTCTTCATTCATAATGATAAGGGCTTTGGCTTTATCTGCTTGGAAACACAAACTCTAGCAGAAATTGCTAAAGTAGAGCTGGACAACATGCCACTCCGTGGAAAGCAGCTGCATGTGTACTTTGCCTGCCATAGTGTATCCCTTACAGTCTGAAACCTTCCTCAGTATGTGTCCAACAAACTGCTGGAGGAAGCCTTTTTTTGTATTCAGCCAGATGGAGAGGGCCATAGTTATTGTGGATCATTGAGGAAGGCCCTCAGCAAAAGGCATTGTTTAATTCTCAGGGAAGACAGCTGCTTGGAAAGCTCTGGGCAGAAGCAATGAAGGCTCCTTCCTGTTTACCACATTTCCTCTGCCTGTGACTGTGGAGCCCATGGACCAGTTAGATGATGAAGGAGGACTTCCAGAGAAGCTGGTTATAAAGAACCAGCAATTTCACAAGGAGAGGGAGGAGCCACCTAGATTTGCACAGCCTGGCTCCTTTGAGTATGAGTATGCCAATCACTGGAAGGCATTCATTGAGATGGAGAAGCAGCAACAGGACCAAGTGTATCACATCAAGGAAGCTCAAAAAACTGGAGATGGAGATGGAGGCTGCTCATCATGAGCATCACGTCATGCTAATGAGGCAGGATTTGATGAGGCATCATGAAAGACTTTGGAGGATTGAAAAACTGTACAATCAAGAAGTGCAAAAACGAAAGCAGCTGGAGCTCAGGCCAGGGGAGGAGCACAGACAACATGAAGAAGAGATGCCATGACAGCGGGAAGAATTCAAGGGTTTCTTCCCTGATGCCAGAGAGCAGGAGATACAAATGGGCCAGATGGCTATGGGAGGTGCTATGGGCATGAACAACAGAAGTGCCATGCCCCCTGCTCCTATGCCGGCTGATACCTCAGCTCCTCTAGGAACTTCTACTATGATGCCAGATGGAACCTTGACATTGCCCCTACCAACTACCAAATGTTTTGGCCACACTGCTACAATGGAAGGAATAGGAACAATTGGTGGAACACCTCCTGCATTCAACTGTGCAGATCCTGGAGCTGAATTTTCTCCAAACAAAAGTCGCTGACACTAATAAAATTGAAGTATCTAGTTTCCCAAAACCCTTAAGAGAAGGACACTTTTTGGGCTAGCCAGAATTCTACCCTGGAAAAGTGTTAGAGATTCCTCCCAATAGTTAGGGCTTCCCTGCCTGTACTACTCTAGGGAATATGTTAGAGGCAGTGGGCAAGGGACGGGCAATAGTTAACAAATCAGTTCTGTGTGATATGTCATTTAATCATAACTGTGTGATGCATTCCTGAAGTCTCATGTGATTACTGAGGGCCTGGGAGGGGGGAACAATGGCAAAGTGGATCCAGTTAGAGTCCCCATTAATCTTGATCATTCCTTTCTTTGTTTGTCTTGTTCTATTTGTGTTCTCATTCTTAAATTTCCCAACCCCAGAGACACTGCCACATATACCACAAAAACCATAAACACCCCCAATGACCTTAGCCCCATCATTCCATTCACTCCCAGGTTGGAATTCAGGCAAAATGTCCACAGAAGTCACAGATAATATACATACGGTTCTGTTGTGTTCCATATATTATCCCTTCATGTCCTAAGTAGAGACATTTTCATAGAGATTTTCATTTTAGTATATCTTTTAAAAATCTTTTATTAACTTGCCTCCACCTTTTTCTTGGGTAAGGAAAACCCAGGAATGCACTTTTGTGTCTGATATTGCTGTCTACAGCTTTTCTTGATAGGCCTAGTACAATCTTGGGAGCAGGGTTGCTGTATGCTGAAGGTCAGACAGTAGCTCTAAGCATTGCCTATCTTAGGTAGTTATGCTGTATATTTTTAAAATTGTGTACCGTATTTGATTTGTCCCTGATACTTCTGGAGTTTTTCTAAGAAATGGAGCAATAATGCAGTATCAAATTATTAAAATACATTTTAAACCTTAAAAAAACCCTAGTTGTGAGGAAAGAAACAGAAGACAGGAAGAGAGGTGAAAGGGCTAAAAACAAACTTCATAAGTTTCCCTGATGACCAGCCCTGATTTTTTCCTGGTTTTCTAAACCAGGAAACTGGTTTAGAAGAAAAGGCTCCCACAGTACTTCTGTCTATAAATGTGTCCAGAGAAAACCATTTCCTCTCTTGCTCTCTTCTAAGAGCATAGCACAGCAAAACATCTGCTAAACCTGCTTTTTTCCCCCCAACTCGGACATTTTCCAGTAGTTTGACTCACAGAAATCAGAGATGAGATTTTTGTGGGATAGCAAGTCCAAGAATTTTGTCAGTCATGCTTAAGGGGGTATAGCCTTTCATATACTGAGCTAGTATATAACAGACAACACAGCAAATATTGTCAATCTTCCCATTCTCTCTTTGTCAAATGAGGTGGTATTACGTGATACCCTGATATAAATCATTCGGGCAGCTGTCATACTGCATTAATTGCAGAGGAGCTGGATTCCATACAAGGTGTTCCCAAAGGTTCATTACTAGATTCTCATCCAACAGTTCTTTGAAAGGTTGCATTGGGTAACAAGGACACTAAATCCTTCTATGCATTAGAGCTCCAAGAAAGGACAACTGGAAATTACACCATGGTTTTTCTCTCTTTTCTTTCCAGAAAAGAAAATTTGTAATTACTCACTTTGGCCATTCCCACCCTTCCTTGACGTTTTCTGGCTTTGAAGGCACTTAAGTGTTTGCTCCCTTGTATTCAAAGTCTTACACCACAATTTTTTTTATGAAAACAATATGTCTTTAAATCAATGCTAAATAAAAATGAACATGTCACTGGAAGACCATCCTTGTATAAAGTATCCAGAATTAAAATGAATTTAATGACCTTTAACTTCTAACCCAAGCTCCAATCCCATATTTCAAGCTACTTGGAGATCATCTCTACTTGGATGATCTACCATTACCTCAAACACCCTATATTCAAAACTAAATGTTTCACCTTTGCTCCAGACCATCTCCTCTACTCACTTTTCATTTCAGTTGAGGGCACTACCACGACCTCATCATCTAGATTTAGAAACCTTGGGGTCATCCAGGATTCCTCTCCTTCCTCCATCTGCCCTTTTATAGATGACTAAGTCCTGGTTGTACTGCCATTTTTAAAAATTATTTATTTATTTATTTATTTAAATTGTTGATAGTATTACACATTTCCTCCTCTTTGCCCCCCTCCACCCAGCCCCTGCTCCACTGCTGGCCTTCACAACACTATTGTCTGTGTCCATGGACTACACTATTGTCTGTGTCCATGTACTACGCATATCTATATATATAAAAGCCTAAGCAACCATTACGATCGGTTGACCAGATGACTGGTTGACTGGTCACTATGACGCGCACTGACCACCACGGGGCAGACCCTCAACCCAGGAGCTGCCCCCTGGTGGTCAGTGCACTCCCACAGCCTACCTCCCACTGCTGGCCAACCTCCCACAGTCCCTCCCCCTGGCCGGCCGGACCCGATCAGCCCCGGCCCGCCCCAATCGCCAGCTACACCGAGGGACCCCACCATGCACAAATTCATGCACCAGTCCTCGAGTATGCATATAAGTTCTTTGGTTAATTTCTTCCTGTTCCCTCCACCCTCTCCCCTCTGAGATCTGTCAGACTGTTCCATGCATCCATGCCTCTGGATCAATTTGTTTGTCAGTTTATTTTGTTCATTAGATTCCACATATAAGTGAGATCGTTTGATATTTGTCTTTCTCTGACTGGCTTATTTTGCTTAGCATAATAATCTCCAGTTCTATCTATACTGTCTCAAAGGGTAAGAGATCCTTATTTTTTACAGCCACATAATATTCCATGGTATAAATGTACCACAGCTTTTTTATCCACTCATCAGCTAATGGACCCTTGGGCTCTTTCTAAATCTTAGCCATTACAAATAATGCTGCCATGAACACAGGATGCATATCTTCTTTGTGACTGGTGTTTTGGAATTTTTAGGATATATTCCTAGAAGTGGGATTGCTGGGCCAAACGGCAGTTCCATTTTTAATTTTTTTTTTAGGAAACTACATATTGTTTTCCATAGTGGATGCACCAGTCTGCATTCCCACCAGCAGTGTTCTAGGGTTCCCTTTTCTCCATATCCTCAGAAGCACTTGTTTTTTGTTGATTTATTGATGGTAGCCGTTCTGGCAGGTATAAGGTGGTACCTCATTATCATCTTAATTTGCATCTTTCAGATGATTAGTGACATTGAATATCTTTTCATATGTCTCTTAGCTATCTGTATGCCCATTTTGGAAAAGTGTCTATTTAGGTCCTTTGCCCATTTTTAAATTGGCTTATCTGTCTTCCTTTTGTTGAGAAGTATGAGTTCTTTATATATTTTTGAAATTAACCCCTTATCAGATGTATCATTGGTGAATATGTTCTCCCATATAGCGGGTTCCATTTTAGTTTTGGTGATGATTTCTTTTGCTGTGAGAAGCTTTTTATTTTGATGCAGTCCTGTTTATTTTTTCATTTGTTTCTCTTGCACTAGGAGATATTTCAGTGAAAATTCTGTTTTGTGAGAGGTCTGAGATTTTGCTGCATATGTTTTCCTCTAGGATTTTTATGGTTTTGTGACTTACATTTAAGTATTTTATCCATTTTGAGTTTTTATTGTGTTTGGTGTAACTTAATGGTCTAGTTTAATTCTTTTTTGCATGTACCTGTCCGATTTTCCCAGCACCATTTATTGAAGAGACTGTCTTACTCTATTTTATGCTCTTGTATTCTTTGTCAAATATTAATTGACCATATTCAAGTGGGTCGATTTCTGGGCTCTCTGTTCTGTTCCATTGATATACATGCCTGTTCTTGTGCCAGTACCAGGCTGTTTTGATTACAGTGGCCTTGTAGTATAATTTGATATCTGGTGTGATCCCTCCAACTTTTTTCTTCTTTCTCAAGATTGCTGTGGCTATTCAGGGTCTTTTTTGGTTCCACATACATTTTTGTAATATTTTTCTAGAGCTGTTAAATATACTGTTGGTATTTTAATGGGGATTGTGTTGAATTTGTAGATTGCTTTGGCTAGAATGGACATTTTAATGTTGTTAATTCTCCCAATCCAGTGGTCGGCAAACTGTGGCTTGGCAAACCGCGGCTCCCGAGCCACATACGGCTCTTTGGCCCCTTGAGTGTGGCTCTTCCACAAAATACCGGCTCTTCCACAAAATATCGACTTCTGCGCATGGGCCACGAAGTTTCAATCGCACTGTACGTGCGCGCCCGCACGTGGTATTTTGTGGAAGAGCCACACTCAAGGGGCCAAAGAGCCGCATGTGGCTTGCAAGCCGCAGTTTGCCGACCACGGTACAATCCATAAAAAACAGTATATGCTTTCACTTGTTTGTATCTTCCTCTACTACTTTTTTTCAATGTCCTATAGTTTTCTGAGTACAGGTTGTTTACCTCCTTGGTTAAGTTTATTCCTAGGTATGTTGTTTTTTTTTTGTTGCAATAATAAATGGGATTTTTTTAACTTTCTCTTTCTGAGAGTTCATTATTTGTTTATAAAAATACCAGTCTGCATTCCCACCAGCAGTATACTAGGGTTCCCTTTTGGAAATTGGACAGGTACATGCAAAAAAATAAAGGATGTTAATTTTGTATCCTGCTACTTGGCTGAATTAATTTATTAAATACTAGGAGCCCAGTGCATGATTCATGCACCTTGAAAGGAACTGTGGGCCATGAGGCTGCCTTAGGCACAGGGGCTGGTCTCGGCCCATCCTCCGTGCACTCGCCCAGCCCTTCCTGCCACAGCCCCGGTCCCTTGTCTGCCGGCAGCCCAGCTTCCACCACCACTGCTCCCATGCACTGCTGGCGCAGGCCCCGCTTGCACCCGCTGTTGGCATGAAGCGATTGGGGTCAGCGCCAGCAGCAGGTGCGAGCAGGGCCGGCGCAGTCAGCGGGTGTGAGTGGCGGCTGCTTCCCCAATCACAGCCCAAGAGCAGGGGGAGGTGGAGAAGCCCTCAGGGGCGATCGTGGCTGGCAGCCACCACTCATATCTGCTGATGGTGCCCAGTGATTGGGACTGGTGTCGAGTGATTGGGACTGGTGCCGGGCACTGGCAGCAGGTGTGGTCAGCAGCTCCAGTGCTGGCTGCAGGTGAGAGCGGGGCTGACAACGGCAGCAGGTGTGAGTTTCGGGTGGGATGTCGGTATGTGGGAGCAAAAAATTTTCAGTAACCACCAGAGGCTCGCCCTGATGACAGCCACCAGCACCCCGCCTTGGTCTGGCATCCCCGCTCACCTGCTCCACCATCCCACTGCGGCCAACGCTCACCATGTTCCGCACATGCCTCCTGGTGGTCAGCACACATCATAGCGACTGGTTGTTCAGTTGTTCCGCCGTTCGGTCTATTTGCATATTAGCCTTTTATTATATAGGCTAGTAGGTTTTTGGTGGAGTCCTTAGGGTTTTCTATGCATAATATCATGCCATCTGTGAGTAATGAGAGTTTGATTTCCTCCTTTCCAATTTGGATGCCTTTTATTTTTTCTTCCTGTCTGATCACTGTGGCTAGGACTTCCAGTACTATGTTGAATAAGAGTGGTGAAAATGGACATCTCTGTCTTGTTTCTGTTCTTAGGGAAACATTTTTAGTTTTGCCCACTGAGCATGATGTTGGCTGTAGATTTGTTATATATGACCTTTACTATGTTGAGGTCTGATCCCTCCAGTCCCATATTGCCGAGGTTTTTTTTTTAATAAAAAATGGGTGCTGGATTTTGTCAAATGCTTTTTATGCATATATTGATATGATTATGTGATTTTTATTTTTCATTTTGTTTATGTGATGTATTACACTTATTGATTTGTGGATATTGTACTGGCCTTGCATCCCCAGAATAAATCCCACTTGGTCATTGTGTATGATCTTTTTAATATATTGCTGGATTCGATTTATTAATATTTTGTTGAGGATTTTAGCATCTATGTTCATCAGAAATATTAGCCAGTAATTCTCCTTCTTTGTGGTGTCTTTATCTGGTTTTGGTATTAGGATAATGCTGGCCTCATTAAAAGAGCTTGGAAGTCTTCCTTTCTCTTGAATTGTTTGGAATAGTTTGAGGAGGATAGGTTTTAGTTCTTTGAATGTTTGGTAAAACGCCCCTATGAAGCCATCTGGTCAAGGACTTTTATTAGTTGGGAGGTTTTTTATTACTGCTTCAATTTCACTAGTTGTTATCAGCTTATTCAGGTTTTCTGATTCTCCCTGACTTAATTTTAGAAGATTGTATGTTTCTAGGTATCTCATATAACTGGAATCATATAGTATTTATCCTCTTTTGACTGGCTTATTTCACTTAGCATATGTCTTCAAGGTTCATCCATGTTATAATATTTGTCAGAATTAAATACATTTTAATAAAAGAAAATGATCGTATCAGTGAAATAATAGGTTTATAAAATGGCTATATCTTTTCTAATGTACATTAAAATATATATTTAAAAATACAGTTTGTGTATTTCAGTCCCATCACTAGTGTGCTCCCCTCCCCCCCCACACACACACACACTCTTTGGAAAACAGCTGATTTTATCATCTTCACAGATCTATCAAAACCTAAAAATATATAGATCACTGGAGCAGTGATTTTCAATCATGGCTGATTATCAGAATTCTTCAAGTAGCTTTGAGAAAGACCTGGGTCATAAGCCAGAACTACTGAGTCAGATTCTCTAGGGATGACATTTGTGATAATCATCTAAGTTTAGAGCCATTGCTCCATGACTGACTTGAGGGCAGGGTTCCAGTTCTATGCCTCTTTTATATTTCCAGTAGCACAGTGCTGGTCATAGAAGTCAAACTAAAAAATATTGAATTGACTGATGAATTGAGAATTCCAAGAAATAAAAGGGAGACAAGATTTTAAATCAATCTCTTCCTTTTCAGTAGTGTTCCCTGCTCCACATAAGTTCCTCTGTAAACTAGGAGTAATGACATCCTACCTTATGGGGTTTCTGTGACTCAAATCAGCTAACATGTGGGAAAGCAATGATGGTTAATATAAAAATTCATTCTACCCTTCTTAAGAGTCCAGAATCATGCTATGATCAGTGGAAGATAGACAAGTTTAAAAACATGATTCCTGCTCTCACAGAGCTCAGGATATGCTTGAGGAAACCAAACTAACCCAGATGGAACAAGTGAGGAGCAATGACTTCTGAGTGGGGCAGAAATTCGGGTACACTCTGGGCAGGCTTCATGGGTAAGTCTTGAGCTGAGCCCTGAAGAAAAAAAAAGAACTTGGAGGGTGAGACAGGAGGGGCCAGAACATTCCAATAGAAGGGAATGGCATCAGATGTAGCTGATGTGGTTACTCATGTGGTATACTTGAGTTGGCCAAATAAGACTTGTCTCATCACACATTGACCCAAAATAACTCTGGAAATTTGACTGTTTAGAATTCTGTTCCTTACAAAGGCCCCTCTGAAAATGCAATCACACCAGGGCAAGTTTGTATATGACCTCACTTATACCTTAGTGTGCATTAGTTAAATCAAAATGCTTTCTCCCTAACATCTGGACAAGACAGGCAGGCTGAGGGATGAGACTCTCAATGGTAAAGGTCCAAGAAGGGGTCATTTTGGTGCCCCAGAAATAGTTTCAGCTTGGAATCCAGAAAGCAGTATGGGGCCAGGAAGGGTGGTAAGTATCAAGGCTCTGAATTGTCGGCAATGACATTATTTTGAACATGAAGGGGACAAGATCTAACCAGAATTCGTCGTACTTTGTTTCTTCTGTTGCTATGCTTAGAGTCTTTTGCAAAGTAAGATAACATGTAGATTAATATTAGAAAAGCATAGGGCTTCCAAATTAGTCACAGAGAGGTTATTTTATGAGTATTTGGAAAGATGGACTGTGACAAACATGAAAATTTGGCTTTGAAAGGAGGGGTATAACAGGTACTCTTCTTTCATTTTATATCTAGGCTCTCCCTCCCAGTCCCATTTACAGTTTGACTCCTCAGGTTCACCTCAGGTTAGAAAAAAGTTTCCTTTGCAAAGACTATATTTTTTTTCTCCCAGAGTTTGCTGCTCTCAGCAGAGCCTGTTTCTTGAATAGCTATGATTAAAGGTAGAGGCTATTTCTCTTCCTCCTCTGGGCTCTACGGAAGCAGATCTCCCCCACAACACTGCACTTAGGGGAGTTCTTCCTAGCCAGCCTTCCATTCCCTGCAGCCATTACATTAGTTAGCCAGCCAGCCTTTGTTTGGCTTGGCAGGTCCTTGGTTAACTTAGGCAAAGATATTTAGGAAAATTTTCAAAAAACTTGATTCTGAGAATTCAGGAATCAGCCTATGACAGGGAAGCCTGTCCACCTTTCTTTTATTTTACTACCTTCCTTACAGAGTCAGCACTCGCCCTGCCTATGAGACACATTGTTTTTCCTTCTCCAATTAGGCACATCTATGAACATCAATCACTGAGTTAATTCACTAAGTAATCCTTCAGAACCCACACTGTGCTAAGCTTTGTGTGGTGGACAGGAAGTGAAAGTGGGGCCATATCTTCAGAGAAAAGATAATTTTCTCTCTCCCACACCCCACACCACACAGAGAAAACATTTAGTTCCCAAGATGAGGCGATAAAAGGTTAGGGTTAAAATTATTTTGGGGGAAGAGCAATCAGTGTCAGCAGAATTTGAAATAGGAAGAGTGAGATCCAGGAGGGGGTAAGGCTTCCAGTAGAAAGTGCCTGTATTGGAAAGCATATTTGGATAATTTTATCACTCTTGAGTGAAAAATCTCAAATAATGCCTCCAGAATCACAGCCTGGCATTCAAGGCCTTTAATCGTATGGCCACACCTCCCTACCTTCCCCCTGCAACAGCAACTTTTAATGTTCTGCAACACAGCCTTCCTCATCTATCCCCATTTACTTCTGGAATTTTGAGCATGCCTAATTGTTTACACCTTGGATTTCTCTGTGCTTCACTTTAACTCTTCCCCTCCCCTACAATTCTGTGTTACTTATTCCTTACCAAGTTCAAAAATCACTTCATCCTGACTCCTCTGTGCCAACACACATTCAGTTATGTCTCCCTACCCTGAACTTATTATTTTTAATCCTCACCCAATTATATGTTTTTATTGATTTTAGAGAGAGAGGAAGAGAGAAAGAGAAGAACATTGATATGAGAGAGAAACATCAGTTGGTTGCCTCCAGCACATGCCCTGACTGGGGATTGAAGCCAAAACCTAGGTATAGGCCCTGACCAGGAATCAAACCCACAACCTTTTGGTGTATGAGATGATGCTCCAACAAACTGAGCCACGCAGCCAGGGCTGAAGTTATTTTTAACACATAAGGCATGTCTCTCTCATTTGATACACCACGTATAACCCACTTGCTACAATAGTTAACAATGGGATGTTATGAGATACAGCAAAAGCAGTTCTAAGAGGGGTGTTCATAGCAAAAATATTAAATAAACAACCTAACTTTACAACTCAAGGAACTAGAAAAAGAAGAGCAAACTATGTGCAAAGTTAGAAGAAAAAAGAAAATAACAAAGATCAGACCTGAAATAGAAACTAAAAAGACAATAGGAAGGATCTATGAAACTAAGAGCTGTTTTTATGAAGATAAACAAAATAGACAAATTTTAGCTAGACTTACCAAGAAAAAAGATAAAGCAAATAAATAAAATTATAAATGAAAGAGGAGACACTACAAGTGATACCACAGAAATTCAAAGGATCATAGGAGACTACTATGAACTATGCCATCAAATTGGACACCTAGAAAAAAATGGATAAATTCCTAGAATCATACAACTTACCAAGACTGAACCATAAAGAAATAGAAAATGTGAACAGATTAATTACTAGTAAAAAGATTAAATCATTAACCAAAAACTTCCCAACAAAGAAAACCAGATGGTGTCACTGGTGAATTCTAGCAAACATTTAAAGAAGGATTAATATCAATTCTTCTCAAACTTTTCCAAAAAACAGAAGAGGATATAACACTTTTAAACTCATTTTATAAGGTCAGAATTACCCTGATATCAAAACCAGACAAAGACACTGAAGATAAAAAAAATTGCAGGCCAATATCCCCAATGAACATTGATAGAAAAAGCCTCAAAAAAAGTTAGCCAACTGAATTTAACAATGCATTAGAAGTATCATATGCCATGATCAAGTAGGGTTTATTCCAGGAATGCAAGGATGTTTCAACATCCACAAATCAATGTGATATACCACATTAGCAAAATGAAAAATAAAAATTATATGATCATCTCAATAGATGCAGAAAAAGCTTTTGACAAAACTCAATGTTCATTCATGATAAAAACTCTGAAATAACTGGGTATAGAGGGAATGTACCTAGCCATAATAGAGGCCATACATGACAATCCCAGAACTAACATCATATTCAATGATAAAAAGCTAAAATTTTTCCCTCTAAGATCATGAGGAAAACAAGCATGCCTACCTTCTCCACTTCTATTCAACATAAGTAGGCCCTCGGTTACGTCAGAGATCCATTCCTACGGTGCAACGTAATGCGATTTTCGCCTAAGTCGGAACCCACCTACATAAGCACTTACGTCACTCACATGGAGCACATTCACAGCAGTAATGAAGTAAAACAGTAAAAAAAAATGTTAAAGAAAGATAACAATTCCTGACCTTTACTTGTGGCAAATAAATAATAAAAAACATAAAGCACATATGTACATATGTCGAAATGATGAAACTTTTTTTTAAATAAATAAATGGGAGATGGCGACGTAACCACGAAACGATGTACGGCGAGTCTGACATAACCAGAGGACTGTTTGTATTGATTTTGTATCCTGCATCTTTACTGAATTTGTTTATTAGTTCTAACTGTTTTTTGGTGGGGTCTTTGGGCTTTTCTGTGTATGTTATTTGCAAATAGAGACAGTTTAACTTCCTCCTTTCTGATTTGGATGTCATTTCTTTTACTTGCCTAATTGCTCTGGTTAGAACATACAGTACTGTATATAAAAATCAGTTGCATATCTATACACTAAAAAAATTATCAAAAAGAGAAATATTTTTAAAATCCCATTTACAAATGCATCAAAAAGAATAAAACACGTAGGAATAAATTTAACCAAGGAAGTGAAAGCCCTGTACACTAAAAACTATGTTATTGATGAAGAAATTGAAGAAGACACAAATTAAATGGAAAGATAGTTTATGCTCATGGATTACAAGTGTTAATGCTCTTCAAATGTCCATAGTACCCAAAGCAATCTACAGGTTCAATGCAATCCCTATTAAAATTCTAATGGCATTTTTCACCAAAATAGAAAAAAAATTATAAAATTCATATGGAATCACCAAAGATCCCAAATAGTACCCCCCATAAAAGCTTCAGAAAATGTATAAAACTTAATGCATCACACTTCCTGGTTTCAAACTGCATTACAAAGCTATAGCAATCAAAAGAGTATGGTATATGCATAAAATCAGATATATAGATCAATGGAACAGAATAGAGAGCCCAGAAATAAACCATATATGGTCAATAAACCATATATGGACAATTAATTTATGACAAAGGAGCCAGGAATACACAAGGAGGAAAGGATAGTCTCTCCAATAAACGATGCTAAAAAAACTGGAGAGCCACATGCAAAAGAATGAAACTCGATCACTATATTACACCATACACAAAACTAACTCAAAATGGATTAAAGAATTGAGCATAAACCCTAAAACTCCTAAAAGGCAACATATAAGAAAAGCTCCTTAACATTGATCTTGACAATGAATTTTTGGATTTGACACCAAAAGCAAAGGTAACAAAAGCAAAAATAAACAAGTGGGACCACATCAAACTAAAATGCTTCTGCACAGCAAAGAAAACCATCAAAAACTGAAAAGGCAACCTATGGAATGGGAAAAAATACTTGCAAATCATATATGATGAAGGGGTTAATATGCAAAGTACATAAAGAACTCATACAACCCAAGGAAGAGGGGGAGAAAGATATAATCTGATTAAAATGGGCAGAGGAACTGACTAGACATTTCTTCAAAGAAGACATACACATGGCCCAAAAGGTGTGGGAAAAAATGCTCAACATCATTAATCATCAGGGAAATGCAAATAAAAATCACAATGACAAAGGATTTGTATGCATGCATATAAGCATAACCCATGAACACAGTAGTGGGTGAGGGCATGTGCTGGGGGGTGGGAATGGCTGGGAAGAGGTCAATGGGGGAAAAAGGAGACATATGTAATACTTTAAACAATAAAGAATTTAAATTTAAAAAATCACAATGAGATATCATTTCATACCTGTTAGAATGACTGACATAAAAAGCTAAGAGATAAGTTTTGGTAAAGATGTGAAGAAAAGGGAATCCTATGCACTGTTGGTAGAAATGTGAATTGGTGCAACCTCTATGGAAAATAGTATGGAAGTTCCTCAAAAAATTATAAATAGAATTACCATATGATCCAGTGATTCCACTTCTGGGTATATATATCCAATGGAAATGAAAACAGTATATCAAAGATATAGCTGCATTCCCATGTTTACTGCAGCATTATTCACAATAGCTAATATATAGAAACAACCTAAGTTTCTTTGATTGATGAATGGATAAAGAAAATCCTATATAATAAAGAGCTAATATGCTAATTAGACCAAACGGCCATACAACTTTCTGGACATCCTTCTGGACGACCTTCCAGACAAAGCCGGGGCTGTGAGGGCTGGCTGAGGATGCGAGAGGCCATGAGGGCCAGCGGAGGCTGCGAGGGCCAATCCCCTTGCACGAATTTTGTGCATCTGGCCTCTGGTGCAATATATAATGGAATATTATTTAACCATGAGTAAGAAGGAAATCCTGCCATTTGTGACAAAATGGATGGACCTTAAGGGCGTTAAGCTAAGTGAAATAAACCAGATGGAGAAAGACAAATACTGTATGTGGTATCTTTTTAAAAAGTCAAACTCTTAGAAACAGAGTGTGGAAAAGTGGTGGCCATGGGTTGAGAGGTGAGGGAAATAGGGAAAGGTAGATAAAAGGATATCAACTTTCAGACAGCGGTTCTCAACCTGTGGGCCGCGGCCCCTTTGGCGGTCGAACGACCCTTTCACAGGGTCGCCTAAGACCATCCTGCATATCAGATATTTACATTACGATTCATAACAGTAGCAACATTACAGTTATGAAGTAGCAACGAAAATAATTTTATGGTTGGGTCACAACATGAGGAACTGTATTTAAAGGGCCAGAAGGTTGAGAACCACTGAGCTATAAGATGAATAAGGTCTGAAGAGCTAATGTAAAACATAATGATTATAATAGATAACATTGTATTATACAATTGCAATTTGCTAAGAGAGTAGAACTTAAATGTTCTACCAAAAAAAAGAGATAAATATCTGAAGTGATAGATTTGTTAATTAACTAGATGATGGTAGTACTGTCATAATATATACATATATCAAATTACCATAATGTATATACTTTAAATATCTTATAATTTTATTTGTTAATTGTATCTCAATAAAGCTGAAAAAATGAAATAAAAGCAATTATATATAAAAATAGTTAACCAGCCCTGACCGGTTTGGCTCAGTGGATAGAGCATCAGCCTGGGGACTGAAAGGTCCCAAGTTTGATTCTGATCAAGGGCATGTACCTTGGTTGGGGGAAAACCCCAAGTAGGGGGTGTGCAGGAGGCAGCTGATCGATGTTTCTCTCTCATCGATGTTTCTAACTCTCTATCCCTCTACCTTCCTCTCTGTAAAAAATCAATAAAATATATTTTTAAAAAATAAATAAAAATAGTTAACCATTATCAAGGCTTTTATGTTATGAGGCACTGGGCTAAGCATTTGATAAGTATCATTAATTGATCAACAGAATAGTCCTATCAGGAAGATGCAATTATTATCCTCATTTTATAGATGAGGGAATGGATATTCAGTGGGGTTTCCTTGGCCAAAGTAAGAGAGAGAGAGAGAGAGAGAGAGAGAGAGAGAGAGAGAGGAGAAGGGAGAGGAAATGATGGAGAAGGAATGAGGAAAAGAAAGCAATTGAAATTGTGTTGACAATTTTATCCACCATTTAACTCAAGCTTTGCCCTGGAGTTAACTCAAATTGGGAGATATGAATCTTCTGTTCCCTCAGATGGCATTGGTTCCTGTGGGTCTCTCACTGTGTGATTCTCATGCTTACATGTTTACAGTTGTAAAAATGCTGCTTATTATTGTATTATTTATTTGTTATTGTGTTATTTATTATTATTAACCTAATTTTTCCCATCTCTGTATGTGCTTTATAAATTCAACATGGTCCCTATATTCAAGCTAGTTGGCTTGGTTCTCAACTAAAAAAGAATTATTGGGTATAATGCTCGAGGAAAAGATAAAAACAAACCTGTGTTGGACTTACTGAGAAATGATGTCTGTCTCCAATATAGCACCTTTCAAAGAAATTTTTGAGCGGTATTTTGTTTATAAATTATTTTTGCTCACCAGTAATCTAACTCCTCATAAGACAGGACTTTCCCATACTTGTTTTGTTTCCCCAACTGGTGTGAAAATGCCATGTGAGTAGAGACTGTATCATAAACTTCTTCGTAGATAGTGCCTAGCCAAGTGACTTGAAAACAACAGGAGCAGAACAAGTCAATGTCAAAGATTATTCATTAAACACGTTAATTTTCACAGCAAGTTTAAGGTTCCTGGGAAGCAACCAGAAAATGGAAAGGAAGATTTATACTATTAAGTATATCCCATAAGTTATTGGCATCTTCTGTGCTATTTCTAGAGATGGAATCTGTCTATTCCCATTTCTAGCTGGATCAACTGAGCACCTGGCAGTTTCCTATTGATGCCTGTTCAGCTGTCACCTTCAAACTCCTGGTTCTGTTTGCTTAATGTGTCTCCTAGAGCAGGCCTGACTATTTTTGGTCTCAACTACAGCTGTCAGAGTTTCAGGCGTACCTCTCGAATTTCTAGAATTAGTTGGAAATATTTGAAGCCTGAAAAAGTAACTATAATGTTCTGAGTATGAAGGAAATATTTAGGCAAGTATCAACTGGCAGCACATAAGATTAACTAAAAAGAATGGAGTCCCTGGTGATAAAATGAGATGAGAACACCATAGCCGAGCCATCTTAGATTACTTGCATTTTAGTAGCATGGGGTAAATTACCAAACTATTTATGTTATTTTTATTTGTGTGTGATTAAGGAATTGTCCAAATGTGAGACTGTTTGCTATAAGTGTGAAATGACAGGTTTATTGAACACATTTGTTTTGCTCTAATACATAATAGTAATTTCTCAATTTAAATAGTCCTTCTGGTTATACACATGTCCTAGGGATTCTTTGAAAGTCAAGTTGTACTTCTTGACCTCATTTTAAAAAATATATTTTAAAGTTTTTTTTATTGATTTCAGAGAGGAAGGGAATGGGAGAAAGACATAGAAACATCCATGTTGTGAGAAAATCACTGATCAGCTGCTTCCTGCATGCCCCACATTGGGGATTGAGCCCGCAACCTGGGTATGTGCCCTGACCAGGAATCGAACTGTGACCCTGGTTCATAGGCCAATGCTCAACCACTGAGCCGTGCTGGCTGAGCTCCTTTTAATTTTTGACAATAAATTCTTCTCTCCAATCTGATAGGGTATACTATTGACCTGAGGCAATTACACTGTGGCTCTGTACTATATTATTAAGATATGGTTAGTTCTTTTGGAGTCAGGACCAGGAAAAGTAAAGAGTACATTTTATGAAATGGCTAGGCACCAAGGCAAGACACAGGTGATAGAGACTTCTGCTTCCAAGATAAATTTAAATTTGGTGATATAATATCAAAGGTCAATCATCCATTCTCTTACATTTAATAGTTCTGGATTCCTTCATTTGGTGTGTAGGGAAAGGTATCAAATTCCTCTTCATTTTTGCTCCCCCCACCCACTGATTTTTAGAGAGAGTGGAAGGGAAGGAGGGAGAGGGAGACAGAAAGAAAGAAGAGAGAGACCCATTGGTTGCTTCCTGCACGTGCCCGACCAGGGCAAGGGATCAAACCTGATTGCCCTTGACAAGGAATCAAACCCGAAACACTTTGGTTCAAGGGCTGATGCTCTTACTACTGAGCAATACCAGCCAGGGCTACTTTTGCTTTTTAATAATTTCACCTTGTAACAATTTTACTTTCATAATGTGAAATGGAGAAAACAAAATCTTAAAAATAACCAACAAGTCTTCTGCCATTGAGATCCTCCATATAAAAGCTATTATTTGAACTAAAGGCTCTGGAGATGAAGGAGAAAGTAATTGTGGTGCCAGTGAAACAAAATCCATAGGCTCAATCCTTAAAAGGATCAATTAGCTTCACTTTCTGAATTTATATACTACTTCCCAGATGATTCTGATATAGGTAGTCCAGGGACCATACTTTGAGAGACACTACCTTAGAGACAAAATAATGTCATGTCTGTGGTCTGAAGAGAATTAAAACTTTAAGTCATTGCCTTTAGATTGTTTTTAAATTTTTACATTTCATGGGAATATATGCTTTTGTGATAATTCTAATCTTGCTTCCTTCTAGGCAATAAACTAATGATGAAAAGATCACTGAATTAGATCATGTGTTGGAGAACTTGAAAACTTAAATTTTCAGCCCTAGGACTGATTTGCTGTCTAATCCTGATTTAATCAATTATTTTTTCCCTTTTTGTAAATTGGAAATCCATCTAAAATCTGGTAAATTTCAGGTGACCAGTACTAAAAAAATGCTTGTATCACAAGACAGGTTTTTTCCTCTCACTAGGGTTGCCAGATTTAACAACAAAACCATCCAATTAACCGTAGCCGGTTTGGCTTAGTGGATAAAGTATCGGCCTGAGGACTGAAAGGTCCTGTGTTCAATTCCGGTCAAGAGCACATGCTTGGGTTGCAGGCTCAACCCCCAGTGTGGGGCTTGCATGAAGCATCCAATCAATGATTCTCTCTCATCACTGATGTTTCTATCTTTCCCTCTCTCTCCCTTCCTCTCTGAAATCAATAAAAATATATATTTTTAAAAAGCACCCAATAAAATTTGAATTTTAGGTTAAAAAAAGAACAAATTATTTGACATAAATGTGTTCCATGCAATATCTGGGTTATACCTACATTTAAAAATTCATTGGTTATCTGAAATTCAGTTTTAACTGTGCATCCTGTATTTTATCTGGCAACACTATCTCTATCTACCACCACCCTTTTCCTGGAGCCTGCACTTTCCAACACTTGGGCAACAGAAGACAGCATTTTGTAACTCAAGGCCAGGAAGAAAATGAGCACTCACTCCGCATACTACAGTATGGGAGAAATACTAGCAGGAGATTAACTTTCCACGCTGGAAAAAAATCTAGTGATCTTCTGATGATGGGGATGATGTTGGGGAGGATAGTGTTTGGGCAAATACACATATTAAATCCCAAAGTATGACCAACCAGTTATTGAAAGAATATAATACAACTTGCTTTTCTTACAGCCTCAGAAAAAATAGAGAATCAGTTTTTCTTCAAACAGGAGGCTTTTGTCATATTTCACTGTCACCACCAAAGGGAATGAGGCATTTCTACACCAGACCACAATCTTGAAATCACAGGTTGACTCTTTTATTATTTCCTATATCCATTCACAATTTTGAGTCAAGAATTTAGATTTCACCTGGCTGCTGTTGCTCAGTGGTTAAGCATTGCCCTATGAACCAGGAGGTCACAGGTTTGATTCCTCCTAGTCAGGGCACATGCCCATGTTTTGGCTTGATCCCCAGTAAGGGACATGCAGGAGGCAGCCGATCAATGATTCTCTGTCATCATTGATGCTTCTACCTTTCTCTCCCTCCCTTTCCCTTCCTCTCTGAAATCAATAAAAATGTATTTTAAACAAATAATTTAGATTTCAAAACTCACTGTGCTCTCTGAGTTCCACAAGCTCCTCTCCCCCCAGGTCAGGTCTTGCAAGGAGCTCTCAGCTGATGTTATGCAGCTCTGCTTTGAAAAACTCAGCTTAACTACTTTCCTCCAAGGCACAAGTCTTTCTTCACTGACGCTCCTGTTGATCTTTACCTCCTAGTTCACTTTTTCTGCCTCCAGCTCTTCAAGAGCCAACATATCTTTTGCTATCATTAGGATCTTCCTACCCAAATATGGATTTACAATTACAAAGCAACTGCTTTGCTCTGAATTCAGCCAAATAGGGGTACTTGGAGGTCATAGGTAACTGATGAGGGTAGGGTGGTTTCAAAAATTAAAAGAATTTTCTTCCTGATAAAAAGAATGTATGTTCATTGCAAAAATTTCAAGCAAGATAAAAAAGAAAGGAAAGTAAAATAGCCTTAATCTTAAAACCCAGAGATAACACTCTGAACATTTTGATGAGCAGTTTTCAAAATTCATTCATTCCTTCAAATATATTTATTAGTACTTACTGGGTGCTAAGCACTTTTAGACTCAATAGGGTACATTAATAAAAAAGTTAAAAAAAACAAAACTTCTACCCTCATGGCACAGTTTACATATACAAATAGAATTTTACATTAATGGGCTCATACTATATATGCTATTTTGCAATCTGCTCTTTCATGAAATAATTTATTATGGGCTTCTTTGTATGTCAATAAATATTAATTCTTGCATCATGTTAAGGTCTGCCTAATATATTCTATAGTATATATGCACCATGATTTCTTTAATCATCTCCCTATGGACATTTATTTCTAATTCCTGCTAGTATAAAAAATACTGTGATGAGTATACTTGTATATGTATATCTTTACTTGCTTGTCCAATCATCATAATAGGATAAATTCTTGGTTTTACTCCTACCTTGCTTGCTGTTTCTTCTCAGTCTCTTTTGTTGTTTCTCCCTCTCTATTGAGCCCTCTTCTATCTCATACAATTCTATGGCTTTAAACAGTATACATACGTTTATATCTAAAATCTTGACATTTTCTCTTGAGCTCTAGATTCATATATTCAATTGTCTTCTTGGAATTCCACTTGTATGTCTGTCACAGAATCTGAAATTTAATGTGACTAAGAGAATCCTTAATTTTGTCCCCCTAAATACTCCAATTAAATTCTTCCATACTTCAGAAAATGGCATCACCATGCACACTCAGGCACCAAAGAAGGTATCAATTTGACTTCTTCTATTTTCTTTACCTTCTGCCCCCATATAATGTATATTTAAAATCTATCTCTAACCTACAGTTCAAATCTATCTTATCTCTATATTTATTGCTATATTCACTTTCTACCATTATAATTAAAGTCACAATAGCCTCTCACTCCTCAATCATTCTGTATTTCATTGCCCTGTCTTATTGCCTTCATAGTACTTGTTATTATCTGAAATTAATTTTCTTATTTATTTATATATTTACTTTTTATCTTCCCCTCATTACCTGAGAGGAAAAGCCTTGTCTATCTTATTCACTACTCTACCCCCATATCCTAAATCAGTACTTGGCCCATAGTAGGTGCTCAATACATTAGACGTTCTCATATCTAACCTCCGCTTTATGTACTGTCCTGATTAATCAATTCTTTCCATTCCTTCTGTAAAATATATTGACTGATATCCATTACATGCTGAGTATTTGAAGGTAGTAGGCTAATCTCTAGCAAATCAATGTGCTTTTCCTCAAACTAGTAGAGATTTGTATTTACCAAGAGCCAGTTGTGTTTTTCCCCAGTCTTGTACTATGGAATTTAAACAAATATTCTGTACATTGATGATATATAGATGTGAAAATGAAGAGTTATTTCTATGAAAATTGAATGCTTTAGAAAGACTCAATAAAGAACCCCTTTCCAAAAAGAATGTTGAATATAGATAAGACATACATAAGCATCTATATAGATAAGACAGCCATTAAAGATTGAGGAAAATAATAATTATTAGAAGAACTGCTTTGTAAAAGTCTTTAAGATCATGATCCACTTTTAAAAAATGGAAACTGCAAATTGAAAACAATGTATTATGAGTGTAGTTTGTATTAAGACAATAGAAACTCAAACTGAAGAAGCCAAAATCTTAAAAGGTAAATAAAATAAATAAAAACCCAGACACACCATAGTGAAAATAAATAGAAAACTTTAAAAACCACCAGAGAAAATAGACAGACTACATACAAAAACTGACATAAAAATGAAAATAGATAATAGATTTTACATTAGCAACAATAGAGCTCAGAAGACAGTGGAATGATATTTAAAAAGTGCTGAGGGAAAATAACCATTAACTTAAAATTTTATATAGTTTAATTGTCATTCATGAGTGAGAGTAATTAAAATAAAAAAACTTTCAAAGACTAAGAGAGTTCATCAGCCACAGACCCTCCCTCCTCAGAAGTGCTGGATATGCTTATAATCTGATTATGCTGATAGTTTCAAAGGTATATGAATATCGTCAAACTCATCAAATTGTATAAATTAAATATATCCAGTTTTTAAAATTTATTTGAGAGAGAGAGAGAGAGGAAGAGAAATAGAGAGATAGAAACATCAATGAGAGAGAAACATCATTGATTGGCTGCCTCCTGCACACCCTCTACTGGGGATCGAACCCATAATTCGAGCATATGCCCTTACCAGGAATTGAACCAGTGACCCCTTGGTTCATGGGTCGATGCTCAACCATTGAGCCACACTGACCAGGCTAAATATGCCCAGTTTTTTAATGTGTGTGTCAATTGTACCTCAATAAATCTGTTTAAAAACTAAGATGTAACCACTGTAAGAAAATGGATAAATAGTACAGGGATGTCTCCGTACTAGATTTTCATCTTATTGTGAATCTATAATTATTTTGAAAGGAAAAAGTTTAGAAAAAGTTAACCTCAAAAAGGAGAGCTATAGCATGATTGTGTAAGATTTGACATAAAGATGGCAATTCTCTTCATATTGATCTATAAATTTAATTCAAGTTTAATCAAAAGTAACAAGATTTTAAAAATCAATCTTTACAAGCTGATCCTAAAATTTACACAGAAGAGTAGGCACCAAGAAAAACAAAACTATTTTGAAGAAGAGCAATGCAGGAGGGTGCAGATTATCAAGATTTATTACAATGTTATAGCAACTAAAACAGTATGGTATTAGCAAGTGTATAAACAAATAGATCAATGAAATATAAAAAAAGCCCCAAAGAAATTCATGTAAATCTATGAGAAATGGGTATATGACAGAGGTAGATTATAAATCATGGATGATAAATAATAGAGACTATTCAATAAATGGTGTTAAAGTTATCCATGTGAGAAAATATATAATTAGATAACTTCTTTAAATCCTACTTAAGAATCCATTCAAAATGAATAGCTAAATGTTAAAAGCAAAATTTAATGACACTTTGGTGCAAATATAGAATACTTTTATGATCTCAGAATAGGGAAGAACTCATTAATCACATACACAGAAAAACCTCACAAACTTTCATAGAAAAGATTGATAAATGTAACTGCATTAAACATTCAAATGTCTATAGAAAAATAACACTATAAAGTTAAAGACAAGCCATATAGTAACCAAGACATTTGCCACACATAAAATTGAAAAAGAAACAGCATCCAAAAGACATATAATAAATCAGTTTTAAAAAGGCAAACAACCAGAAATAAAAATGGGTAAAAAATATCAATAGGTAAGGACAGAAGAAACTGGAATGATATATATATATATATATATATATATATATATCTTCACTAGTGTTCAGAGAAATATATATTTCCACCCTTCCCTAGGTGTTCAAAGGAAATTAAAAAAGGTTACTATTTTTACTTGTAATATTGGCAAAAAATAAAACTCAAAAGTTGTCAATGGGAACACCTAGACCACTGGTGAGAGAGTTATTTGGTAAAGCCATTTTGAAAAGCAACCTGCCAAGACCCAGAAAAAATAAGTGTGCATACTCTTTAACCCAACAATCCTACCCTACTTTCTAAAAGATACATACCCTAGAGAAATTCCCACCTAGTACTAGTATACGAAGACACATGGACACCAGTGTTCATTGCAAGTTGTTTGTTTTTAATAGTAAAAAATTGGAAACAACCTAAATATTCGTCAATTGAGGGATGAATAAATCAAATGTGCCCTGGTTGTATTACAGGTTACTCTTCAGCAGTTTAAATGAACTAGATCAATATGCACCTACATGGACTGATCTCAAGAACATAATATTGAGTAAAAACAGTACATACATAACCATATAATATATTTTCCAGGCCTTGAAGAAAATATCCCAAATTAAGGTAAATGGGTTGGCTGGAAGTGTGAGATAAAGGGAACTTTGATATTCCTGTAGTATTTCTCTTTTTATTTAAGAAAATGGGAGGTAAAATAAATAAATAATGTATTTCCACTCTGTGTGGCAAGAACACAAGTATTTGCTATATTCTTCTCTGTACTTTCCTTTATTTTTAAAGTTTTCCATATAAATGAAAGGTGTGTGGTGTCAGATGGTTCTGGTAAATACTCAGTTTGGGGGGATCACCATATTAAGATTACCAGTAATTTTATATGTCAACCTTCCCAGGGACATTTTTATTTTCAAAGAAGGCTGCAGTGTTTAATACAAAGGTTGAGACACTTCAGTATTTGCTGTCACTTATGAGTTGTGGGTTATGAAGTTTTGAAGATGAAACTTCAAATGGTGTTATTTTCTTCCTATGTGCTAGTCCTGCAATTGGGATAAGTTGTCACCACTTTGACAGAATGACAGGCTTCCCTTAGGTTGGATAGCTCAGAGAGAGGAAACAGCTCATTTCCCCCACTCAATTATACTTTCATTTTATATAAATAAAATTGCATTTAAAACAACTCTACATAAAATTTAGAACAAGATTTGTAGAAACATAGACACCTATATGCAAATAAATCCCTTCAATTTTTATCAAGCATTTATTCTATCTTGTTCATCAATCTTGAGTAGATTTAACACAACTTAAATATTTCTTGGCTTGTCTATAGAGTATCAAGGCTTGTTCAAGGCTTTAAGACTCCTACTCCCTTTACTCCAATCAACTCTACTAGTTATTTAAATTGCTCAAATCTTTCTTCAGCCACAGTTTTTAAGTGAAAGCCTTTTTATTGCTTTGGGCATGTTCCTTCTCCTAGCCAGTGCTCAGAATTTTAACTATCTAACTATTCAATTTCTCTCTGTCTCTTTGCATGGGGATAAAGTGAATTTCTTTTCCACATAGCTTGGCAAAGGCTAGCAGGGAGTGGGAGACTACAGCCAGATGTACATCTGCATGTCAGCAGCAAGAAGGTCTGGGAAGGTGCTTTTTCAGTCAGAAGGGAGTCATTTTCCCCTTCTCAAAGTAGAGGATCTCCTCCCTCCCATCAGCTATTTGGCTGCTAGATGCTCACTGATTAATTACTGAGGTTTCATCTACACACAACTGGTCTTCTTAACAACAATTCTAGCAAAACTTCCAGTTCATTCCTGAATGTGCTTCTTTTTTTTTAAGTCCTCCTTTCCCAAAGCATACATTTGGAGAAAAGAAAAATAGTTAAAATAGCAATGCATGTTTTTTTTAAAAAAATATGATTCCACTGCAATTTCTAAAATTAGAAAATCAAGCACCAGCAGCAGAGTATTTTCAGAGGCAGGGAAACATTTTGTACCTTTCAAACCAAAACACCAAGCCAATAACTTATTTTATTTGCATGTGAGGTATTAACCCTAATATCTTTTGGTTAATTCCAGAAATCCATTTTACATTGGAAAGGTAAGGCAACCTAGGCATTCCTTCTCTATACTCCCAACAGCCTCCCACACAACCAGTAGAGATGGCATATCAATTTCATTATTATTAACTTCCATTTCTGTTTGCCTCAGTTCCCATCTGTTTTCCAAGACAGATATATTAGATCCCCAGTACAATCTTTCCATGAAACCTAACCTGGAAATTGCCTCTTGGGTTACATTCTCATTTCTATGCAGCTCAACATGCAATGCAGCCAGTACTAGAAGTAACTGATTATGAGAAGTGTAATTAGGGGTTCTCCAACTTAGGCTAAATTCACAAGCATGAGCTGACAGTCACTACCTAAAATCCCATCTCTGTAATTGGCAGAAATATTGGAACCTGATAAATAGACAGTATATAGTAGCTCTATGATGTCAACAGCAATTAGCTCCGCAAAAATTGGGTACAATCCAGCTAAAAACGTGTTTACTCAATCTCTGAAAAGCTGCACCTATCCACCCTGCTTCCCCACATTCATCTGTCTCCACACAACACACACCTTGTGGGCCACGCCAATAGTTCTAAACTGTGATACAACTGACAGATGATACTCACATGAGGGTACTCAGAGAATACACAATTCTTGGAATGTTGGTTATAAATTGGATCCTTTTCTCTAACTCTCATTGGGACATACTGAAATGCAAACAAGTAAGAGTGACGCTGCTATCGTAAGGATAATCTTGAAACCATTACAATATATATCTAAGTAAATCATTCAGCAATTTGGTACATCCACTATTATCAGTAACAAATTATTTATGACACACTTTACAGCCAATCATGACAAATTGTCAAACTGTGGTTGACAATGGCTATCCTTGTCATATCAGTGAACTGTCATGCTCTCATGTCTCACTACATGCTTTCTCCTCTGTTTCAAAAGGTCCTAAAACCCACATAATAAGTCTACAAAACAAGCTTGCTACTTGACTGAAGGAATGAATGAAGTGCTTTCAACCTCAGATAAGCCTCCACTGCATTTATAACATTCACATATTAGGCCGCAGCCTTGCATTGATGAAAAATAATATTCTGTTATGAATAGGAAAGTCAATTATGGTTATGGACAATTTTCTTAACCAGAAAGCATTGAGTCATACGATGCTTTGCAGCTGTACATTTTTATTAAGGGCTGCTTAAATAAACATAAAACAATTTGCCAGGAGAGGGTAAAAAGACAGATGCAAATTTCAGTCAGAAAATAGGTATATTCATTATTTTTTTCATTTGCCTTAAAATGTGCCCCTAAAACAGCAAATACCCTTGGTTGTCATGTTTGACCAGCAACAGGGACCATAAATAGTGACTTAACTTGAGCAGGAGTTTGCTGGGACATAATATGGCTACTGTGCCTGGAGTCTTTCTTGGTCATAAGAGCAGTAAGGAAGTATGACATAACTGCGTGATGGTAAATCACAGCCCAAGCTATTTTTGGTTGGCAGAAATTGAAAGACAAATAAACATTACTTCAGGAGCAGAGAAGATGTGCCTAATTACCTCCATGCCTAGGCTGGGATCCCTACAGCTTGTGTCCTTCCTGGACTCAGGTGTGTCCACATGGACAGGGGCCTTGTGTGCAGGAGCCTGGACGGACAAGTGAGGCAGGTCTGTGAGGACTGGAAGCCCCACCTCCACAACCTCCTATCCATGGAAATCAGGAAGCCCAACTGAAGGAGAAAGGCAGCCTTGAGCGGCCCTGTGGAGCCTGGAGGGAGTGGGATTGGAGGTAAGGGAGAGACTGGTCCCAGCCACTCTACCTTAGAAATGGTGGGGAGTTAAGGAGCTGACTGCATTTGTGAATCTGCAATTTTTACCTCAGGCCAGCTCCAATTACCTTCTTTCCATCTAGGGTCTTCCTCCCAGGCTGCAGTTATGGCCAAATAGACTTCAGGCCTCACCCCAGATAACCATAACCTAAGGATGGGATGGAGCCTTCTTTCCTTGCTGGCTGCATTTTCAAACCTCCATTCTTTTGTATTTTTTGTTTTACATGGATAGCCCAAGGCAATAATTCCCCTCCTCCTCCTCCTCCTCCTCCTCCTCCTCCTCCTCCTCCTCCTCCTTCTTTCTCTCTCTTTCTCTCCCTCTCTCCCTTGACCCCTCCCTCCCTATCTCTTTTATGGAAATCAGCTGCTCTCTCAGAGTAGGGGGGAATATAGTAGAATCCCAGCAAGGTTTTCATTGAGGCACTCATCTATTTGCCATGACTTTTATTTTTTCTCTCTCATTCCTTATGCATATACTCTTAATTACATCAATTCTCAAACACTAATTTTAAAAAACACAGTAGTAACATTTATATAACATAAAATTTACTATTTAAATGTAAGCAAATTCACATTGTTATTTGGTCATCCACTCCGGAACTCTTTTCATCTTCCCAATCTGAAACTCTGTACACATTAAACATCTCTAGCAATCACCATACTACTTTCTATCTCTATAAATTTGACTACCCAGATCCCTTATGTAAGTGGAATCATAACAGTATTTGTCTTTTTTGTGACTGGCTCATTTCACTTAGCATAATGTCCTCGAGGTTCACTCATGGAGGTGAGAAAAGGCCCAGTTGGGCAGGGAAGTTGCAAACAGAAAACAAAATTCCGCTGCTTCAGTTTTGCCAGGTCCACAGTCTCTATGACACCACTCCAAAGGCTGGCCAGAGTGGCTGTGCACATGCTGGTGCCCTGGGCAGCAGCAGGCCCAGCTGGATAAACAGAAGTGCAGAAGCAAAACAAGCCAATAAATCATGGCACAGCCTAGCCTACCCCAATCCCCTCCTCCCTCTTCCTTTCCAGCTTACCCGGGTCTCCATAGCTAGCAAATGGGCACAGGTGTCCTTTGATCTATCTCCTTTGCCCTTTATAAGGGACAACTGTATCTATAGGATGGATGAGCTCAGCCCCATCTGTGACCTGCCTGCAGGGTTCCTTTCGGGGAGCTGTGAACTTCACATATCAGCCGCTAATGGAAAAAATAAAAGGCAAGCAGACATGGGATGCTTGAAAATTGTAAGGTTGACTTACGGTTAGGGGGCCCTAGGTGGTTGACCTCCACAGAGTTATAAAGATGAATGGGGCATGTTCTCTAACTCAAGCATTGGAGCATGGGCCACAGCCTATACTAAGAATACAGAGCCCTTTTAAAACCAGTGTTAAGCTCAAACTTTACCATTGTCCCTTTGCCTCATGGCTTGAGTTTTTTGTACACTCAATGTACTCAAGTTTGGAGCTCTCACATTTTTAGATCCCTGCTCCTGCTAGCAAGTGGATGTATAACCCACTGTTATGTTATGATCCCCAGAGGGCTTCTTCTTTCAGGAGGCTCATACAGAGTTATGTTCCTCTGGTTGAAGATTATCTGACTGCTGTATCCCCAGTGCCTAGAACAGTGCTAACACAAAATTGGTGCTGATGAAATACCTGTTGCGTGAATGAATGAATTGGCATAGTGTAATCGTTAAGTAGTCAGTTTCTGAAGTCAGAACAGAATTCCATCCCAGGTTCTGACAATTTGACCTTGGGAAAGATAAGTTACCTTCCCTTGGTCTCAGTTTCCTTGTCTATAAAATAAAAAGAATAGTATCATAACAAGACGATTGTGTTAATTGAGGAGTGATGATGCAGGTACTGCACTTAGCCAGTGCCTGACCCTTAAGTTCTCAGTAAAATATTAGCTATTATTATTACAATTCTGTATACCAACTCCAGGCAACTGGTCCAAACTGCCAAGGATGCTGAATTGAGGGTTCTGTGGTTGTATCTGGATTCGATGAAAAAGAGTGTTCTAAGACCAGCTATGGGTGAAGATGACAGAAGTGGGAACTTACTTGCATGGGAACTTACTTGCATGGCCATCTGGTTTGGTCAGATGGCCAAACCCAAACCATCTGGAGTAGTCTTCAAGGAGCAGAAGTATATTGCATATATATGATGAGTAGCTTTGCCAACCATACAGGTATGGGGAGGAAAAATTTATGCCTTCAGTAGGGACCTTCCCCCAGAGTGAGAACAAGAGTTGAGGATAGACCTGCCAAAAATTCTGAAACCATTCCAATAATCCAGTATTTGCCTAAGGGTTGGAAATAGCATTCTGATTCTTTATCAAAGAACTCCCCAGCCTGAGTCTGCCATTAACAGAGAAGCATACCCCAATGGGAAGTCACTCCCCTATTCTTGAGTGAAGTCTTTAGATCTATAAGAAGAGCTGTCTTACCATGTGCTTGAGTTTGTCAAATGTCACACATTATATTTCAAACATGTGACTTGACATCATGTCAGCAATATTGTACTTATTTCCAAACCTACTTAAACTTTAAAGGACATGTCAGCCACATTGGCCCCACCTAAATATGTGGCACTTTTGACCAACTAGTACCTGAAGGCCAAAAAGACTGAGAGGCTCATGTGTAATTAGAAATGGAGCCAAGAAAGGGTATTTTTGACTACAGGTAAATGAACCCAAGTCTTGGAAAGTTTGAGTTCAGCTGGAAACACAAAACACATGAAGTCAGAGCAAGTCTTAAATTCTCTATCTGAAAACACTCCAATGACATCACTGTGAGTCTGGAAGTGTCCTTGGAGTCTGGAAGCCTCCCTGGAGAAAAAAAAATCCCATCACAAGGTCTCTCCAGAGACTTTAAGCTATCAACAAAGCTATATGGTGGACTTAGGATGTGAGGGGTACTGTGAGGGTAGGAGTGTAACCTTTCAGTCCTTACTCCATGAAATTGCTTCACCAAATAATGAACTGGCCTGTGTGTATTACTTGAAAACCTTGCTCTCCAGAAATACCTCCTTCTTGGCCTCCAGCAAGTCACCTTTTATATATATATAGCTTTGGGGCTTGACATTCCTCATGGTCAAAGAATTTGGACAGAGTAATTTATGGAGGCCTTAGCAAACAAGAACATGTGGCTCAAGCAAGTGGATGTCATCTGGCCAGTTAACAAGGCTTATAGGCAAGGGATACCCAATAGGGAACCATTCTGAGAGCAGTCTCAGGGCCTAAGGCCCCAGTTGGGGAGCAGAGACTTCAGAGATATTATCCTAGAACCCAGCTATTAGAGGACATTCAGCACTGGACACAGCAGCAGAAAGGGGATATTAGAGGTCAAAGAAGACAAAAGTTGACATTTTGCCTGTAGCCATGCTGGGCATCCTTCCTTCCGAAACTCTCCTCCATTAGACAGATTTTTCTCCTTTTCTCTGCCCACTTCCCTTGCCAAATAAAAGGAATATAAAAGGGCCTTTAAATAATTGTTTGATAGAAATGCTAGGCCCCCTCTTTATAGGCATCTTAATGATAGAAAAAATTTGAAATACTCATTCTCTAACTAGGAAGGATTTCACCCAAGCCAATTTCACCTCATACCTGGGAAAAAACTGTGGACAAATAATCTTTAGGAATATAGATGTAAAAACCCTCAACAAAATTCAGAACAGGTAAATCCATACAGACAGAAAGTAGATTGCCAAGGGTTAGGGGGAAAGGAGAATGAGGAGTGACTGTGATATGTATGTGATGAAAATGTTCTGGAACTACATAGAGCTGATGGTTTAACAATACTGTGAATGTACAAATGCCACAGAATTGGACATTCTGAAATGGCTGAAATAGTGAATTTTATGTTACGTGTACTTTACCACAATAATAAAAAATCCTCAACAAAATACTAGTGGGTGACATATAAAAAGGATTATATAAAATGACCAAATGGGATTTCTCCCAGGAATTGAAGGGTTTTTAAATAGTATGTGAAAATCAATGTAATGCACTGTATTAATAGAACAGAGAGCCCTAGCTGGTTTGGCTCAGTGGAAAGAGCGTCAGCCTGTGACTGAAGGGTCCCAGATTCAATTATAGTCAAGGGCATGTACCTTGGTTGCAGACTTGAAGGCAACCAATCAATGTGTCTCTCTCACATTGATGTTTCTTTCTCTCTGTCTCTTTCCCTTCCACTCTCTCTAAAAATCAATAGAAAAATATCCTCAGCTGAGGGTTAAAAAAAATAGAACAAAGGACAAAAACACATGTTCAAGGACAAAATCCAATATCTTGTCATGATAAAAACACTCAACAAACTACAAGTAGAAAGTAACTTCCTCAATCTGACAAAGGGTGTCTATGAAAAACCCACGACTAACCTCATATTTAAGAGTATAAGCCTGGTGTGGCTCAGTGGTTGTGTCGAGCTATGAACCAGGTGGTCACAGTTCAATTCCTGGTCAGGGCACATGCCCATGTTGCAGGCTCGATCCCTCATCATTGATGCTTTTATCTCTCTCTCCATCTCCCTTCCTCTCTGAAATCAATAAAACTATATTTTTAAAAAAGATTTAACAGTATAAGACTGAAATATTTCTCCCTAAGATCAGGAACAAAACAAGGTTGTCTGCTCTTACCCCTTCTATTCAACATTGTACTAGAGGTTCTAACCAAGCCAATTAGGTAAAGGAAAGAAATAAAAGGCATTCATATTGGAAAGGAAGAAGTAAAAATATCCCCATTCATAGACAATATAATTTTATAGTAGAAATTCTAAAGAATCTAAAAAAAACCTATTAGAGCTAGTAATTGTGTTCAGGATTTCAGATTGCAAGATACAAGATAAATATACAAAATTAATTGTATTACTATACATTAACCATGGATAACCTGAAAATCAAATGAAGAAAACAATTCCATTTATAATAAAATAAACAGGAATAAATTTAACAAAAGGAGTGCAAGACTTGTACATTGAAAACTATAAAAATTCATTGAACAAAATAAAAATAAAGAAAAGACATTCCTTGTTCATGAATTAGAAGACATAATATTGGTAAGATGGAAATATTCCCCCAAATAAATAATCAGATTCAATGAAATCCCTAACAAAATCCCAGATGGCTTTTCTTGCAGAAATTGACATGCTGATCCTAAAATTCATGTGGAAATGGCAAGAGACCCCGAGCTAAACCATAAAAACTAAAACTAAAACTCTTAAAAGAAATCACTCAGATTTTTAGTCGTTTTAAATTTACTTGGGTTTTTGGTAGTTTTAAATCCTCGTGACCTTGATTTCGGTAATGATTCTTAAATAGGGCACCAAAAGCATAGGCGACAAAGGGGGGAAAAGAGAGAGATAAATTGGACTACGTAAAAATTAAAAATTTTTTTCATTTTATACTGAAAATTATACTGTCCAGAAAGTGAAAAGACAACATACAGAATGGGGGGAAAGATTTTCACATCATATATCTGATAAGAAACTTATATAAAAATATATAGAACTCTTACAACTTAATAACAAGATAAATAACCCATTAAAAGGGGGGAAAAGACCATTTGACCCAGTGATTCCACTTCTAAGAATCTTTCCTAAACACCTCAAAACACCAATCAGAAAGAATATATGTACCCCTATGTTCATAGCAGCATTATTTACAAGAGCTAAGATTTGGAAATAGCCAAGTGCCCATCAGTAGATGAGTAAATAAAAAAGCTGGGGTATATGCACAATGGAATACTGTGCAGCTGTAAAAAAGCAGGATCTCTTAGTCTTTGAGACAGCATGGATGGACCTGGAGACTATTATGCTAAGTGAAATAAGCCAATCAGAGAAAGAGAAATATCACATGATCTCACTTATTTGTGGAATCTAATGAACAAAATGAATTAACCAACAAAATAAGGCCTGAAGCATGGAGTCATGAAACAGACTGACATACCTCAGTGGGGGGGTGGGTAGGATGAGAAGAGATAAGCCAAAGAACATATATACTTACATGCATAGCCCATGGACATATCAATAGGGTAGTGAAGGCCTGAGTCAGTAGAGGGGTAGAGGGGGGAGAATGGGGAATATTTGTAATACAGTAAACAAAAAAAACTACACTAATAAAAGAGAAACATGCAAATTGGTATCACTCCGCTACGCCCACCAGCCAATCAGGATGAATATGCAAATTAACCCAACAAAATGGCGGCTAATTTGCATATACAGGAGCGGAGTGAAGACTGAAGACTGAAGAGGCTTGGCTTCTCCTCTGTTGCCGGACCAAAGGCCTGGGTCCCGGGTGCCAGAGGAAAACCAGTGCCAGCAGCCAGGGGAAGGAAGGCCTATTGCATAAATTTTCATGCAATGGGCCTCTAATATATATATATTAGAGACCTGGTGCACAAAATTCATGCACGGGTAGAGTCCCTAGGCCTGGCCAGCGATCAGGGCCGATTGGGGTCTTCCGGCTGCTGGCTGGGGCCTTCCTTCATTCTGCCCCACCCCTAGTGGTCAGCGCACATCATAGCAAACGATCGAACTCCCAGTCTCCCAGTTGAACTCCCAAGGGGACACTGCATATTAGCCTTTTATATATTTAGAAGATTTTTAAAGTGGGTAAAAAATCTGAATATACATTTTTCTAAAGAAGATATACAATGGCCAATCTATAATAATAAAAAGGTAATGTGCTAATTAGACCAGACCTCCTTCTGGACATCCTTCCTTCCAGACAAAGCCACAGCAGGTGGGGACTGAGGCAGAGGCGGCAGAGACCCTCAGCCATGGCGGCAGCAGGCTGGGGCTGGTGCCAAGGCCCTTGCACAAATTTCGTGCATCGGGCCTCTAGTAAGTACATAAAAAGAAGCTCAACATCACTCACCATCAAGGAAATGCAAAGAAAAATCAGAAAGATATACCACTTCACACCAACTAGGATGGGTATAATAAAAAAGGCAGATAATAACAAGTGTTGACAAGGATGTGGAGAAATTGGAATTCTCATACACTGCTGTTGGGAATGTCAAATGGTGCAGCCACCTTAGAAAATGGTCTGGTACTTACTTAAATGGTTAAACACAGAGTTATCATATGATCCAATAATTCCATTCCGATATATATATATATATATATATATATATATATATATCTCCAAGAGAAATAAAGACATATGTCTACTCCAAAACTTGAATACAAATGTTCATAACAGCATTACTCACAATAGGCAAAATGTAGAAACATTTTAAGTGTCCGTCACCTGAAGAATGGATAAAGAAAATGCGGTATATCCATACAATGGAATATTATTTAGCCATAAAAAGAATGAACCTTGAAAGCATTAAGCAAAGTGAAATAAACTAAACAAGAAAAGGCGATATGTTATGTAATTCCATTTATATGAAATCCCAGAAAAGGGAAAGCCATAGAAAGACGGGAAAGAGATTAGTGGTTGCCAGGGGCTGGGGGGAAAGGAAAATGGGAAGTGACTGCTAATGTGTAAGAAATTTCTTTTTGTTATGATGAAAATATTCTGGAATTGGATAAGTGGTGATGATTGTACCACTTTTTGAATATACTAAAACCACTGAATTTTATACTTTAAAGGTGCATTTTATGGTATGTGAATTATATTGCAGTAAAAATGGGAAAAGTTGTTTTTTTTGGAGAATCACTCAGGTTTTTGGTTTATAACTCCAAAGGAACTCATAGAATTATGTCACTGTTATAATAAACTATTTCAACCCTCATTTTCTTATATATATTAACACGATTTTTCAGTCCTTATGCATATAAAGATAGAAAATTAAAAAGAGAATTGATGCTGAATATTGTCTCTTTCTAGCAATCTATAATTAATAAAAGCATTATATGCAAATTAACTGAACAGCCGAACAGTGGAACGACCATCTGGACAACCATCTGGACACCCGCTGGTGCCAGGCCAGCCAAGGCAGGTGCAATGTGATTGGTCAGGGGCCCGACCATTGCCCCATGATCGCTCTGCAGATAGAGGCCCAGGCCACCAACCGGTGGACTGCGGTGGGTGAGCGGGGCCTCCCTCTGTGGGGGTGACCCATCACGGAGCTGCGGCAGGGTGGGCAGGGCCTACCTCTTTTTTTAAAAATATATTTTATTGATTTTTTTACAGAGAGGAAGGGAGAGGGATAGAGAGTTAGAAACATCGATCAGCTGCCTCCTGCACACCTCCTACTGGGGATGTGCCCACAACCAAGGTACATGCCCTTGACTGGAATCGAACCTGGGATCCCCCAGTCTGCAGGCTGATACTCTATCCACTGAGCCAAACCGGTTAGGGCAGGGCCTACCTCTTTAGGGCGATTGATCACGGAGCTCCCGGACTGTGAGAGGGCACAGGCAGGCCAGGCTGAGGGACTCCCACGCCAGAGTGCATGAATTTTGTGCACCAGGCCTCTGGTAAGTAATATTTACCCATGGATACCTGAAAAAAAAGTCCCATCCATTTTATTAAGACATGCATTAAAACAAAAATTTAGTTTTTGTAAATAATAATTAGTTTTAAAAAACTTTTAATATACTTGTTTTGATCATTTGTGTATAGTAATTGTAATAAATTCTAATAATTTGTTTTATTGACACAGGAAGTTAACATTAATTTCAATTTATAAGTGTATTTTTGCTACAGAGAAGTCTGATATGGGAGGCATTATAAGACTTTCATGTTTAAAAATGTATTACCGCCCTGGATGGTATGGATCAGTTGGTTGGGCATCGTCCCATGTGCTTAAGGGTTGCTGGTTTGATTCCCAGGTTGTGGGCTCCATCCCTGGTGGGGAGCATACAAGAGGCAGCCGATAGATGTTACCCTCTTACATTGATGTTTCTCTCTTCTCCCTTCCTCTCTCTCTACAAATCAATAAAATATTCTTTAAAAAATATATTACCTTAAGATAAAAGTCTCTGGGGAAAGTGAACTTGATATACAGATTCAAGGAGTAAAATGTTAAATGTTTAAAAAGACCTTGTTTATGTTTTAAAATAAAACAATGGTGGGTAAAAATCACTTTGGTATTTAGATTCCATTTAACATACTTAAAGGAGTGAAGTAACAGTTTTGTTGTAAATGCTGATGTTTACAGTAGAATGGAAATAACATCTTTGCAACTATTTAAACTTATGACTTTAAAACTATGATAAAAATGTGCAAGGGGCACTTAGTTATTAGAAGGTCAGGAAACACTGAGAAAGGCACAATATCATTTATGTGGTATTCTTATAAAAATGTGTTTAAGCTCAATCTAATCATGGAAAAACATTAGACAGCACTTATTGAAGGGTCTTCTATAAAATAGCCAGTATCTTAAAAAGCATCAAGGACATGAAAAACAGAAAGATTGAAGAACTGTTACAGATTGGAGGAGATTAAGGAAACATGACAATTCAATGCTGTGAAAGATCCTAAATTGGATCCTGGAACAGAAATAAAACATCAGTGGAAAGTTTGGGGAAATATGAACAAACTCTGTTATTTAGTGCAATGGACTGAAGGTTTATGTACCCCCCAAATTCATGTTTAAATCCTAATCCTCAATGTGATATTATTAGGAGGTGGGGCCTTTAATAGGTAATTAGGTCAGAGGGTGGAGCCAGAGAGCTCTCTCTCCCTCTTTCCATCATGTGAGGATCCAACAAGAAAACAGCATTCTGGCCCTACCAGTGTGACTCAGTGCTTGAGTGTCAACCTGTGAACCAGAATGTCACAGTTCAATTCCTGGTCAGAGCACATGCCCAGGTTCCGGGCTTGATCCCCAGTGAGGGGTGTGCAGGAGGCAGCCGATCAATGATTCTCTCTCATCATTGATGTTTCTCTCTCTCCCACTTCCCTCCTCTCTGAAATCAATAAAAATACTAGTATATTTTTTAAAAAGAAACCAGCATTCTGCAACCCAGAAGAGGGCTCTTATCAGAGCCCAACCATGCTGGCACCCATTTCTCAGACTTCCAGACACCAGAACTGTGAGAAGTAAATGTCTGAATTGACTAAGACATATAGTTAGTATTATTGTACTGGTGTTAATTTTTTGGTTTTGATCACTTTATGTTTAAGTCCATTAACATTAGGGAAAAATGGGTGAAAGGTATATGTGCCCTCTGTATTAATTTTTTCAACTTTTGTGTAAATGTAAAATTACTTCAAAATAAAAAGTTTTTAAAATCTCAGGGGATTTTCAAGCCAAAAATGTTTGAAGATTATTGAGTTATGTGAGTCACAGTGTCCATAAGATGAAAGCACACCAGAGCAGCTCTTCCTGGTTCTGAGACCTGAAAAGAATTCTCCCTGGGGGCCCTCACCACTCACTGATATGATAAGGTCCCCAGTATCTTCCTGCAGGAAGCAGCAACAAGTACGGCTCATTTTTTCTTTCTGTGGGCATGCAATGTGCACTACAAGGGTGCTTACATCTTCCTCAGGTACATGTGCTTGATTTATTTTCTTTTTAAATAGCTTTTCCTGATTACAAGAGCAATATCAACTTCTTATAGAAATTTTAGAAAACAACAACTACAAAGAAGAAAACAAAAATGCCTGCAATTGCACACTGCAATGAGTATGTTGGGCAATTTCCTCTTAGTCTTTTCCCACACATATATACACGATTTGTGGGGTTTTTCTTTTAATAAAAATACCAATCATCCCGTTGTAATTGTAAACTACTTTTCTTTATAGTTACAAGACCATCTCTCCACATCATAACATTTTTCTCCAACATCATTTTAAAACAAGAGTTAAAGTTCCTTTGTTTGAATGGACCAAAACTGATATTACTGACCGACCCCCCCCACCCCATTACTGGAACATGTGCTTCAAATAGCTCCTGACAGAGTCCTCCAGCTCGAACCCTCTTGGACTCCTCCAAGCATTTCAAATTGGCTTCTGCAAAGGACTGCTGACCTCTGTGCCACATGGCTGATTGTTACATGGCTGGAGTGTTCTCTATTGACTTTAGATTGTTGGAGCCTGTAGGCAAGAGGCAGGCCATTAATCTGTCCAGCACTTAGCATGCTGTTAGCCTTCATTGTTAGAGGCCAATGTGATTTGTAGACCAAACACTGGCCCTGGAGTCAGAAAACCTGGGTTTTAGTCCCTCCTCTGCCCTTTGCTTAGTTGTGTGACCTTGGGCAAACCAATTTATCTCTCTAAAGGAAGCTAGTGTGCCACAGGAGGCAGTGTGACCTGGCAGAAGAGACGCAGGCCCTAGAATCAGCTGGAACTGACTCAAAGTTCAGTGTTGCCACTTGGGTGCTGTGCAATTTGGGGCAAGCTTATCTTCTCTCAGCTTTCATGTTCTTATTTTTAATTGGGAGATAATATTAATGCCCATCTAACAGGCTTGTGAAATTCTCTGAAAGTTACTAGAATATTACTAAAAAATATTTGCTGAATCTGACTCATTTAAAGATAAGCAGAATTACCCAATATCAGAGTCTTCCAAAATCATCTATTCCAACTCCTTCACTCCACAGACAGCATAGTAAGGACAAGACAAGAAGAGGGCTTGTTTAAGTCCACACCCTGAGTTCTGTCTCTTCTATAAAGTCAGCAGATCTGTACCCTCATTAGGGTGCTACCTCTATCTCCAAATGAATTCCCCTTAAGCATCCCTTTGCTTGTAATAGACATTTAATAGATATTTTTCTTCATATGAAGGAAGGGAAGGGAAGGACATGGAAGTAAAGGGAAGATAAAAAAAGAGTCGTGACACTAAACTAAGGCCCACAGGTCAGATAACAATGTTTGGCCATCCAGAAAGAATTTGGATGACAATATAATGGATCACACACTATCGTTCAGGAATTATTCTAAGTACTTTTCATAAATTAATGTACTTAATGCTCACAACAACTTTATAATGCCCATTTTACAGCTGAGGAAACTGAGGCTTACAAAGGTTTCAAACTTGCCTAAGGTTATACAATGGGAGAGCTAGAATTCCAACTAGGTAGTCTGTCTAGGGTAGTGGTTAGCCAATTTGAGCATGCATTTGAATCATCTGGAGAGCTTGTTAAAACACAGATGACTGCGTCCCACAGTCAGAGTTTCTGATTCAGTAGGTCTGGATGGGGCCCAAGAATTTACATTTTAGTAAATTCCCAGGTGATGCTGATGCTGCTGGTAGAGGGCTACACTTTGAACATCAATTGTATGTAGCCTGCACTCTTAACCACCTTATTACACTATCCAGGTCAGTCTCTTACAAAATCTTTCATTGACTCCTTCTTGACCTTCAAGAGAAAGCACAGATGCCTCTTTAAAACATGAAGTGCATTTCATGATTGGGCCTTATTTAACACTAGAGGCCTGGTGCATGAAATTCGTGCACTGGGGAGGGGGGTGTCCCTCAGCCTGGCCTGCACCCTCTCCAATCTGGGAACCCTTGGGGAATGTCTGACTGCCAGTTTAGGCCTGATCCCAACAGTCGAGCATCCCTCTCACAATCCAGGACTGCTGACTTCTAACCACTCGCCTGCCTGCCTACCTGATTGCCCCTAACCGCTTCTGCCTGCCAGCCTGATCACCCCCTAATTACTCCCCTGCTGGCCTGATTGACGCCTAACTGCTCCCCTGCCAGCCTGATGGCCCCCAACTGCCATCCCCTGCCAGTCCGATGGCCCTCAACTGCCCTCCCCTGCCGGCTTGATGGCCTCCAACTGCCCTCCCCTGCTGGCCATCTTGTGGCAGCCATCTTGTGATGACATGGGGCGGCCATCTTGTGATGATGTGAGGGCGGCCATCTTGTGGCAGCCATCTTGTGATGACGTGAGGGCATGAGGGTGCGAGGGCCACCTAGGCTTTTATTAGTATAGATTCTCATTTCATCTTCTTCTGGTACCCTCCATACCAGCATTCTCCAAAGTGATTTTTCCATATTCTAGAATGAACCAGAACCTCTCTCTCTTGCTTCTCTCTGCAATTGCTGTTCCAACACTTGATAAACTTCTTGTGCTTTAATATTAGAAATTTGGCTCAAACTTTATCTCCTTCCAGAGGTCTTACAGAATCCCACTTCCTAACTCCACCCCAAGCTGGACCAAGGGGCTTTATTGGGGCTCCCAGTTGTCTAGACTTTCCTCAGTCATAGCACTGCTCTCATATTATTATAATTTTCTTTACTTTGGTTTCCCCTATAACCATGAGGAACCTGTTTTATTCATATCATTATTCCCAGTGCCTAATAAACATTTGTTGAATGAATGTATAAGGTAATGGTTGAGAAACATCTCACAAACCAAAATAATAATGTTAAAAACTGGTTGTTGAAAATATGGAATCAGAAAAAGCAAACTGCCTCTTGCTCTGAGCCTACCTCAATGATACAGAATTTCTTGACCATTCTCTGTTCCATTGCTTGTCTCCATCCCCTATCTCCATTCAGTGCTAAAGACACTCTGCCCATACCAGTACTCCTCAGGTTACCTTTCCTGTCCTTCTGCCTCAGTCTCTGATTGACTCCAGATTGCCATTAAAGATTCTCCCTTGCCCTAACCGGTTTGGCTCAGTGGATGGAGCATCGGCCTGCGGACTGAAGGGTCCCGGGTTCAATTCTGGTCAGGGTCATGTACCTTGGTTGCGGGCATATCCCCAGTGGGGGGTGTGCCAGGGGCAGCTGGTCGGTGTTTCTCTCTCATCGATGTTTCTGGCTCTCTATCCTTCTCCCTTCCTCTCTGTAAAAAATCAATAAAATATTTAAAAAAAGATTCCCCCTTTGCTGTGGGGAGAGAACCTCACATAGGCATCCTTATCTGTGGCAATACTGCAAGACTTAGTCAACTCCAGTTTTAAGGGGTGTGCTACCCTCCCCTCAAACATAAGAATTATTGAAATAAAAAGAAAGGACTCAGGGCATCTATCCTTGATGACATGAATTTCAACTCGCTCTCTATATTGTAGCTTATTCTTTTTAGGGGAGTCTTTTCAGGCCTCTTAGAAGAGTGGAATAGGATCTTTTCTTTTTCGATATAAATCTTCCTTTTTTCCTCTTTCTTACATGAAGGCAGATAATAAATGCTTGTTGGCCTTACTTATGATTTATAAATTCCTTGAATAGAGGTTGCTCAGCTCAGATCTAAGAAGCATAGGACAAGTTTAATATTAATAATTTGCTTCTCCCAATGACTGACTTCAAGTTTCATAAAAAAGTTTTGGGTCAGCCAAAGCAAACAGTAAGGGGAGTTATACTTTGCAAACTGTAACTAGCAGATAGGCCCAACCAGCTTTAGGAGAAGTTCAAATAGAGTCACTTAACAAATAACAAAAATTACAAGTAGCACCAACAACAAACCCTGGGGAGGAGGAAGAGCCTGATTTTCAGACTTACCAAATCATAATATTCAAAATGTCCAGTTTTGAACAAGAAATTATGAGACCTGCAAAAAAATAACCCATAGCCAGGAAAAAAAAACAAAACAAAAAAACAACCAATTGAAACTGTCCCTGCAGAAGCTCAGATGTTGGACTTTTTTTGACAAATATTTAAATCAGCTATTTCAAATATATTCAAAGAGAGCTAAAGAAAAACATGTATAAAGAACTAAAGAAAAGTATGAGAATGATATCTTGATAAATAGAGAACATCAACAAAGAGGTAAAAATTATTTTTTAAAAGAACAAAATAGAAATTCTGGAGTTGAAACGTACAATAAGTGATATGAAAATTTCACTAGAGAAGTTCAGTAGCAGATTTGAACAGGCAGAAGAAAAAAATCAGCAAAGTTGAAAATATTGATATCCAATATGACAAACAGAAAGAAAAAAAAGTGAAGAAAAATGTGCATAGCCTCAGAGACCTATGGACCACTCTTAAGTATACCAACATACACCAAATGGGAGTCTCAGAGGAGAGAGAGAGAGAGAGAAATAATAGCCAAATCTTCCCAAACTTAGCGAAAAACATTAATTTACACATCCTTAAAGCTCAACTGGATCCAAGCAAACAAACTAAAAACGATCCACACCTAGATATATCATAAGTAAACTATTGAAAGCCAAAGGCAAGGAGAGAATATTGAAAGCTGCAAGAGAGAAATGACTCATCATATGCAAACAGTCCTCAATAAAATTAACAGCTGATTTCTCATCAAACCAGGGAGGCAAGAAAGCAGTTGGATGACATTAAAAGTTCGGAAAGGCAAAAACTGTCAGCTAAGAATTCTATATCTAGCAAAACTATCCTTAAAAATAAAAAAATATTATTCAGCCACAAAAAATAATGAAGTCTTGCCATTTGTGACAATATGGATGGTCCTTGGCAGCACAAAGCTAAGTGAAATATGTTAGAGAGAGAGAGACAAATACCATATGATCTCACTTAAATGTGGAATCTGAAAAAATAAAAACCAAGCTCATAGATAACAGAGAACAACAGATTGGTGGTTGCCAGATTTGGGTCGGGGGGGGGGGGGGGGGAATGGGTGTAAGTAGTCAAAAGGTATAAATTTCCAGTTAAAAAATAAATAAGTCCTGGGGATGTAATGTACAGCATGGTGACTATAGTTAATACTACTGTATTGCATTTTTGAAAGTTGCTAAGAGCATAAATCTTATAAAGCCTTATCATAAGAAAAAAATTTTTGTAATTATGTAGAGTGACAGATGTTAAATAGACTTATTGTGGTGATCATTTCATAATACATGTAAACCTCAGAGATATTGAAGATTTGGTTCCAGAACACTGCAATAAAGTAAATATCACAATAAAATGAGTCACACAAATTTTTTTGTTTCCTAGTACATATAAAAGTCATGTTTACACAATATTATAGTCTAGTAAGTATGCAATAGCATTATGTCTAAAAACACAAATTATATACTTTAAATAGAAATACTTTTTATTTCTTTATTGATTAAGGTATTAATTAGAAATACTTTATTGATAAAAAATGCTGACCACCATCTGAGCCTGTTGAAAAAATGGCACCAATAGACTTGCTTGTTGTAGGATTGCCACAAACCTTTGATTTATAAAAAATGCAATATCTATGAAGCACAATAAAATGAGATATGCCTACATATGCAAATATCAAATCACTATGTTGTACACCTGAAACTAATACCATGTTCTATGTCAATTATGCCTTAATTAAAAAAAAAGAGGAAAAAATAAATAAATGGCAAAGGGAGTCCTTCAGGATTACATGAAAGGACACTAGACCAGCAGTCGCCAACCTTTTGGACCTCACAGACCACCAGTTGGTGACTGCTGCACTAGACAGTATTTCAAATCCACACAAAGAAATGGGGGCTTCCAGTAAATTTAATATTTTTAGGTAAATATTAAAGACTAGAGGCCCAGTGCACAAAATTCGTGCATAGGTAGGGTCCCTAGGCCTGACCAGCAATCAGGGCGATCTGTGGGGTGACTGGCGGGGCAATTGGGGGGGGGGGCCCTGCTGGTACCCACCTTCGCTGGCCTGGGGCCTGTGGGCTGGGGGTAGCTCCTGCATTGAGCATCTTCCCCCTGGTGGTCAGTGCATGTCATAGCGACCGGTCATTCCACCAGTCGTTCCACCATTCAGTCGATTTGCATATTAGGCTTTTATTATATAGGATATTAATTATTGTTGCTGAGTTGATGTGGTTCAGTGGTTGAGTGTTGACCCATGAACCAGAAGTTTACTGGTTCAATTCCTGGTCAGTCACATGCCCTGGTTGTGGGCTCAATCCTCAGTAGGGGGTGTGCAGGAGGCAACCAATCAATGATTCTCTCTCGTCATTGATGTTTCTACCTCTCTCTCCCTCTCTCTTTCTCGGAAATCAATGAAAATATATTTTTTAAAAATGTAGTAGCCCTAACCAGTTTGGCTCAGTGGATAGAGCGTCAGCCTGAGGACTCAAGGGTCCCAGGTTTGATTCCAGTCAAGGGCATGTACCTTGGTTGCGGGCACATACCCAGTGGGGAGTGTGCAGGAGGCAGCTGATCGATGTTTCTCTCTCATCGATGTTTCTAACTCTCTATGCTATCCCTTCCTCTCTGTAAAAAAAAACAACAATAAAATATATTTAAATATATATAGTAATTAATTTTAACTCTTTTTTTTCCATTTGACTGAAAGACAATTGTATAAAGCAATAATTATGAGTCTATGTTGGGCACACATCTATATAAGTATATAATTATGATGTGCATTTTACAGATGAGGAACAGAGGCATGCTCAAACTGAGGAATGAGGAGGTAGCACACTTTGCCAGAGTCAAGAGGCAGAGGCAAGAATTGAACATATGCCTGCCTGATTGCAGAGCCCATGAGTTTAATCCCCTTGTTATGGTGTGTAAAGAAGAACCCTGGGTCTCTACATCTTGCCGCCAGATGGGGCTCTTTGGAGGAAGCTCAAAACATCCCCCCAAAGAAGGTCCTTGAGAATAGCTCCTCCTTCATAGATTTATATTGTATTTCTCACATTGTTCCCAACTCAGGGCTAGGCATACAGCATCCTATATAATAAAGAGAGAATATGCAAATTGACCGTTACTCCGCCACAAAGATGGCGGCACCCACAGTGGAGGCAGGGGGTTTCTGTAACACAAGATGGCTGTGTCCACAGTGGAGGCCAGGTTCCCGTAACAAGCCTTAACGAACAATCAGCAGGGACCTGAGGCTGCGCGCCCCCACACCCCCCTGTGGGGCTTGACAGGGGACCTCAGGCCACTCCCCCTGCCCTGGTGCCAGGCTGGGGGACCTCAGGCTGCACCCCCTACCCAGTAGGGCTTGACAGGGGACCTCAGGCCATGCTCCCTCACCCAGGGCCAGGCCAGGGACCTCAGACTGCTCCCCCCACCTGGTGGGGCTTGACAGGGGACCTCAGGATGTGCCTCCTGCCCTGGCAAGGGCCAGGGGACCTGAGGTCATGCCTCCCACCTGGCAGGGCTTGACAGGGGACCTGAAGGTGTGCCCCCCGCCAGATATGGCTTGATGGGGGACCTCAGGATGCACCCCCCGCCCCCGCACTGGGCCAGGGGACCTGAGGCTGAACCCCCTGTCCAGTGGGGCTTGACAGGGGATCTCAGACCGTGCCCATGGCCTGACAGGACTTGATGGGGGATCTCAGGCCACGTCTCCCACTCGGCAGGGTGTGATGGGGGACCTCAAGGCATGCCCCCTGCCCGGCCCAGGCTGTGCCCCCTGCCCCCGTGCCGGGCCAGGGGACCTGAGGCTGTGACCCTGCCTAGTGGGGCTTGACAAGGGTGGAACCAGCCAGGTCTGGGTCTAGCCCAATGGGGGTGGGACCAGCCGGGTCTGGGTCTCACACAATTTCGAGGCACACATGAGTGGGCGAGGACTTGACTCTGGATCCCATGGTGAGCCCCAGACTCTGACAGGAGGAAGATTTTCATATACATTTCACTAATTTTCTTTTATCTCTGACACTTCTATTATAGAGAAAGGGCAAATAGCAATATTAAAATGTTTCCTCAGGGCCTTCGGGGTCAGGCTAAATGGGCTCGCCTAACTAGGCAGCCTCTGCTACCATGTAAGCAGTTCCAGGAGGCCGGCTCATCCTCAGAAGCCTAGCGTTTTTAAGGGGAGAGTTGCTGTAACTGGGAGCCAGGCCTCACCCCCACCCAGGGTGCCCTCAGATAACACCTGGGACTCTACAGATACCCCTGCCAGGGACCTGCTACCTCGGCTGTGGTCCCATGGTCAACGAGTCTCCAGCCACCCTGGGCATCGGCTCCTGTAAGTTCTGAAGCGTGCTCCCCTCTGACTGGCCCAACACCTTAGCCCAGGGCACTGCAACCACGCAAGCAGCAGATACGTGAGCAGCCCACTCCTGTCCCAGGAGCAGCAGCCCCACGAGCAGCCTGCCCCAGGCCTAAGAGCAGAAGCCTCACGTGGCCTGCCCCTGTCCAAGGAGCAGCAGCTGTCAGCTGTGTGAGCGGCCTGAGGAGCAGCAGCCACACGAGCAGCCTGCCCACGATTGAGGAGCAGCAGCCCCACGCAGCCCACCCCCATCTGAGGAGCAGCAGCTGTGCAGCTCACACCCTCCTCCTGTCTGAGGAGCAGTAAGTGTGCGAGAAACCTGCCCTCATCCAAGGAGCAGCAGCTGCACGAGCAGCCTTCCCCCATATGAGGAGCGGCAGCCACATGAGCAGACCACCCACATCTGAGGAGCGGCAGCCCTGCGCAGTCCACACTGGTCCAAGGAGCAGCAAACACACGCAGCCTGCACCTGTACAACAAGCAGCAGCTGGGTGAGCAGCCTGTCCCCATCCGAGGAGCAGCAGACACACGTGCAGCTCGCTCCCGCCCAAAGAGAAGCAGCCATGCAAGCAGCCCATCCCCCATCCTAGGAGCAGCAGCCACACGAGCAGACAGCCCCTGTATGAGGAGCAGCAGCTGCACATGCAGCTCACTCTGGCCCAAGGAGTAGCAGCCGCCCGAGCAGCTCGCCCCTGTCCGAGGAGTAGCAGCCACACGAACAGACAGACTGACACCTGTCCAACAAGCAGCAGCTGGGTGAGCATCCAGCCCCCATCTGAGGAGCAGCAGCCGCACGTGGAGCTCACTTCCACCCGAGGAGCAGCAGCCATGCAAGCAGCGCATCCCCCATCTGAGGAGCAGCAGCTGTGTGAGCAGCCCGCACCCGTACGAGGAGCAGTAGCCCTGTAAGCAACCTGCCCCTGTCCAAAGAGCAGTAGCCTCACGAGCAGCCCACCCCATCTGAGGAGCAGCAGCAGCGTGCAGCCAGCCCCGATACAAGGAGCAGCAGCCACGTGAGCAGTCTGTGCCCATGCGAGGAGCAGAAGTCACGTGAACAGCCCACTCCTGTCCAAGGAGCAGCAGCCATGCTCAGCCCACCCCCACCTGAAAAGCAGCAGCCTCGTGATCAGCCCACCCCTGTTCAAGGAACAGCAGTGGTGCGAGCAGCCTCACCTACCGCCAGAGGAGACACCACTGCTGCGAACAGCACCCACCAGAGGAGCCGCTGCCAACTGAGGAGCAGCCACTACTGCGGCCACTTGAGGAGCAACTGCAGCCTGAGAAACCACTACCACCCAAGGAGCAGCCCCTGCATGACTCGACTTCTAGATCAGTCGGTGAGACCAAAAATGGGTAGACAAAGAAACCCCCAAAGGAAAGAAAATAAGAAATCACCAGAAAAGTGGCTAAGTGAAACAGAGGCATGCAATATGTCAGAAAAAGAATTCAGAATAAGGGTCCTAGAGTGCATAAATCGGTTGGAGGAAAAAATCAACAACTTATGTAAGAATCAAGAAAAAATAAAGAGTGATATAGCTGCAATAAAAAACACCATGGAAAGTTTCAACAGTAGACTAGGAGAAGCGGAGGACCGAATTAGCGAATTAGAAGACAGGGAAGCAAAACACACCAAAACTGAACTTCAATTGGATAAAAAAGTTAAAAGAAAGGAGGAGAGCCTAAGGGAGCTATGGGACAACATGAAACGAAGCAACATACAAATAATAGGGGAGCCAGAACAACAGGAAGAGGAACAAGGATTAGAAAACCTATTTGAAGAAATAATGTCAGAAAACTTCCCTGAGGTGGGGAAGAAAAAAGTCACACAAGCACAGAGAGTCCCAAGCAAGATGAACATGAAAAGCAATTACTTCACTGATACTGCTCCTAGGGCATTGGAAACTAAAGAGAAAATAAACAAATGGGACTACATCTAAATAAAAAGCTTCTGCACAGCAAAAGAAACCATCAACAAAACAACAAGAAAGCCCACTGCATGGGAGAACATATTTGCCAATATTATCACCGATAAGGGTTTAATCTCCAACATTTATAGGGAACTCATACAACTTAACAAAAGGAAGATTAAACAATCCAATAAAAAAAATGGGCAAAGGACCTAAATAGACACTTTTCAAAAGAGGACATTCAGAAAGCCAAGAGACATATGAAAACATGCTCAAAGTCACTAATCATCGGAGAGATGTAAATCGAAACAACAATGAGGTATCATCTCACACCTGTCAGAATGGCTATCATCAACAACAAACGACAAATGCTGGAGAGGATGCGGAGAAAAAGTTAACTCTCATGCACTGCTGGTGGGAATGCAGACTGGTGGAGCCACTGTGGAAAACAGTATGGAGTTTCCTCAAAAAACTAAAAGTGGAACTCCCATTTGACCCAGTGATCCCACTTTTAGGAATATATCCCAAGAAACCAGAAACACCAATCAGAAAGGATATATGCATCCCTATGTTCATAGCACAATTTACCATAGCAAAGATCTGGAAACAGCCTAAGTGCCCATCAGCAGATGAATGGATTAGAAAACTGTGGTACATCTACGCAATGGAATATTATGCTGCTGTAAAAAAGAAGGAATTCTTACCATTTGCAACAGCATGTATGGAACTGGAGAGCATTATGCTAAGTGAAATAAGCCAGTCAATGAAAGAAAAATACCACATGATCTCACTCATTTATGGATAATAAAGACCATTATAAACTAATGAACAAAAATAGATACAGAGGAAGAGCAGCATCGAACAGACTGTCAAACTATAGCAGGAAGGCCAGAGAGGATAGGGGGCGGGAGGTGGCCGGTAAGAGATCAACTGAAGGACTTGTAAGCATGCATATAAGCATAACCAATGGACAGGGGACACTGGGGGTTGGGGGAGGTCGGGGGAATGTCAAGGGGGAAAAAAAGGAGACATATGTAATACTCTTTGTAATACTTTAAGCAATAAAACAAAATATTAAATAAATAAATAAATAAAATGTTTCCTCTAATTAATCCCCTTTTAATGTGCATGAATGTCATGCACTGGACCACTAGTATACTCAATAATTTCAGGTGAATTGAGTTCCTCCTGAGTGAGCTTTATAGTTCAGGGACCTAAGGAAAAGGACGCTTTAGGAAAGAAATGGCAAGACATCATTCATTAAGTGCTTCCCATTGTGCCAGGTACCATGCTAAAAGTTTATATATATTCAAGTTAATATATATTCAAGTCTTCTAGTTTCACCCACATAAGTACCCTATGAAATAGGTTTTATAACTATCTTGTTTTATTTATAGAATGAGAAAATCAAGGCATTAAGCATTTAAGTAACTTATGCCAAGGTCTCACAGCTGGTAAGTGGCAGAGCCAGAATGTGACCTCAGACAGTCTGGCTCCAAAACCCAATGTCCTTTCCACTCTACCATGTGAGGAGTGTCTGAGATTTTTCCAGCTCTAGATCGTAGTTCCCAAATGAGGAGCTGACATTCAGAGAACGTAGTATGATTTCAGAAGTGCCTGAGAAGTGTCCTCTCTCAATTTTCCTTTATTAACCTTTCCAGTTGCTGGCCTATGCTTGAAATTTCAGTTATAGATTTATTCCTTTGGCTTAAGAGTCCTATGTCCTGAAACCAAGGTCTAGGAAAGAGCATATAAGCTGTTATAATATTCTTTCCAGAGAGATGATTTTATTGTACATATAGACAGCCAACATAAGCTGCAATCATATCCAGAAAAGGAAGAGAACATGAGTGCACAAGGGCTTGAGGGCTCCATGGAAGAGAAAGAAACAAGGTAGAGGCCTGCAACAGACAGATGTCACTGTTTTGGAGAAGACTAGCCCTTATCAAATGACAGTCATTACTCTGGAAACATACTCATAGACAGCACTGCGTTTCTGAAAAGGAAAGTCTTTCATGTTAGAGCCTTTGGAGCAAGTTTCTTCAGGAGAAGTGCTACTGAAAACCCCAGAGTTGTCTGTTTATCTTGAAATTTCTTTACTTAGCTCTTTACTTTACTCACCACAAATTTCTCTGATTGTCCATACTGTTACTGTGAAACAATTCTTATCTGTAAAGCAAGAGGAAGGGAACTGAGGAGCAGGAAGTGGGAAAAAGGGTCGAGTAGCCTGTGCTTTTCCAGCCAGCTGAAGGGACTGCCATAGGGGAAGTGTTCTTGTCTTGGCTTAGCTCTGCCCTTGATTGCTGTATGACATTGAGGAAGTCATTCTGGCTGGTTGCTCCCATCTCCACCAGACTTTATTTGTCTTCTATATGCTGATGGCTTTAGTATACTTTTATACTAAACCTCCCTGCTGAGATAGAGCTATTGTCCTCAGTGGGCTGAGGTCCCTTCCAGAGGAAACAAACAAAAAGAAATATCACCTAACTTTACACATCTGTCTATGATACAATGAAAATCCCCTGTCTTCAAAACCTGTGCTTTATGAACACCATGTTTTCAATCAAGTGCCAACATTTCAGAGCTATGCAACCTGATTAATGTGCCTGAGCCTCAGTTTCCTAGTCTATAAATTGGGGATATAATCGTACCTGCCTGACACATATTAAACACAGTGCCTGGCACATATTAAGTGCTTCATATGTGCTATTAAATGTGATTAAATGCCTGGCCAGTGTGGCTCAGGGGTTAAGTATTGACCCATGTACTGGAGGTCATTCTGGTTAGGGCACACGCCCGGGTTGCAGTCCCGAACCCCAGCAGAAGGCATGAAAGAGGCAACCAATCAATGTTGAAGAATTGATATTTCTGTCTCTCCCTCTCCCTTCCTCTCTCTTTAACACCTAAAGGGAAAAAAGTGATTAAATGAGAAATGGTTGGATTTAATCCCCCAATTTATGTTTTGATGTCAATAAGAAATTGGGTCATTTCTCTATTTTTGAGATATCTAAATAAAATGAAAGCTGATTCAAGCTTTAGAAACCTGGGTAAAGCCTTCAGTCTTCTCATTTAGACTATAAGCTACCCTAGAGGGCTGTCCTTAAACTTGCAAAGGCATGTATGATCTTTCTTCTTTTTATTGTTTAAGTATTACATATGTCTCCTTTTTCCCTGATTGACCCTTCCCCAGCCACTCCCAGCCCCCAGGACAAGCCCTCACCGCCCCAGTGTCAATGTCCATTGGTTATGCTAATATGCATTCAAACAAATCCTTTGATTGATCTCTTCCCCGCCTCCCCTGCCTTACCTCTGAGGTTGGAAGGTCTGTTGGATGCTTCTCTGTCTCTGTTTCTATTTTTGTTCATCAGTTTATGTTGTTCATTATAGTCCACAAATGAGTGAGATCATGTGATATTTATCTTTGACTGGCTTATTTCGCTTAGCATAATGCTCTCCAGGTCCATCCATGCTGTTGCAAATGGTAAAGGTTCCTTCTTTTTTTACAGCAGCATAGTATTCCATTGTGTAGATATACCACAGTTTTTAATCCATTCATCTGCTGATGGGCACTTAGGCTGTTTCCAAATCTTAGCTATGGTGAATTGTGCTGCTATGAACATAAGGGTGCATATATCCTTTCTGATTGGTGTTTCTGGTTTCTTGGGATATATTCCTAAAAGTGGGATCACTGGGTCAAATGGGAGTTCCACTTTTAGTTTTTTGAGGAAACTCCATACTGTTCTCCACAGTGGCTCCACAAGTCTGCATTCCCACCAGCAGTGCACAAGTGTTCCTTTTTCTCCACATCCTCACCAGCACTTGTCCTTTGTTGATTTATTGATGACAGCCATTCTGACAGGTGTGAGATGGTACCTCACTGTTGTTTTGATTTGCATCTCTCAGATGATTAGTGACTTTGAACATGTCTTCATATATGTCTCTTAGCCTTCTGTATGTCCTCTTTTAAAAGTGTCTATTTAAGTCCTTTGCCCAGTTTTTTTATTGAATTGTTTAATCTTCCTTTTGTTAAGTTGTATGAGTTCCCTGTAAATTTTGGAGATTAAACTCTTATCAGAGATAGCATTGGCAAATATGTTCTCCCATGCAGTGGGCTTTCTTGTTGTTTGATTGGTGGTTTCTTTTGCTGTGCAGAAGCTTTTTATTCTGATGTAGACCCATTTGTTTATTTTCCTCTTAGTTCCCATTGCCCTAGGAGCTATATCAGTAAAGATATTGCTACGACATATGTCTGATATTTTGCTGCCTATGAATTCTTCTAAGATTTTTATGGTTTCCCGTCTTACATTTACGTCCTTTATCCATTTTGAGTTTATTTTTGTGTATGGTGTAAGTTGGTGATCTAGTTTCATCTTTTTGCATGTATCTGTCCAATTTTCCCAACTCCATTTATTGAAGAGACTGTCTTGACTCCATTGTATGCTCTTGCCTCCTTTGTCAAATATTAATTGAGCATAATGGCTTGGGTCAATTTCTGGGTTCTCTGTTCTGTTTCATTGGTCTATATGTCTGTTCTTGTGCCAGTACCAGGCAGTTTTGAGAATAGTGGCTTTGTAATATATCTTGATATCTGGTATTGTGATCCCTCCAACTTTGTTCTTCTTTCTCAGGATTGCTGCAGCTATTCGGAGTCTTTTTTTATTCCATAAGAATTTTTGGAGAGTTTGTTCTAGGTCTGTGAAATATGCCAATGGTATTTTAATGGGAATTGCATTGAATCTATAGATTGCTTTGGGTAGTATGGATATTTTAATGATGTTGATTCTACCAATCCATGAACAGAGCATATTCTTCCATTTGTTATGTCTTCCTCTATCTCTTTTTTTCAATATCCTGTAGTTTTCCTGTCCTGTAGAGTACAGATCTTTTACCTCCTTAGTTAAGTTTATTCCTAGGTATCTTAATTTTTTTGTTGTTGTTGCAATGGTAAATGGAATTGTTTTATTTAATTTCTTTTTCTGTGAGTTCATTATTGGTGCATAAAAAAGACACAGATTTCTGGGTGTTAATTTTGTATCCTGCTACATTGCTGAATTCATTTACTAAGTCTAGAGAGACAAAATGGCGGCAGAATAGGCAGACATGTCCTAAGCCTTGTCCCAGAGCAGATAGAAGTAGCAACTAAACCAAATAACATCCACCCCAAATTGGCGAAGTAGACACAGCTGGTGAGATAATCATTTATTAAGTCTAGTAGTTTTTTGATGGAGTCTTTAGGATTTTCTATGTACAATATCATGTCATCTGCGAATAATGACAGTTTTACTTCTTCTTTTCCAATTTGGATACCTTTTATTTCTTCTTCTTGTCTGATCAGTATGGCTAGCACTTCCAGTACTATGTCCAACATGAGTGGTGAAAGTGGGCCTCCCTGTCTTGTTCCTGTTCTTAGGGGAAATGGTTTTAGTTTTTGCCTATTGAGTTTGATGCTGGCTGTAGGTTTGTCATATAAGGCTTTTATTATGTTGAGGTATGATCCCTCTATTCCCATTTTGTTGAGAGTTTTTACCAAGAAAGGGTGTTGGATTTTGTCAAATGCTTTTTCTGCATCAATTGATGATTATGTGATTTTTGTCTCTCAATTTGTTTATGTAATATGTCACATTTATTGATTTGTGGATATTGTATCATCCTGGCATCCCCGGAATAAATTTCACTTGGTCATGGTGTATAATCTTTCTAATGTAATGCTGGATCTGATTTGCTAGAATTTTGTTGAGGATTTTAGCATCTATATTCATCAGGGATATTAGCCTGTAGTTCTCTTTCTTTGCGGTGTCTTTATCGGGTTTTGGAATTAGTGTAATGCTGGCTTCATAGAAAGAGCTTGGAAGTGTGCCTTCCTCTTGAATTTTTTGGAATAGTCTGAGGAGGGTAGGTTTTAGTTCTTCTTTGAATGTTTGGTAGAACTCCCCTGTAAAGCCATCCGGACCAGGACTTTTGTTTAATAGAAGATTTTTTTTATTACTGTTTCAATTTCATCAGTAGTTATTGGCCTATTCAGGTTTTTTTTTATTCTTCCTGATTGAGTTTTGGAAGCTTGTCTTTTTTTTCTAAAAATATGTCCATTTTGTCTAGTTTGTCCAGTTTGTTGGAGTAGAGTTGCTTGTAGTATTTTTTTTTTTTACAATCCTTTGTATATCTGTGGGGTTTGTTGTTACTTCACCTCTTTCACTTCTGATTTTGTTTATTTGGTTCCTCTCTCTTTGGTTCTTGATGAGCCTGACTAGAGGTTCATCAATCTTGCTTATCCTTTCAAAGAACCAGGTCTTGGTTTTATTGATCTTTTGTATTGTGTTTTTTTTTTTTTTGTCTCTGTGTTGTTTATTTCCACTCTGGTCTTTATTATTTCCTTCCTTCTACTTACTCTGGGATTTTCTTTCTTTTTTTTTTTAACCAATTTTAACATTTTAATGTACCCTTCCCACATTTTTTAATTTTCCCTTAAAAATTAATTACAAAGGAATTTTGCTGTTTTATTTCTAGTCTCTATTTTTCTGATTACAAAAGTAATTATATTTATTTTACAATATTCAAACATTATCACAACCTATAATGTAGAAAAACAGTATCTCTAGGAAAAAAAACAAAAACAAAACAAAACAAAACAGTCTGCTATAATCCCATGCTTCAGAAATAACTATTATGGTTAACAGTTTCCTATCTATGTTTCTAGTAGACTTGGATTATTTATATTTTTAGGTATGTTTCATAGTTCCTTCTAACCAGACTTCCTAGCTACTTCTTCTGAATGGTGATTTAAAGTTGGGTTTAAGTTCTGTCCTCCTCTCATTCCTACCTGCCTTCACTCCTGCTTGTGCCCCAATAGCCAGCAGTCTTGACTCAAAGTTCTTTGAACAGTTTTTATATTCTTGGTCCCAATGACTTTTATAGTTAATTAATTTATTTTATTATTATTTTTTTAATCCTCACCTGAGGATATTTTTTTAAAATCTTTATTGTTCAGATTATTAGAGTTGTTCCTCTTTTTTCCCCCCATAGCTCCCCTCCACCCGGTTCCCACTCCACCCGCTGCCCTTACCCCCACCCCACTGTCTTCAGCCATAGGTGTACGATTTTTGTCCAGTCTCTTCCCGCACCCCCACACCCCTTTCCCCCCAATAATTGTCAGTCCACTCCCTTTCTATGCCCCTGATTCTATTATATTCACCAATTTATTCTGTTCATCAGATTTTTTATTCACTTGATTTTTAGATTCACTTCTTGATAGATAAGTATTTGTTGTTCATAATTTTTATCTTTACCTTTTTCTTCTTCCTCTTCTTAAAGAATACCTTTCAGAATTTCATATAATACTGGTTTGGTGGTGATGAACTCCTTTAGCTTTTTCTTATCTGTGAAGCTCTTTATCTGACCTTCAATTCTGAATGATAGCTTTGCTGGGTAAAGTAATCTTGGTTGTATGTTCTTGCTATTCATCACTTTGAATATTTCTTGCCACTCCCTTCTGGCCTGCAGAGTTTCTGTTGAGAAATCAGCTGACAGTCATATGGGTACTCCCTTGTAGGTAACTAACTGTTTTTCTCTTGCTGCTTTTAAGATTCTCTCTTTGTCTTTTGCTCTTGGCATTTTAATTATGATGTGTCTTGGTGTGGTCCTCTTTGGATTCCTTTTGTTTGGGGTTCTCTGCACTTCCTGGACTTGTAAGTCTATTTCTTTCACCAGGTAGGGGAAGTTTTCTGTCATTATTTCTTCAAATAGGTTTTCAATATCTTGCTCTCTCTCTTCTTCTGGCACCCCCATAATTCGGATGTTGGTACGCTTGAAGTTGTCCCAGAGGCTCCTTACACTATCTTCATATTTTTGGATTCTTTTTGCTTTTCTGGTTGGGTGTTTTTTTACTCCTATGTACTTCAAATCTTTGACTTGATTCTTGCAATCCTCTAGTCTGCTGTTGGATCTCTGTATAATATTCTTTATTTCAGTCAGTGTATGCTTAATTTCTAGTTGGTCCTTTTTCATATCCTCGAGGGTCTCACTACACTTATTGAGGGTCTTACTAAATTTATCGGCGGTTTCTAGAAAATTCTTGAAAAATCTTATAACCATGGTTTGAACTCTATATCCAGTAGTTTGCTTTCCTCCATTTCTGTCATTTGTGACCTATTTCTTTGTCTCTGCATTTTTTTATGCTTCCCTGTGTTGGTAGAGTGGCTTTCTGTGCTAGGTGTCCTATAGGGCCCAGTGGCTCAGCCTCCCCAATTACCTGAGGTGGACACTCTTGGTGCACCCCTTTGTGGGCTTTGTGCACAGTCTTGTTGTAGTTAAGCCTTGATTGTAGTTGGTATCACTGGGAGGAATTGACCTCCAGGCCAATTGTCTGTGAGAATCAGCTGTGTCTACGGTGGGATAACTTCTGTGCTGGAGACACTCTTATGGGGCAAGACTTGCTTCAGTGGGGCTTTGGTGCTCACTGAGCTGCCCCCTGAGTGTGTCCCTTATGGATCTGAGGAGTTGTAATCTGGATGGTCCCACTCTGACCACTGGGTACACTGGCACTTGGATCTCTAAGGAGGTGCTAATTTAGCCTCTGCCTGAGGCTAACCAGCAGGAGCTACGGAGAGATTTGTAGATTCCTCTTCTTTGTTTGGGGTTTGGAGGTGCCCAGATGAGGCCCAGCTGTGAAGCAATGCAAGCTGCTATGGGGCCTTGGGCCTTCTTTTGGGATGTTCTGGGTCTCTCTGACCCAGCTGCAGTTTGTTAGGTAATTTTAGCTTGCAAAGAGCCAGGTCATTCTTATGCAAAAGCCTCTGTGCACAGCTTGGGTGGGGCGGGGTCTCAGGGAATCAACAGGGCGGAGCAAACAACTATGGCTGATCCTCAATCCTGCCATAAGTGGTCCTGGGTCTCAGTGTCCCGCGGTAATCGCTGCAAGCACCTCTGAGAGAAAGTGTCTCGAGATCCGCCCGATGCCAGACAGTCCAGTTTCTCCCCGTATGAGTCTGGGTCCCCAGAGACTCGCTCGGAACTGGAGTCAGGGCCGTTGGGAGCTTGTGTCTCCCTCCAGATTGAAAAAGACAACCGCGTTCTCAGTTGCCAGCCCTTTCCGCGTGCGCCTCCGTACCTTTGCACTTTACTTCCGCACCTCCTCTGAGTCTCAGTGTGCTTTTCTCTTTCCTTCTAGCTATAGAATTTCCACTCAGCCAACCTTCCTGTGGTTCTGGATGATGTCTGTTGTGTCTTTTAGCTGTATTTTTGAAGTGGTTGTGTGAAGCAGCAATTTCAGGTGTTTACCTATGCTGCCATCTTGGTTTCTCCTACTCTGGGATTTTCTTGTTGCTCTCTTTCTAATTCTTTAGAAAGAGTTAGATAATTTTTTACCATTTTTTCTTGTGTGTTTTTTTATGTAGGTCTGTAGAGCTATGAACTTCCCTCTCAGGACTGCTTTCACTGTGTCCCATAGATTTTGGATTGTTGTGTTTTCATTGTCATTTGGTACCAGGATGCTTTTTATTTCTTCTTTGACCTCTTTGGTAACCCAATCATTGTTTAATAACATGTTATTTAGCCTCCAAGTGTTTGATTTTTTTCATTGTTTTTATTGTAGCTGATTTCTAATTTTATGCCATTGTGATCTGAGCAGATGCTTGATATGAATTCTATCTTCTTGAATTTGAAGAGACTTTGCCTGTGTCCCAATATGTGGTCTATCTTTGAAAATGTCCCATGTGCACTTGAGAAGAATGTATATTCTGTAGCTTTGGGATGAAATGTTCTGAGGATGTCAATTTATTCCATCTGATCTAGTGAGTCATTTAGGATTGATGTTTCTTTGCTGATTTTTTTTGTTTAGAGGATTTATCCAGTGGTGTCAAATGTGTGATATTTCATAAATGCTCTCTACCACACTGCCAGGGTGGAGAAGACAGATTGGCGTCATCTGACCAGAGACCCATTGTGGTATGTTTGGTGAGATTTCTGGGGCTTTGGGAAGCAGCGCCCCCCCCACACACACACACACATTTTCCTAATTACTTTTTCCTAGTGCCTGAAATGCCCACAGTGTCTTCTGAGAAGACACAGTCCAGAAATATCTACCTTATCAGTTCTCATTCCAGAACTATGGCCTCCAACCATGGAGGCTTTTGGTCTTCTGCATACTCCTGTTAATATGCAAGTATGCCTGTTATGCCCCAGGCTCTTACCAACTAACTCCCAACTCCAGTTAATTGTTTAGTATGTCCTGAAAGAGTGGGGCACAGAATGATGATATGAGCTAGGGAGCTGACTGTACTGGCAGCTAGAAGGCAAGTGGTACAGAAGAAGGTGGGGGCCTGGGGGTTTGGGGCCAAAGCTTCTGACCCAACCTCACTGCACTCAGCCTTTGTGTCCCTCCCTCAGTCTTTCTAAAACTCCAGATAGAAACTAAATCCAATGTTTGAGGAGCCCAATATTGGACCATCAAGTCATACCAATTTGGGCTAATGGATGCAGAGGAGGATAGTCTACATTACGGACCATTTTTCAAAGGGATACAGTTTTATGACTGCCCAACCAGCACAGTAGCATGGAACTAATAGCTAACCAAGGGCTGCCAAGTTCCAGGCCTGCCAGATCTCCTTAAATGACAAGATAAGAATCATTTATAATTAGCACATTTGGTCTGTAAATGGGATTTACTAAACTCCTAGCCAACAGTTTGTTCCCATGATTGTGATGAGCATGTACCCACAATGCTTACTCCATTTTAACAGGATCTCAAATAAAACCAAAGATTTATGAAGCCCAGCCCTAAGCAGATGCTCTCAATGCTGAGAAAGGGCCATCCAAAGCAGTGACCAAAGTTTGACTGTTGCCAGATCATCAATAAGCAATACTGTGGGGGAGGAGAAACCCTGACTTTGTAGAATGAAACACCAGCACCCTGAGACAGGAATGGTCCAGACTCCCTTATCTGCTAAGACTATGAAGTCTTCTCAAACATCAACTGAACATGCATGTGCGTGTGTGCGCGTGCCGCACATGCAACAAGTGGGGAGTGGTGTGTAGTAAGAAGCCAGAGATGCAACTTTTAGATTGGTTCAAACCAAGCTGTTAGTAATGACACAGTGATTCACTCTGGGAATTTATCTGAAGAAACCCGAAACACAAATTCAAAAGAATATATGCACACCTATATTTATTCTGTGTTATTTACAACTAATGATCCGGTGCATGGATTTGTGCACATTGAAAGGAAATTAATTAGAAGGTGGCCGGTGGGGCAGGACTGGGTGAGATGGGCCGGACATGCCCTGGAGCCAACCTCCCGCAGTCCCTCCTAGACAGCCGCACCTGAGGTGGTGCTGTGGCTCGAAGGGCGTCTGTGGAGTGAGTGGTGTCCCTCTGGCAGACTCTCCGACTCTCCAACATCCCCCGAGGGGTCCCAGAGTGCGAGAGGGCACTCTGCAAAGTTGCTGTGGTACAGGGTGTGGAACGCAAACGCAAGTGTGCAGTAAACCATATTCGGTGCAGACAGTGCCTCAGCAAATAACCCAAGGCCGAAGGTCAAATTGCGTGGCCCCACAAGGAGTCAGGCTCCCTCCTCTCTGGTTTTGGGTTGCATCACCCGAGAATTGCCACTGCCAATTCACTGCAACTTGGCAGCTCCTGCGTTGAGTGTCTGCCCCCTGGTGGTCAGTGTGCATCATAGCGACTGGTCAGGTGATTGGACACTTAGCATAGTAGCCATATATATATATATCTTCAAGATTTGGAAGCAGCCCAAGTGTCCATCAGTAGATGAGTGGATAAAACACTATGGTACATTTACACAATGGAATACTACTTGGCTATCAAAAGGAAGGAAACCTTACCCCTTGTAACAGTATGGATGGACCTAGAGAGCATTATGCTAAGGGAAATAAGCCAGTTGGAGAAAGGCAAATACCAGATGATTTCACTCATACATGAAATCTAATGAACAAACGGAACTGGTAAGCAAAATAGAGACAGACTCATAGATATAGAGCAGGCTGACAGTTGTCAGGCTGGGGGATTGGGTGGCAGGGTGGAGGGATTGAGCAAAAAGGGAAAAAGTAGAGAAAAAACTCATAAACATAGACAACAGTGGGGTGAGTGCTGGGAAGGGGAGTGGAAAGTATAGAGGAGATAAATGGTGATAGAAGGAGACTTGACTTTGGGTGGTGAATACACAATACCCGTACAGATGATGTGTTGTGGAATTGTAGACCTGAAACCTGTATAATTTTGCTAATCAGTGTCATCCCAATAAATTCAACAAAAAGGGGGGGGGAGATATCTCAAGCAAGCTGGGAGAAGAGATGGTGAGAGGCTCTCACTGCTGCTCCCTACTGCTGCTGGGAATAGACAAACACTTCTGTTTCCTCCCAAGAAAAGTGAATGAACAACAAGAATCTTGTGTGCATTCTCCTGCCATGACACATACTCACATACACACTCCATACACAAGTCCTTTGTTGAACCACAGGGCAGGAAATGGGAAATTCAAAATGAAGAGCCTGAGAAGCCATTTTATTTCCTTTTCAGGGGTCTTCTCACTGCCCTGCAGAGGAGCCAGCCCTGAGTGATACAGACCAGAACACTTCTCATGGAGTCTTATTTCTCACCTTAGATATAAAACAGAGACTTTCCAGGCCTCAGGGCAGGAGAAGCTTCATCTGATGGAGAAAATCACAGTAGGCTCTGAATGTAACCCAGGGTTGGCTTTGTGAGTGTTGTGGATTTGTGTTTTGGTGACATGAACACATAAAAAAGGTGAGTATGTGCAAAAAAAAATCACAGGAAAAGCTCCAAAAACCACTTGAGCTGGGTCTGAAGGGGAAGCCAAACAGAGAAAGGCTTCCCTCTCTCCTTTTAGACTTGCCGGTTGAGTTTTCTTTGTTCTCTGGACTGAAATTTGGAGTTTGTGAGGATGTTTGCACAGGCAGTATGTGCCCCAAATCCCTGGGCCAGGCCTCCCATCTGATCCCATTCCCTCCCAGTTCAGCAAGTTTGGCCATGTGAAAAAAAAAAAAAGAGGCTTTGTATCATTAAAGGTGAGAGGATTCCAGATGGAGCAAAATCTTAAAGGCAAACATGAGCATGGTGGGGTGGCAGGGGTGCCAGTGACCTTAATGAGGCTTGGCTTGAACACAGGGCCTAGGTCAGAAGTGTTGAGAGGCGAGGAAGTGAGGAAAAAAACCCCACACAAAACAAAACAGATTGTACTTGTCAGATACTACAGGTTTTTGGCATGAGAGTGTTCATGGCCCTTCCCTCGGGAAAAAATGTTTGCAGACCGATGTGAATTTAAGTGAGCTCTCCAGCACAATGTCTGCCTAATGGCCTGGACTTTGGAGAATAAATCTCTTGCCTTCAGAGATCTGTATGGATCCTAGGAAACCTAGGTTCTTTCTTGGGTGAAATACATTAAGCCAGGACAGCTGTGCCTGACATTTTATGAGTAAAGCAAGGAGGGCTGTGCCTGGCTCTGCCTTGTTTGGGAGGGAGAAACATTCCTGAGGGAGCCCCCACTCCAGCCCATGCTTCCACTCTGCTCCCTCAGCCCGAGTTGGGAGCCCTCACAAATGTGTTGGGTTGAAGGTTGAGAATAAATCCTGAATGTGTGTTTTTTTTCCCCCAAAGTCCATCCAGGGCTGCCTTCCCACGCTTAGCCTATTGTCCCCAGCCCATTGGCAATGATCTAGGCCTGACCCCAAGGGCAAAGCCTGGCCGGTTTCTGGAAAAGTGTTAACATTATAGAAGCATGGGAGAAAGGGGTCCCCCCAGATCTCAGGAAGACCAGTACTCTCTCTCCCTACTCATGGGGCCTGCAGGCCTTAAAATGAAGGCTCAGTCCCCTACTCTACACCTGCGGAGGGACAGCAGGCTTGATCTGCCCCCAATGGTTGGCATACAGGGGCCTTATTCACAATTCACTGTGTTTTGAGGGGAACTGCCTATCACGGGCTGCTCTGCCGTGGGGCCTCCTTCTAACCAGTTGCTGCTGCTCACAGTCACGCCACTCTAATCTTGCAGATAGGCCTAAACCTCCCTTCCTCAGCACATTTTTAGGAAGGGTGTTCTCTCTCTCTCTCTCTCTCTCTCTCTCTCTCTCTCTCATCAAAATATATTCACAAAACACCCACATCTCTGTCCACACTATAAATCAGGGTGGGGAGCCTCTGGCCCACAGCCCATATCTGGCCCTCAGCTTGATTCATCTGGCATGTGGGGGATACTGTACTGGCTGCCACAGCTGCAACCCAGAGAATAATGCCTCCCTCCCCGCCTCCCACCCCCTGGACTGCTGGAGCCAGCCCATTCCAAAGGGAGCCTCACAAAATAGCCTGACTCAGATAGGGGGTGGCTCCTACAAACTCCTTCAGTTGTTTTTAAACAGGAAATGGAACTACAGAGCCAAGGAGGTGATATTCATAATGAGAAAAGTCAATATTTAACGGCCACTTTGCTCATTTCCAGGAATGAACTAACAAAGCACATCTTCTGCATTTTATCATTTAACCTTCTCAACCCTTTTGTGTTGAAAACTCTTGTTTTCATCTGGAGTCTAGGAAGGAGGAGCTCAGACACTTGCCTAGCCCCAGAGCTAGAAAGCAGCCCAGCTGGGAATAAAACCCAACTGGCTTATATCAGTGCCTCTGTAACCATTCTGCACTACTGTCTGCTGTACTGTACTGCGCTTGCTCTCATGATTCTAGAGTCATATCTTTTCCTTGTCTCTGCATTACATGCAATAGAGATGCGGTAGTTCTGGGATGACTACAAATTTGACTCTAGTTGCTTAAGTGTAGACAACCTCTGCTCTAAAGGTTTATAAAACAAACAAAACTGAAGAGTAGAGATTGTGTTCAACAGGATACTTAGAATTTTTTAAAGGCAGTAAAACTTTTTTCAAGTCCAGAGTCCAAATAAATAAAATAATGCTTGAGGAGTTCATCACGAAGATTTCCCTTTCCTCTTTCCTATTTGCCTAGATAGATAATGACCAATAGGGAAGAGAGAGAGAGAGAGAGAGAGAGAGAGAGAGAGAGAGAGATAGCGCCCTCTGGTCTTACTCTCCAAGAGACCTCTCCAAATCCTCCCACACTTTCTCAATGCCCCAATGCAACACTAGCACAACTCTTCCTCTCCTAAAAGAATCCATTGAAATTGTATCTCTGGGCAGGTAAGCTGGAGCCCAGAATTTATACCCCAGTAAAATATAGTATGTCTCTGGGCACCGAAAAAATGTGGTGAATCTAGGAATACCCAGCAGTTGAATGGTTAAAAACTAAAAGGGAATGGGGCTATCCCCCAGTGTCAGACCACCTGTCTACCTTTAAAAAAGAAATATAAGCTTTTGCCTGATGTGAAATCTGAAAATACCACTGGACCCACAAATATCCTTTGTGACACTACAAGGCAACAGACAACTGCTTGGGTTTAGGAAAAATCGGGGAAATTCTAGACTGATCCAGGAAAGAGGAGGCAGCTGTTTGGTGTCAGACCCCCAGAGTCCCTGACTCCTGCTTCTTAAGGTCCAAGTGTCAAGAGGTATAAAATAAAATAAAGGTTTGGATGGCCCCCTAACCCCACCAACAGGGTGGTCCCAGAATCCAACAGCTGGTAGAAACGGCCCTGGCAGTGTGATACTCCAAATGAGTACATCTTATCCTCCCAAGATCCTTGGACATGGAAGCTTTGCTATGCTTATTACTGAGAAGGCTCTGGCTCCCTCCAACCCATTTGTATCTCTTTATCCTCTCTCCAAACATTTGTTGTTTGGCAGGCACAGCTGCAGGCTCCTAACAGCCATGGCCTCAGACCTCTGAGAGACCACACCGAAAAAGGTCCAGGTGAGGAGTATTAACCTGAAGGGCATCTTGTCTGAGTCCTAGAAGCAAGTGCATCCTGCAGACCTGACCACAGAAAACACATGCCTCTGTTTTCAGAACCTGCTTGCATATTTCCCCGTGTGGCATTCCAGAAGCCAATAACTCGAAGGAGTTTCATTCTACCCAGAGAGAAGTGTATAAAACGGCAAGAATCTAAGTAAGTAAATCAAAGTCACAGTGCATCTAGCAGCCTGGTGACCTATTTCCTGAATTGGATGTTGGAATCGCCTTCCCACAGAACAGCCAATTGTGATGTGTTAGTATTTTCATGCCGAGCAGCCCTCTGGCATGGAGGCGCTGCCCCATTCCTTCCCAAGGAAATTCCACTGCAGACAATGTTATGATTAGTGGACTAATAGCACTTGTTGTTGGAACACTCCAGACAAAGCTGCAGTGTAGACTGACCTCCAAGTCCCTTAATCACCTATTTCATCATCTCGACACTGGAGCCTGGGCAATGGGGTTGGGCTTGTGGATCCCAACAATTAACCAAAGGGACAGCTGCTTGTTTGCACGGGGATCTCCCTTCTCTCCATTCATAATCCTAAGCCAATCTGGGGTGTTAACTGGTGTGGTTAGCATGTCCAATACTGGATGGCAACTAGAAAAAGAGATGCTGCAGGCTAATTCTGAAGCAAGCTACCTGCCCGCACACTCCTGACATTCATGCACACACAATTTCCTTGAAATTAACTTGCAGGTGTTCTGGGCAGGGGCAGGGGAGAGTCCAGGAAATGGGTGCATGCTAGTATGCATGCCACATGATTGGGAGCATTGCCGATACCCAACACTATAATGGGGAGCTCCTTTATCATTCCCTCTGACATTGCATGGAACTGTTGGGGGAGGAGATATGGAAGCTCTAATCACACCATGGCTTCTGAAAAAGACAGTTGAGTCTGAGGGAAATGATGGAGGCTGCAGAACAGTCTATTCCTTCATTCTGGTCCCTTTTGATAGGGCTTCTAACCGAATCAGCTAATTAGCTGAAGGCAGAGGCTTACAGTATCTGAATGAACTGATTTAGAATTGAGTATATATAAAAAGATAACATAGACATGAAGGAGACAGTAAGGCTGATAAAATCATAGAGCAAAGAAAAGAATGTCCCAGGACTTACTTAATGATTTCTCAGAACTGCTGGCAATTCTAAAGCCAGGAGACTCAACCTCCTTTCTAACCCTGAGAGTCAGTGGGGCTTCTTGGCTACATCTTTGAGTGAAGAAACAAACTTATAGAGAATTAAGTTGGGAGAGGTGAGTAGTGAGAGCAAGACAGGGTGAGAAAAAAAAAGAAAAAAGGAGGCCAATGATTTTTGGAATGTAGACTACTAACAGCAATGCCTGCAGGTCCTTAGCAGAAGTACCAGAGATCCAGAGTGCCTAGAACTGGCTTCAGGGAGAAGTGCTTTCCCAGTGAACAGTATTTGATTATTTGAAACACATCAGCAATTCTCTAAATAACAAGACACAAGGCAGACAATCCTTGGCAATTTTCTTCCCACAGATGCTGTGGCTCATTCTCCAAGGTTCCTGATATAACTACACTAATCATGTGATGCCCAGGGTGAGATGGCTGCCCCCAAACAAACTGGGCATATCCCAGGTGTCCAGCTTCTGTTCTCTCCTCCACCCTCTCTGAGAAGTGCAAACTGTCCGGGTGAACAGACAGCTCTCAAAGCAAAGGCTCAAACATTTTCTGGGAAAGTCCCACCCCAATCCCTTTCCCACTGCTCTTTCCAAAATTAATTTGGCTTTGTTTTGGGCTCCACAAATTATGAGTTAGTTTCCAGAGGAGCTAGAGATGAGTCCCAATGTGGGATTCAGAATTCTGTTAGTTTCCACCAAAGTGCCAGAATATCATTTGGGGGCGGTTTTTCCCTCATATTTGAACAATGACCCAAAACCTGTTGATTTATTTAGACACAATTCTTCCAGGACAGATGGTATTCAACAGAATGAAATAATTAGGATATTTTAAAAAATAATTATGTGGGAAAATACAGTGTAGTCAAACATGCCTGGTAATCTATATGAAGAATTCATGTTTAAAATGTGCATTTAAGCTGTCATTATAGATTCTGTTGCCTTGTTATTCTGAGGTAAAACAACTCCTATTGACAAGAGATGCTTCCTAGCATGTTGTTAAAGAAAAACATGATTTTTAAAACCTTGTGGGAACAGTGACATGAAATGTTCAGTTTATTTTCATCTCTTCCTGGAGAAACTAAAGTTCCTGATGAACAACTTTATGAGGCAATGGCTTAATTACACTACTAGTAAATGGTGTTTTAAAAAATAACACAGCAAGGTGGGAGTTGGGGTTGGGGTAGATATCTTGTTAAATTGCTTTTTGTTTGACTTTTAGCTGCCTTTGGCTTTCCATAGCTCAGGGTCCAAAAGATGGGACTCTTTTCTGAAACATATACTCCTTTCAATGAAAGCTTCATGTGTAAAGCTCTTTACTCCTCTGCTTACACCAGTGAGGATGAAATAGCCTGCATGAGATACTTAATTCTGAGCCAGCTGACTCCTGGAGCAAACAGGACACCTAAATGCAGAGAGGAAATCAATTAACTCCAGTTAACACTATTGGCCACATGGTTTGCTTCTTGCCTCCCCCATAACCAGTGCCACCAAATTATCTTTTACTTGTCTGATCTGACAAATGCAACGCTGTGTGATTTCGGCCCAGAGCCTTGATGGGGTACTAAGTCAGAATGACAATGTGTAATAACATCTTCCCAATTTGAAAAGTCTGGGGCCAGGGGAAAGAGTGGGCTTTGAAATAAGTGGATTTGGAATTAGTATTTGAGTTTAATTTAAGTGAAGAATCTTCTTGATGTCAAAAATTAATTCTAACTTTAAAATTCTGTAATTCTTTGACATTATCTACCAAAGCTGAACATATACACAACATAGCTAGAAGTCAGCAATTTTACTCCTATGTATACTCAAGAGAAATGTATGTGCATGTGCTCCAAGACACATATACAGAAATATTTATACCAGAATTATTCATAATAGCCAACACAGATAACAACTCAAAGGTCCATCAAGTATAGGATAAATGAATTGTGATAAAGTCATTCAATGGAATACTACAGGGCAATGAGAATGAATGATCTACAGCTGTAAGGAAACAATACATAAATCTCACAAGCATGATGTTGAACAAAAGAAGCCAGACACAGAAGAGCACATCCTGTGTCATTCCATCTATCCTATATAATAAAAGGCAAATATGCAAATCGACCAAATGGCAGAACGACCAGTCGCTATGACACGCACTGACCACCAGGGGGCAGATGCTCAATGCAGGAGCTGCCCCCTGGTGGTCAGTACGCTCCCACAGGGGGAGCACCGCTCAGCCAGAAGCCGGACTCATGGCTGGTGAGCGCAGCGGCAGTGGTGGGAGCCTCTCCCGCCTCCTCAGCAGCGTTAAGGATGGGGAGCAGGCCTAAGCTGTCAATTGGACATCCCCTGAGGGCTCCTGGACTGCAAGAGGGCACAGGCCAGGCTAAGAGACACACCCCCCCCAAGTGCACAAATTTTGTGCACCGGGCCTCTAGTGTATATATATAAAAGCCTAAGCAACCGAACAACTGAACAACTGGTCAACCGGTCACTATGAGTGCACTGACCACCAGGGGGCAGACGCTCAATTCAGGAGCTGCCCCCTGGTGGTCAGTGCACTCCCACAGCGGGAGTGCCACTCAGCTGACCAACAGGCACCAGACGCAAGGCTCATGGCTGGCCACTGCAGCCCAGAAACCACAGCGGAGCTGCAGCAAGCCTACTGAGTGGCAGTGGTGGCAGGCTCAGCTGGGCCGGGATGAGCAGGAGCGGCAGGTAGGAGCGGTAGGTGGTGTTGGACTGCCAGTTTTGGCCCCATCCCCACAGTCTATGTCAAGGGACCCCACTGGTGCACAAATCCGTGCACTGGGCCTCTAGTCCTATCTAATGAAGAGTGAATATGCAAATTGACCATCACACTGTCACAAAGATGGCGGCACCCACAGCGGAGGTGGGGTTTCCATAACACAAGATGGCTGTGCCCACAGCAGAGGGCAAGTTCCCATAATGAGCCTTAACGAGCAATCAGCAGGGACCAGAGGCTCTAAAAATTGCTCTAAAAATTGACCCCATATGAATATCTTTGGGGGGAGGGTGGCTGCCCTCCCTGCATGGGGTGTAATGTCCTGGGCTGAATGGGGCATTCAATGCATTGACTTTAGTTACTTACAGGTGGTTCCCAAGACCAGGAGGGAGTCACTGGTTCAAAAGCCATGAGTAAGTGCAGGCACTTCTCTAATTCTGGGCCTGGGCAGGGGACCTGCAGCTGTGCCCCCCACCTGGTAGGGCTTGACAGGGGACCTCAGGCCACACACCCCCACCCTGGCACCAGGCCAGAGGACCTCAGGCTGTGACCCCTGCCCTGGCACCAGCCGGGGGACCTCAGGCTGTGCCCCCTGCCTGGCAGGGCTTGACGGGGGACCTCAGGCCGCACCATGACAGGGGACCTCAGGCCATGCCCCCCGCCCAGCAGGACTTGGCAGGGGACCTCCCGCTGCTCCTCCCGCCCCGGGCTGGGGGACCTGAGGCTGTGCCCCCACACCCTGTGGGGCTTGATGGGGGACCTGAGGCTGTGCCCCCTCCCAGTGAGGCTTGATGGGGGATCCCAGGCCACACACCCCACCTGGCGGGGCTTGACGGGGCATCTCAGGCCATGTCCCCCACCCGGCAGTGCTTGATGGGGGACCTCAAGGTGCTCCCCCCACCCTGATGCCGGGACGGGGGACCTCAGGTTGTGCTGCCTGCCCTGGTGCCAGGCCAAGGGACCTCAGGCTGAACCCCCGACCCTGGTGCTGACTTGGGGGACCTAAAGGTGCCTGGGGGACCTGAGGCTGCGCCCCCCACCCTGTGGGACTTGATGGGGAACCTGATGCTGTGCCACCCACCTGGCATCGGGCCAGGGGACCTGAGGCTGCACCTCCTGGCTAGCCGGGCTTGACAAGGGTGGGGCCGGCTGGGTCTGGGTCTTTCGCAATTTTTAGGTACATGCGGGTGGGCAGGGACTTGACTCTGAGTCCCACAGTGCGCCCCATACTCTGACAGGAGGAAGATTTTCATATACATTTTACTAATTTTCTCTCATCTCTGACACTTCTATTACAGAGAAAGGGCAAATAGCAATATTTAAAAAAATATTTCCTCTAATTCAGTGGTTCTCAACCTGTGGGTCACGACCCCTTGGGGGGTCGAACGACCCTTTCACAGGAGTCGCCTAAGACCATCAGAAAACACATATATAATTACATATTGTTTTTGTGATTAATCACTATGCTTTAATTATGTTCAATTTCTAACAATGAAAATACATCCTGCATATCAGATATTTACATTATGATTCATAACAGTAGCAAAATTACAGTTATGAAGTAGCAACGAAAGTAATTTTATGGTTGGGGGTCACCACAACATGAGGAACTGTATTAAAGGGTCGAGGCATTAGGAAGGTTGAGAACCACTGCCTAATTAATTAGAATCTAATTAATCCCCTTTTAATGTACATGGATTTCGTGCACTGGGCCACTAGTTGATATATAAAAAAGTTCAAATGCAGGAAAAGCTCATCTATGCTCTTAGAGGTCAGGACAGTGGTTACCTTTGACAAGGGAGTGGCTGGGAGAAGAGTTGAGAGGAGTCCTTATAAAAGACTAAATAGAGGAAGACACAGAAGAGGGAGGAGAAGGGCCCTGTGAAGAAGAAGACAGAGATTTAGCATGATGTGGCCACAAGCTAAGAAAGGCCAGGAGCCACCAGAGCTGGAAGAGGCAAGGAAGGATTCTGCCCTAGAGCACCCAGAAGGAGCATGGCCCAGCTAATGTCTTGATTTCAGACTTCTTACCTCCAGAACTGTGAGAGAATAAATTTATGTTGTTGTAAGCACTAAATTTGTGGTAATGTGTTACAGAAGTCCTAGGAAACTATTACAGGGAAGGTGTTCTGTTTCTTGATCTGGGTACTGATTACATGAGTATGTTCATTTTGTAAAAATTCATCAGGTTATACACTGATAATTTGTATACTTTTTACATGTATATTATATTTCATTAATTTTTTATTTTTTAAAAAAATCTTTGCTTCTGCCCTAGCTGGCTTGGCTCAGTGGTTGGGGCTCCAGCCCTTGGACTGAGGGGTCCCAGATTCGATTCCGGTCAAAGACATGTACCTCAGTTGCAGGCTCGATCTCTGGCCCCAGTCAGGGTACCTGTGAGAGGCAACCAATCGATATGTCTCTCTCGCATTGATGTTTCTCTCTCTCTGTCTCTCCCCCTCCCTTCCACTTTGTCTAAAAATCAATGGAAAAAATATATCCTCAGGTGAAGATTAACAAAAAAAATGTATATTTCTATAATCTAGTTTCAAATTGCCCACCATTTTGAGTAAACAGAGGCTGGTTTTATGAAGTTTTATTGCTTATGTTTAAGCTGTGCTTTACAACAGGAAGGAAGGCCTTTCATAAAATAAAATAAAAAATTTCCCTAACAAATGTATAATCACAGTCTTTCCCTCCACTGTAGTATGGTGAGGGAACATTGGAAGACAGGAAGTTAGAGGGAACAGACATCCGTTTTTCATATTTTGCTTTTTGTTGAAGTAGGTAGCAGGTTAAGGGATAGCAAATCTTCAACACAGAAGTTGTCTAGAAGTTTTGAGTAATGACAAACACCTTGATTTTGCTCAAAGTAGATCAGTTATTAACCTTTTGTGATCAACAGCAACACAAAGAAGCCCAACCCAAACCCCACCTTATCTGGAAATTTTGCAATGTGTGAGAGAAGTACTGCAAATAGTTCCTATGTTATTAAGAATGAAATTCAAAGATGGTTTCCTGTGTCTTAGAAAAAAAGAACACACTTGGCAGTCTGCAAACAATAAACCAGTGGTTTCAGATTTTTTCCAAAAGAATGAGATGACTCCAAAATGAGCATGTTTTCCATTTTCTATTCCCTCCAACCACAGGCAGATGACTTTGAACGTGCACTCTCCTCACACTGGCTTAGAAGAAGTCAGCATTTGCCAGAACTGTGGACTCAAGATGAAAGCCAAGTGCAGATGGAAGTGGCTGTGGGGAGCAGGCCCAAATTCCCTCAGTAGAGATTACTGAGGAACAAAGCTGGCAGGGTGGAGATTTCATACAGTCACAGGTGCAGGGAGGCTCAGGGCAGGAGATGGAATCCCCTGGGAGGGGCCTTTTCCCACCCTCATATAAATCAGTTTTCAGGCATGATTTGATGGGAGGCCACTGCTGCCTAAGTCCAATTATTGAACTTGGGAGTTTAAGGAGGCTTCTTCACTGAAATTAGGCTGATAGGTCTACTGTTTCTCCTCATGATGGAGCAGAATATCTACCATTAGCCCTGCCCCAGCACCAAAAACATGTGAATGTGACCATATTGTCTGGGGCACTGAGTACACAGTAAAAAGGACAACAGTAGTATTCTTTCAACTGTGAGAGGGGTTTTGAAGTCCACAATAGGAATAAGCAAAATTTTGGCAATGGTTTGGGTGCTGACTTCCTTAAGGGGCCAAATTAGATTAAAATTAATGACTCCTCTAGTTCCCTCCTCCATTGGAATCCACAAATGTGTATGCTGTGCAGCAGTTCACAGGCCATGGTCAGGGTTGAGCCTCACAGTCAGCCAGCCTGAGGGTCAATTCCATGCACAAATGGACCAACAGTAATCAAGCCTCAATTACAACAGGAAGCCCACATAACTTGCACAAGAGACATTCCTGAGACACCCAGCTTGGGTGATCAAGGAGACTCTACCACTAGACCCCAAAGGACACCTACTACATAAGGTCACCTATGAAGGCTGGGAGTCATAGAAGAATTATCTAATACATAGAAATGAACACAAAGAGATAGCCAAGATGGAGAGACAAAGAAACAAATCCCAAATGAAAGAATAGGAGAACTCTTCAGATAAAGAGCCAAATGAAACAGGGGCAAGCAATTTATCAGATATAGAGTCAAGGTAATGGCTGTAAGAATGCTCAACCGAGAAATAAAGAGCTTTTTAGACAAGAAAAAGCTAAAGGAGTTTGTTATCACCAAACCAGTATTATAAGAAATGTTAAAGGGCCTGATAGAAGGAAAAGAATAGGAAGGAGAATAAGAATGAGAAGAGGAAGAAGAAGAAGAAGAAGAAGAAGAAGAAGAAGAAGAAGAAGAAGAAGGAGAAGAAGGAGAAGGAGAAGGAGAAGGAGAAGGAGAAGGAGAAGGAGAAGGAGAAGGAGAAGGAGAAGGAGAAGGAGAAGGAGAAGGAGGAGGAGGAGGAGGAGGTGGAGGAGGAGGAGGAGGAGGAGGAGGAGGGAAACAGAGGAACATAGTTAAAAGAATGAAGTAGCAATAACTACATCACTATCAATTATCACTTTAAATGTAAATGCTTACCAGTAAATGCTCTAATCAAAAGACATAGGGTAGCTGAATGGATAAGAAAACAAGACACATATATATATGCTTTCTACAAGAGACCTACCTCAGAATGAAAGATATACACAATCTAAAAGTAAAGGGATGGCCCTAGCCAGTTTGACTCAGTGGATAAATGCATCAGCCCACGGATTGAAGGGCCCCAGGTTCTATTCCAGTTAAGGGCATGTACCTCGGTGGCAGACTCAATTCCCAGCCCTGGTCAGGACATGTGCAAGAGGCAACCAATCCATGTGTCTCTTTCACATAGATCTTTCTCTCCCCCTTCCTCCCAATCTCTCTAAAAATCAATGCAAAAGTATTCTTTAAAGGGGACATATGTAATACTTTCAACAATAAAAATTAAGAAAAGAAAGGAAAAATATCCTTGAGTGAGGATTAACAACAACAACAATCCTATATAATAAAAGTCTAATATGCTAAGTGTCCATTTGACCAATCGCTATGACACACACTGACCACCAGGGGTCAGACACTCTAACCGGTAGATTAGCTTGCTACTGGGGTTTGACCAATCAGGACTGGGCGAGATGGGCCAGACACACCCTGGAGCCCTCCCGCAGTCCCTCCCCGGCCCCATGCACCAGTGGGGCCCCTCAGCCTGGCCTGCACCCTCTTGCAATCTGGGACCCCTTGGGGGATGTCAGAGAGCCAGTTTCGGCCTGATCCCCACAGGCCAGGCTGAGGGACCCCACCAGTGCACGTGCACTGAGCCTCTAGTAATAACCCGGCCAGCATGGCTCAGTTGGTTGGGCATCATCTCATGCAAGGAAACAAAGAAAAAATAAACAAATGGTACTACATCAAACTAAAAAGGTTTTGCACAGCAAAGGAAACCATCAACAAAATTAAAAAACAAGCCACTGAATGAAAGAACATATTCGCCAATGATACATCTGATAAGGGGTTAATGTCCAACATTTATAAAAAGTGTATAAAACTCAACACAAAAAAACCCCTAATTCAATTAAAAAATGGGCAAAGGACCCAAATATACACTTTTTCAAAGAGGACATACAGATGGCCAATAGACATATGAAGAGATGCTCAACATCACTAATCATCACAGAAATGCAAATTAAAACCAAAATGAGATATCACCTCACACCTGTAACAATGGCTATCATCAATAAGTCAACAAACAATTGTTGGTGAGGATGTGGAAAAAAAGGGGGCCCTCGTGCACTGTTGGTGGGAATGCAGATTGGTGCAGCCATTGCGGAAAGCAGTATGGAGTTATCTCAAAAAATTAAAAATGAAACGACCTTATGACTTAGTGATTACACTTCTGGAATTTTATCCAAAAAATACAGAAACACTAATTCAAAAGAATATATGCACCCTTATGTTCACTGCTGCATTATTTACAATAACCAAGATTTTAAAGCAGCTCATGTGTCCATCATTAGACGAGTAGATAAAAAAGGTTTGGTACATTTATATAATGGAATACTACTTGACTGTAAAAAAGAAAGAAATCTTACCCTTTGTGACAGCGTGGATGGACCTAGAGAGCATTATGGTAAGTGAGATAAGTCGGAAAAACACAAGTACCATATGATTTCACTCATATGTGGAATCTAATGAACAAACTGAACTGATAAGCAAAATAGAGACAGACTCATAGATATAGAGCAGGCTGACAGCTGTTGGGTGGATTTGGGGGCAGAGGGTGTGGAGGGATTGTGCAAAAAAGAAAAAAAAAGAGAGAGAAAAACCTCATGAACACTGACAACAGTGTGGTGATTGCTAGGGGAGTGTGGAGTAGGGAGGTGGAAGAGGGTATGGGGAGTAAATGGTGATAGAAGGAGACTTGACTTGGGGTGTTGAACACATAATACGGTGTACAGATGATGCATTATAGAATTGTGCACCTGAAACCTGTATAATTTTGTTAACCAGTGTCACCCCAATAAATTCAATAAAAAGGAAAAAGCAATGTGTGCTGTGGTCTCTGTGAATGTTCTGTTTTTCTTCTTTTAGAGTGTCAGCCATAAGGACAGCAAGGGCTGGGCCCTCCATTTGTGTTGTAACCTTTGAGCTGTTGTTATCTACATGCAGCTATGAATGTAAAAAAGAAAAGTGAAGACAGATATGAAATGGCACATGTTCCAAATTAGGCCACTATGGATGGCCAGAGTAGTGACTTCTTCAGCACAAATAAAGAACTTCACTCAAGGATTTGTTTGAGAAAGAAAACTGTGAAATTAAGGGCAAAGAGAAGAAAATTCCCACCTAGGAAATATGAAAAGTAAGGCAATGTTTGTGAGACCAGATAATAACTAACTGATTTGGAAAAAAGTCAAAATATTAGGTAATGTGAAATGCTGAGCCTTGACTGTAACATACATTGCATGTTTTTTTCCTAATTCAGTTTTGTCTGTACAGAATTCCAGCCAAATGTTCTAACTGAAAGCCCTTGAGGAAAGACTGAACATGAGACAATAGTTCATAATTCAATTCCATCAGCATTCACTGAATGCTTACTATGTGCTCAACATTGTTTCGAGCTGTGGGGAATGTTCAGGAAGCAGAAAACACAGTCAATGCTTACAAGAAATTTGCTATTTTGTTGGAAGAGAGAAGACTTCCAAACATAGAACAATTAAAACAATTAAATCAGAAAATAAAGACATAGTAAAGAATAAAAAGAAACATACTTTGGCACAAAGATATATGGTTCAGGGAAAAATGGGCAAATTGACACCCTAAAAATGTTGAAGATAGTAAAGAGAGTCCTACAGAATGTAAATAAGATAGACTTGGGCTGTAGGAACAAGGCTAACCAATGTCATGCTCTGAAACTGTCATTAACTACTGATGTTAACAAAGAAAACTCTAACCATTTGTTCTATTAAGTTTAGGGTACTGTCTCAAAATCAACAATAGACCAAGAATGGCTTCTAAAATCTCAACTATATTGTGGTGATCACTTTTTAAGGTAAATGTTGAATTACTCTGTTGTACACCTGAAACTATTATAATATTATATGTCAACTATATAATTAAAAACAAATTTTAAAAAATAAATTTTTTAATTAAAATAAAATCTCAATAAATAAGTCAATAAAATTTAAAAGGCTAACTGGTACAAAATCAGTTATTTTGATGTGTTTGTCACAAAAAGGGTAACTGAGTGTGAATAATGAATGAGGAGACGTGAATCATAAGAAATTGTTAATAAGTATGCAGCACTGTTTACAGAAGTGGACCTAAGTTTTTTTGGCCATCAAAAAGGTATACTTTGGATCAGAATACAGGAGACAACCAGATGTTACCCTTCTACCCCTCCCTTGGTTATAATGTCCTAAAAAACAGTGGTTCCTTTCCCTAGCCGGTTTAACTCAGTGGACAGAGCGTGGGCCTGCGGACTAAAGGGTCCCCAGGTTCAATTCTGGTCAGGGGCGCATGCCCTGTTTCAGGCTTGGTCCCAGTAGGGGCGTGCCGGAGGCAGTCAATCAGTGATTCCCATCATTGATGTTTCTATCTTTCTCTCCCTCTCCCTTCCTCTCTGAAATCAATAAAATATTTTTTAAAACAGTGGTTCCTTTAGATTCAAACAAGGTGACCCTGCCATTTATTACTCATGTAGCCTGGAGGACTGACTTCACATTCCCAGGCCTGAGTTTTCTTAAGTAGGAATAATAATAATAATACCCATCCCCACTGTATATGATAAGGATTTGATTAGGTAATACATGTGGAGTACTTAGCACAAAGCCTACAGTACATAAGGAGCTAATTTTATTTTTAAAGTTTGCTATTGTTTTTGTTAACCATGATAACTTCCTGATTGCCACTAAAGGCTATATAAATTGGTAGTTAAGGGTCTGGGCTTTGCAATCTATAGATTCAATGCATTCCATATTAAAATACCAATGGCATATTTCACAGACCAGATGTTACCCTTCCAAACTCTCCAAAAATTCATCTGGAATAAAAAAATGACCCCAAATAGCTGCAACAATCCTGAGAAAGAAGAACAAAGTAGGAGGGATCTCAATACCAGATATCAAGCTGTATTACAAAGCCACTATTCTCAAAACTGCCTGGTACTGGCACAAGAACAGACATATAGACCAATGGAATAGAATAGAGAACCCAGGAATCAACCCAAACCACCATGCTCAATTAATATTTGACAAAGGAGGCAAGAGCATACAATGGAGTCAAGACAGTCTCTTCCATAAATGGTGTTGGGAAAATTGGACAGATACATGCAAAATAATGAAACTAGACCACCAACTTACACCATACACAAAAATAAGCTCAAAATTGATGAAGGACTTAAATGTAAGATGGGAAATCATAAAAATCTTAGAGGAATCCACAGGCAGCAAAATCTCAGATATATGCCAAAGCAGTATCTTCACTGATACAGCTCCAAAGGCAATGGAAACTAAAGAGAAAATAAACAAATGGGCCTACATCAAAATAAAAAGCTTCTGCACAACAAAAGAAACCATCAACAAAACAACAAGAAAGCCCACTGCATGGAAGAACATATTTGCCAATGTTATCTCTGATAAGGGTATAATCTCCAAAATTTGCAGGGAACTCATACAATTTAACAAAAGGAAGATAATCAACCCAATAAAAAAAATGGGCAATGGATCTAAATAGATATTTTTCAAAAAAGGACATACAGAAGGCCAAGAGACATATGAAGACATGCTCAAAGTCACTAATCATCCAAGAGATGCAAATCAAAATGACAATGAGGTATCATCTCACACCTATCAGAATGGCTATCATCAACAAATCAACAAATGACAAGTGCTGGTGAGGATGTGGAGAAAAAGGAACCTTCATGCACTGCTGGTGGGAATGCAGACTGGTGCAGCCACTATGGAGAACAGTATGGAATTTTCTCAAAAAACTAAAAATGGAATTCCCATTTGACCCAGTAATCCCACTTGTAGGAATATATCCCAAGAAATCAGAAACACCAATCATAAGGGACATATGCACCCCTATGTTCATAGCAGCACAATTTACAATAAGATTTGGAAACAGCCTAAGTGCCCATCAGCAGATGAGTGGATTAAAAAAACAGTGATACATCTACACCATGGAATACTACGCTGCTGTAAAAGGTAGCAACTCCTACCATTTGCAACAGCATGGAAGGACCTGGAGAGCATTATGCTAAGCGAAATAAGTCAGTTGGAGAAAGATAAATATCACTTGACCTCATATTTGGAATATAATGAACAACATAAACTGATGAACAAAAACAGATCCAGAGACAGAGCAGCATTGATCAGATGATCAAACCTCAGAGGGAAGGCAGGGGAGGGTGGGGGTAAGGGGGAGAGATCAACCAAAGGACTTGTATGCATGCATATAAGCCTAACCAATGGACACAGACACCAGGGTGGTGAGGGCATGAGCAGGGAGTGGGGGGGGGCAATGGGGAGATAGGACACATATGTAATACCTTAATCAATAAAGAAAATATTAAAAGTGATTTAAAAAATAAAAATAAATGTCCTTATTGTGTTGTTTTTTTAAAAAAAGAGTGTGGGCTTTGGACTTGGGTAGATTAAAACCTAAATCCTGTACTCTGCTATTTACTAGCTATGTAACTTTGTGCAAACCAGGCTGTTAGTTATTATTATCATTTGCTGTTGTAGCTATTATTACTACCAACTTGGCTTCCCAGGTACCTTGATACTGAGAAAGGAAGTTGGAGGACAAAAATAATCCAGGCACTGGAAAGGCATACCTTCCATTGTCAATTAATAAACTGGTCTCCTGAATTATAGTCTCCTCTGAGTCTAGTTCATGTCTGTCAGTCCCCCAGAATCCTTGCAGGATGATGGGAGTTCCTGTTTCAGTGACCACCCAGCCTCTCTTGAAACCATCTACCTCTCAAAATAAGAAAAGTGTTTGGCTCACAAATCTGTGAGTTGACTTTATCCTCTGTGAGTTGACTTTATCCTCAAGTTTCAGTGAGATGTCTACAGCAATTTCAGACCTTGCATCCATATATAACACCATATTAGAGGGAGAGAGACCTCTTTCTTAACAATGAGGAAACATTCTCAGAAGCCCACAGCACCCTGGCCAGTTTTCTCAGTGATTAGAGCAGCCGTGGGCAAACTACGGCCCGCGAGCCAGATCCAGCCTGTTTGAAATGAATAAAACTAAAAAAAAAAAAAAAAAAGACCGTACCCTTTTATGTAATGATGTTTACTTTGAATTTATATTAGTTCACACAAACACTCCATCCATGCTTTTGTTCCGACCCTCCGGTCCAGTTTAAGAACCCATTGTGGCCCTCGAGTCAAAAAGTTTGCCCACCCCTGGATTAGAGAGTTGGCCTGGGGACAAAGGGTCCCAAGTTCCATTCCAGGTCAAGGGCACATACCTGGGTTGCAAGTTCCCCAGCCCCAGTAGGGGCGAGTGCAGGAGGCAACCAATCTAGGTGTCTCTCTCTCATCCCCGCCCCTTCTCTCTCCCTTTCATTCTCTCTGGAAATCAGTGGAAAAAAATATCCCAGGTGAGGATTAAAGTATAATTTAAAAAATTTTAAAAACCCACAGCAGGCCTTCCTTCACCTCTCATTAGTAGGTACTCGGTCGCCCAGCCAGTGTCGCTCAGTGGTTGAGCATCGGACCCATGAACCAAGAGGTCACTGATTCAATTCCCGGTCAGGACACATGCCCAGGTTGTAGGCTCAATCCCCAGCAGGGGGAGTGCAGAAGTCAGCTGATCAATGATGTTTCTTTCTCATCAATGTTTCTATCTCTCTATCTCTTTCCCCTTCCTCTCTCTCTAAAAATCAATAAAAAATATTTTTAAAATATGTATTGGGTCACATGCCCACTTCCAAACTAATCCTTGTATCCAGGTATATCTGAAATATTCAGGAGCATGGCATTACCAAGAATGGGTTACTAGTGGTCGGCAAACTCATTAGTCAAAAGAGCCAAATATCAACAGTACAACGATTGAAATTTCTTTTGAGAGCCACATTTTTTAAACTTAAATTATATAGGTAGGTACATTGTTATTAACTTAATTAGGGTACTCCTAAAGCTTAGGAAGAGCCACACTCAAGGGGCCAAAGAGCCGCATGTGGCTCGCGGGCCCCAGTTTGCCGACCACGGGGTTAGACTAATTAGAAACTGGAAGCAATCCCCAAAATTACACTTGTGCTAAACAATGTGAGAGAGGTCGAACAAATGGTAGGATATCAACCCACAATGGCCACCACCTTAAGCATAGGATATCCGTGCTCCTTAATGCTGGCGATCATAAAAAATAACCCTACCACGAATAATTGACCACTCCCTAAAAGCAAGTTAAAGTTAAGGTGTGCCCTAGTGACCTCTTTGGAACTATAGTCATATCCGGAGTAACAGGAATGTCACTGCCTGGAAAAACAGGGCCCTTTGCTAAAATGGGCTTTCCCTTCTGGCCAGACTCCTTGGTCCATAACTACAGTTGATAGGATCTTTGGGAGAGGTTTCCTTGGCCTTTTGTTTGAATGTCGTGCCCCCTTTATGATTCTATACATGAAGAGGAAACCAGCCCTTCCCAGCTATGTCAGGACCTTGATTAATGCCTTAGTAGCAAGCATGACCCAAACCACAGTGAGCCTAGTTCCTTCCTTTCCCAGAAGGAAGCTAACATGTTTCTCCCTTTGTTTGAAGGTGCTGGGTTAAAAAACACTAGTTGCAGTTTGAGAGAGAGTTAAGGAGGTCCTAAAATTCATTCCTCTCCTCATCTCTCTACTGTTTGTGTTGAATATATAATGAATCAGCCTGAGAAACTAAGATTCATCCCAGCTCAGGCTGAGGACTGACACAGGCAAGGCTGGACTACTTGCAGAGCTCAGTGTGGCACCCTGTCCTAGAATGTATACAACCACAGGGTTCAGTTCCCACCATTGGCTTCCTCCTTGACCTGTTTTTAATTTTCAAACCTCCCACCCCTCTCACAGACGGTTTCAGTTTCTTGCCTGACTTCTCCGTGGTTTCCCTGGGCAGGCTGCCTTGTTCTCCCTCAGCTGGCAAGGCTGGCTGGCTGCCTAATTGTCCCAAGAGACAGGAAGGCACCCTTTGCATCTCTCTGGTTTTGGTCCATTTTTACTGCCTCTCTGGAATTAACATCAACGACTTTGAAACGTCTTGGTAAATGCAGATGTAGAAGCTAGATAGGATTGTGGTCACCTTGGCCCTCATTTTTCTTGCTTCTCACAGAGTAGGAAAATTCAGTGCTGTTTTTGGACTTTACCCAATACCTTTTCTGCTCAGAAAGCCAATAACTCACTCTCAAAGTGACTTGTTTGGCTCTGCTGGCTATATCACGTATCATATATTATAGATGATATATCACAGTCATTGGCAAAGCTTAACTAATGCCCAAACTCCACTCCCAGATCCCAGCACCGACTGCCAGAGGTAACCATACATTAACATTAGTAAGATGCAGTGGGCTGTTAAACCAATCTGCATTATTTGAAGTGAAAGGGTAGAAGCAAATAGGCTTCCAAGTTTCTTGGAGTAGTATCAGTATAATTTCTCTTGGACTGTAAATAACTTCGAAAGATCATACAGGTATTTTCTACATTACTTGGAATTTGTTTTTCAAATCAAGTGAATATTGTGTACAGAACATTGTGTTCAATGTTCAAGGGACTACAGGGGTTTTAGTAAGGAATACATGCCATATGCTTTGGAAAAATTAAAAACAATCCAAGGTAGTATATGCTAAGTCAAAAGTAATGGTATAGAGCAGGCTACAAATGCAGCAGAAGCACATAGGACTTTATCCTTAGTTGATGTATAACAGCTTAAACTCATTTCTAAGCATTGCCCTTAGGCCTTTCATTCAGGACAATAAGATACTCTGGGAGAGGTGGGGTGGAACACCATTTAAAGTTAAATGAAACTTCTTATTAACCCATGGCCAACCTGCAGCAAGAGCGCCCCATTCAGTTGCTTGCTTCCTTTGGCTAAAGTTGGCCTATCCAGGAGGCCAAAAGAGTGTCTGTTCAGTGGTTTTGTATGGCAGCTTGCATTCTGATAGTAAAGGAAAGATAAATGTGGAAGGACCTCCCTAAAAAAAATACCCTGCCCTAACTGGTTTGGCTCAATGGATAGAGCGTCGGCCTGCGAACTCAAGGGTCCCAGGTTCGATTCCAGTCAAGGGCATGTACCTTGGTTGCGGGCACATCCCCAGTAGGGGGTGTGCAGGAGGCGGCTGATCGATGTTTCTCTCTCATTGATGTTTCTAACTCTCTATCACTCTCCCTTCCTCTCTGTAAAAAATCAATAAAATATATTTAAAAAATAAAATAAAATAAAATAAAATAAATACCCTGCTATATTGTAGGTTGCCTGGTCACTCCACTTAACGATTTTATTATTTTTTCAATATTTTTATTGACTTTTTTGAGAGAGAGAGAGAGAGAGAGAGAAGGAGAGAGAGGGGAACATTGATGTAAGAATGACACATCGATTGGCTGCCTTCCGCATGCTCCCTACTGGGGATTGAGCCCCCAATCCGGGCATATGCCAAGACATGGGACAACACCCAACCAACTGAGCAATACCAGCCAGGGCTCCACTTAATGATTTTAAAAGACATTATTTTGTTCGGTGGTCTGTAGTGAGTGAAGTTTGCACTCTGCCAGGGGAGAGAAATTTAATGTCTGTGGGGTCTGTGGGAGTGGGGAAAGAATACAGACCTCCTTGGGAAATTCTCTGCTGGTCACTGAGTTTATTAATTTTGTTTTAATTAATTTTTTATTGTTTTATAGAGAGGGAGAGAGAGGGAGAGAAAGAGAGAGAGAGAGAGAGAGAGAGAGAGAGAGAGAGAGAGATTCCCTCCTGCACATGGCTCGATCAGGGATCGAACGCACAACCTGGGTATGTGCCTTGACTGGGAATTGTACCCACCACTTTCTGGTGTACAGGACAACACTCCAACCTACCAAGCCACACAGGACATGGCTGAGATTATTGATATTTAAGAGACATTATGAGGTCTGGCAGAGAACCCTGGGCTGAAAGTCAAGAAATGTGCTGTGTGGGGGGCCCATTAGCAGATATAGGGAGAACATCAGCTGCTGGGAATCCACAAGGAACATTTATAATGAGGATAGTGACACAGATGTTACATTTCTACCTCTTTACACTTCTCAAAGCATTTTCACTTTACTACCACAAAATCATAGAATCTTAAGAGTAGGAAAGAATTTTAAGAATTATCCAGTTTAACCTCCCACTCTAGGCAAGACTCACCTACAACATCCCTCTCATTTAACTTTCAAAGAAGTCCTCTGTGGAAGCAAGCTTAGCAGGTCACACCATCTCCATCTTAGAGAAAAAGAACAACTAATGACTTAGGGAGTTTCAGGCCAAGATGATACAGTCAATTAGTGATAAAACTGGCCTTGGACACCCTAGTCCTGGATTCTTTCTATGCTATCGCATGTCTCTTTTATCTTTAAGGAGATAGATTCTAGTCATCCTTGTGGTCCTTACTATGTAATTTAGTACCTAATTATTCTTGAAGTGCTTTAGAAGCTTCAGCTCTGTTACCCCAAGTAGAGTATAAGATTTTGAGGGCCAGTTTCATATCTCATGGTGTATACTACCTTTGAATATCTGTCTTCTCCTTAGCTCACCACCAATGTTAGGGGTTCTTGGAAGATATTGAACAGATGCCTTTATAAAAAAATTGAAATTTTAAAATTTCTGAGTTATTCCTTATACTTTAGAGACATTCTAGATTCGACTTTCTCCAATTTTATTCTCATCTTTGGAGATTTCATTTGGTTGTAGCTACTGGGTTGAAATACTTTGGTATCAGGGCTTAAATGAAGGGAATATCTTGATAGCATAGCAGACTGTTTTTCTTGATGGATAAAACAACTAGCAAGGCTATTACCTAGGCCTGATATTGGCAAGTTGAGGATCCAACATGTATTTTATTTTTCAGTAAAGCCCTGGCTGGAACTCTAGAATGGCAAAGTCATGTTGCCCCTTTCTGGTCATTGGAATATATTAAATGAAATATATTGTGCTCATTTTCTATCTTAATGTTATAAGAAGAGTTCTAATCAGGATTATTCATCATGGACTTTTGACACAAACTGGCCTCTTCCAAGGGCATTAGGTTGCAATGAAAACAAGAATCAAAGACTTACATGGAAATACCCATAGGATTCACTGGATAACCAAAGTGTGCACTTAGAAATTTCTGAAGCTAAAATTTTGAACTTGGTGGATAGTTCTAATAAAAACATCAAGATTTTAAACTGTTGTCTATACCTGGACTTAAAAAAAACTCTCTTTAGTTCATAATTCTTTTGTGTTGTTGACATATAGAAAAACCCTAGCTCGTCAGTTTCCATTCCTATCTCCTCATTCCCTTAATTTTTCTCCTTTCCCGTAAATAGTATCTATATTGCAATAACCATCTCCTGCTACTACCCTCCAAGGACATCTGGGAAGGGTGTTAAATAGCAATGGTTTTGTACAGTACTATAATTTTTATAGCTTTAAGGAAGCCACCTGCCACCGCCATCCCTACACCAGAGATGGGTGAGCTGCCCCAAAACTCTTTATGAGAATAAGCAATGGAATCCAACAGATTATTCTAACCAAATAGCACCCAGGCAGAAATGCCTAACTTGTCTGGTAAGATTCTTTCAAATACATTTTGTAACAAGGCTTAAATTCATCAGAAAAAGACAATGAAATGTACCAGGAAATGTTTAAGGTAAAGTAATAGAGCTGCTGAGATACACTTAAACATAACTTTCTAAGCTTAAACTGCATAATAATCTTTTCCAGATCCTTTTAGTTCATTTTTCACTCCAAAAAGAACCTTATATGGGATTGTTCACATTTGGCCCAGTACAACTTTGGCCCATATCAAGCCCCTCAGACTTGGCCCAACACAAATTCATGCTGTCAACTACAGCTTGGCTCCCACCATGGCCCAATTGTTCCTTATTCATCTTATACTGTGAATATTCCAGTATTCCTCCCAACTCCCCATTCCTAGTAGATGAACTTGCTTACAAAACTCTTACAAATGTTGCTTGAAGCTATGGGTATAAACTCACTTAGCTATTGGGAATGTTAGAATATCTCTCACATCAGATGTTTTTTCACCCCTGAATATTCTCAAAGTTATCTCCTCCTCTGTTGTAGAATTCATCCCTTCCCACTTTTCTACTCCCACATTTATCTTCTCCATCTAGACCTGCACTATTCTATATGGTAGCTACTAGCCACATGAAGCTATTTAAATGTAAATTCATTAAAATTAAATTAAAAGTTCAGTTTTTCAATTGCCCTAGCCACATTTCAAGTTCTCAAAAGCCACATGTGGCTACTGTATGGCACAGCAAAGACATAGAAAATTTCCATCATCACAGAAAGTTCTACTGGATAGCAATTTTCAATAGGGTCCTCTGATTTCTTACCTATCCCATGGGCTCTTCAGTCTCACCATCATCAACAATAGCAACAACTACCCTACAAGTGACCCTTATACCCTTGTAGCTAGCTACAAGTCTCTAAATGCTGCCAAACTTTTAGAATGAGAATTTGCTTTCACCCCTACATTCCTTCCTTAGTCCTTTGCAATCTGACTTCTGTATCTTCTTTGCAGAAATAAAGACACCAAAGACTTTTGGTGCATCCTCCACCATTTTTTCCAGTTATCATCTTCCTAAAATTACTTCTCTCTAACCTGTTTCTCCCACCTTCTGTCCCTGGCACATAATCATTGCTGAATAAGTGTTGGTTCGCTGAGACAATTAACTTTCCTCCTTGATTACTTAGTCCTCCAGGACCCATCATGCGACTCACTCCTGTCTCAAAATCCCAGTCTTCTGCTTTTTTTTTCTTTTGTCAGCCCTTCTCTGACTAGCTCATCTTCCCTCCTTCACCTTTAACTATCTTCTTTTTGGAAATGGGTCTTGATCTCCTGCCTCAAGATGCTAATTTCTCAGAAACAGACTTGTAGATACAGAGAACAGACTGATGGTTGCCAGAGGGGAGGGTTGGAGAAACTGGGTGAAAAATGTGAAGGGTTTGAGAAGTACAGATTGGTAGTTGCAAAATAGTCATGGGGATGTAAAGTACAGCATAGGAAATATGGTCAGTAATCCTATATAATAAAGAGG
>NW_005871050.1:4894472-4899472 GCF_000147115.1 Myotis lucifugus | reverse complement strand
TTTTTTTATTTTTCATGTTTTGGTGCATGAGAAAATAACTATAGAAAGATAAGAAAGTGGAACATTTTCAAGCACTTTAGATAGTAACAACTAATTGCTCTTTAAATCTTGCAGCTTATCTTATTTTTGTTTTATGCTCATGGGTCATGCTTAAGGTTTTACTTTACTTAATAAATGGACATGAAATGGCAATTAGGGAGAAAAATTAGGAGAAAAATTTTATTATGGAAACTGGCTAAGAATTGATACAGAAAGGGGGAGAGAGAACTAAAGAAAACATGGATGTAGATGATACTTCTTGTTTCCACTTCATTCATTCATTCAATTATGAAATAGCAGGCCCCATTGGTGAGTATAAGAACCCAATAGTTCATTCATTTGTTCATTCTTTCAAGCATTCACTCTCCTCCCCAAGTGATTCGAATAGTCAAGTTGTCTGCATATTTTAAAAAATATATTTGCATCTTTCTATGTGTGAAGTTGAGTATCTTTTCATACGTTTAAACCATTTCTATATTTTCTTCTGTGAACTGTCTATTCAATGTTTTTGCCCATTTCCTCTTTGGATTTTTAGCCCCCCCCCCCTCTGGAATTTAAGGGTTCTTTATATATTGGGGATATTAACTCTTTTTGTTGTTGTTGCTAATCCTCACTTGAGGATATTTTTTCCATTTTTTTTTTTAGAGAGAGTGGAGGGAGGGAGGGGGTAGAGAGAGAGATGGAGGGAAAGAGAAACATCAGTGTGAGAAAAACACATCAATTGGTTGCCTCCTGCATGCACCCCATCCCAGAAATCAAACCTGTAAGACGGGTACGTGTCCACTGACTGGGGCTGCTGGGGGTGCCCCAACCCAGCACTAACTGCCTAGGGGGCTGCGGATCAGGCCCGGAGAGAGGCCTGCAGAAAGAGAAGCAGGGTCTGATCCATAGCCTCTGTGGCAGCCATTGATCAGAACTTGCCTCTCTTTCTCTCCTGGCCTGGCTAACAGCCAAGCCTCCATTTCTCTCCAGGCCTCCACTGGGGCTGCTGATAAGCCCTGCCTTTCTGATCAGGGCCTGTTGATAGGCCCAGAGATGCTGACTGGCATAGAAACTGACCAATCAGAACCAAATCTGGGTTAACTGTGAGGAGCCAATGGCTGCCTAGGAGGCGGAGCTTTTGATGCTGACTGGCATAGAAACTGACCAATGGAACCAAATTGGCTGGCATAGGAGGGCAGTTAGGAGTGAGATCAGGCCTGCAAGGGAGGGCAGTTGGGGGTGATCAGGTAGACAGAGGCAGTTAGGGGCGATCAGGCCAGCAGGGAAGGGCAGTTAGGGGCAATCAGGCAGGCAGAGGCAGTTGGGGGCAATGAGGCAGGTAGGCAGAGAGGTTAGGGGTGATCAGGCAGGCAGGAAGAGGGGTTAGGGGCAATCAGACAGGCAGGCAGGTGAGTGGTTAGGAGCCAGCAGTCCCAGATTGTGAGAGGGGTGTCTGACTGCTGGTTTAGGCCTGATCCCTGTGGATTCAGAGACGGAGAAGCATCCATCAGACCATCAAACCTCAGAGGGAAGGTAGGGGAGGGGAGGGGTAAGGGGGAGAGATCACCCAAAAGGACTTATACGCATGCATTTAGGCCTAACCAATGGACACAGACCCCAGGGGGGGGAGGGCATGAGTGGGGGGTTGGGGGGCAATGGGGAGATAAAGACACATATGTAATCCCTTAATCAATAAAATAAAATGAGGGAGAAAAATATGCATATATATCTATTATAAATATGAAGGCCGTACAGGTAATATTTTATTTATTTGCATAGAAATATTTGCATATTTCTATAAGGTTTGAGCTTTTATGAGTTTTCCTTTATAATTTCCTAGAGGCCTGGTGCATGAAATTCATGCACTGCGGGGGGGGGGGGGGGTCCCTCAGCCCAGCCTGTGCCCTCTAGCAGTCCAGGACCCCTTGTGGTATGTCCGACTGCCAGACCAGGGGGATAGGGCCTAAGTCGGAAGTCAGAAATCCCTCTCACAATCTGGGATCCCTCGCTCCTTACTGCCTGCCTGCTCGCTCTTTACCGCTTGGCTTGCTGCTCCTTAGTGCTGCTGCGGAGGTGGGAGAGGCTGCTCCCACGGCTGCTGCGCTTGCCAACTGTGAACCCGGCTTTTGGCTGAGTGGCTGCTCCCCCTGTGGGAGCGCACTGACCACCAGGGGGCAGCTCCTGCATTCAGTGAGTGTCTGCCCCTGGTGGTCAGTGTGCATCATAGTGACTGGTCGTTCAGGTTGTTCTCCATAACAGTCGCTTAGGCTTTTATTATATAGATAATTATAAAATGAATAACAAATAATGAAGAAAACAATAAAAGAGAAAATAATTTTGAACACTGCTATGAGATGTTAGTTTTGTCTTTGAGGAGGAAATATGCATGGTCAGGATTACAAATCCTAGATTTCTTGACCCACCACCTATAGCAGCCACAGTTCCCCTCCCCCAACCCCCATCCTGAAGGGAGCTAAATGCTTGAAGAACAGATTCAGACAAAGAACTACTGTACTAGCTTGGGCTTTCATCTCAGACTTCAGTGCAGTCCCCAGATGGGTTAGACTAAAAATTTCTTTTGTCTAAAGTAGGCAGGCCTTGCTCTGGCTGATGTGACTCAATTGGTGGGACATCATCTTGTGGCATCCAAAGGTTGCTGGCTCCATTCCTGGTCAGGGCACATGCTTGGGTTTTGGACTCAATCTCCAGTGGGTGGTGTGCAGGAGGCAGCCAATCAACGTTCAGCTCTCACATCTCACATCAATGTTTCTCTTTCTCCCTCTCTCTCCCTCTCTCTCTAAAAATCAATAAAAATATTAAAATAAAAGAATTTCTTTATTTCTTTTACCAGGGGATTGTCAAGGGCGGGGGGGGGGGGGAAGGAGACATATGTAATACTCTTTGTAACACTTTAAGCAATAAAACAATTTAAAAAAAACAATAAAAAAAAGAAAAAAAGAATTTCTTTTAAAAAAGACAACAATAAAGTAGGCAGGTCTCAGTAACTTCTTTCTCTGAGGGCTACATTCTGATCTTAGCTTTGGAGCTCTGTCCACTCCTTTAGTCAGAAAAGATAGGTAATAAAACACAAACTAAAGGAAAACCATACCTAAGGAGGCAAGAAACCTTTTAGGGTGACTGATTGGTCCAAGTTTGTCTGGGACTTTCCTTGTTTTAGCATTAAAAGTCCCCATGAGAACCCTCAGTTCTAAACCAACCAGGACCTCATAAATCAGGGCTCAAGTGCTCCTTAAGACCTGTTTTCCCTAACCCCCAGACAGGTTCTCCCCTTGATCTTCAAAGTAGAGTGTCTTCTCAGAAGCTAAAGAGAGGTACCAGACTTCTCTTATCACACTTCACAGAAGAGAGAATACCAAGAGACACCCCCCCCCAAATAAAAACATTCCACACAGATTCAACAGACAGTTCTACACACCACTGTGACCCAATACTTTCCTGGATCTGAACTCACTTTTCAAAGAAAAGAAGAAAGACTCATGGACACGGACAACAGTATGATGATTGCCTGAGGGAAGGGGAGAGTGGAGGGAGGTAGAATAAGGTAAAGGTGGGATAAATGGTGATGCAAGGAGACTTGTCTTGAGGTGGTAAACACACAATACAATATACAGATGATGTGTTGCAGAATTCTGTACCTGAAACCTATATAATTTTATTAACAATGTCATCCAAATAAGTTCAATAAAACGTAAAAATTCAATAAAAATAAATGAACTCACTTTTTCTTATTGTTTAAGATATATGTATTTTAAAATATTATTTGTTAAATTTGTTATAACAGAATACTTCATATAACTCTCATAAATGAAAAATCTGCATCATGTGCCACAAACAGAAGATACATATTAGGTATATATTAAAAATATTAGCTAAAAGTGGAGAGACTCCTCATGTAAGTTTCCTCAGGAATGTGTGGAAGACAAGAAGCTTGATGCTCCTCCTAGAGGGCAGAGTGTGTGTGGCTTTCTTCCAGTTCCTTCTATAGGTTAACACTCCCTAGTGATATTCCTTCAGCTCCCTCTGTTGGTGAGAGTGAATAACTCCACAATTATTCAACAAAACTTTATTGAGCGACTATTACGTTTCAGATACAGTGCTGGCTGTTGAGGATACAGAGGAGAAATGAGAAACTTTTTGTATGTAATGAACAAGGATTGGGAAAGAAGGAAAAGAGGAAGTTATAAAATGTGGGCATAGATTCTTTTTGTCCAAAGTAGGCAGGTCTCAGTGACCCGAACTAAAACCTTGTCTATGAGGTCTATATTCTGATCTTACTTAGCTTTGGAGCTCTAATCACTCCTTTAGTCAGAAGAGATAGTAACCCCTCATTTACTTAAGCCTCTGCAATCTCACTTTTACCCCTTTCACTTCACCAAAAGTACACATATGAAAGGCTCTAGGGACTGCCTAATTATCAGAACCAATAGGAGTTTTCAGTCCTCACCTTAAGTGACCCTGGCAATGACTCCCTCCTTAGCTTCACTGATATAGATAGCTGCTTTCCCCAGTTTTCTCCTGCTACCCAATCTCTCCTTCAGCTTCCTTTTAAATGTTGGTGTTTGTCAGGATTTTGTCCTTAACCCACTTCTTCATACAATCTCCCTGCTTATGTCTATACACATAGGCATAAAGATTTCTACCTACATAAGCTAAAACGCTCAAATTCTAAAAGACCACAGCCTGTTTCTCTCTCCAGCTTCATTTTTTTAATTCATTGAGGTAACATTGGTTAATCTAGCCTCATTTTCCATAATTGTCAAATTACTGTATTTCTGTGATAGTGATTTGGTCTCTTCTTACCTGTATCCGATTGCCCTCTACCTGACTCCCACCTCCACCTAAGATTGCTCTTCAAGATTCAGCTTCAGTGCTACTTCTGGGAAACATTCCAGAAGCACAGCACAGCCTATGTTGGGTGCTCTTCCTTTGTATTCACCCAGCACACTCAAATTGGTGCT
>NW_005871050.1:4891878-4893704 GCF_000147115.1 Myotis lucifugus | reverse complement strand
GGGACCCAGGTCTGTCTCTCTCTGAGAATGGAATCATAGGGTAGATGCCAGGATGTACCCTGTGTTGTTGAACTGAAACAGGAGGTATGAATTTGAATTCATGATTTTTAATAGATGAACAGATATAAATATGTGTGGATCTATGCTGAGAAGGCCTTTAAACCATGATGCCCCCCCCCCAGTGGCAATGATTATACCAGTGTCTAGCCTACACCTTGATTTTGAAATACCATTCTCCATTAAAAGAAATCAGGGCTCCTTAGAGAAATGGCTGATCCTAGGGCTGGGGCAAGGAAAGTATGAATCTGGGACATCTTATGCCAGAAAGTAAAGCACTGCTCAAAAAATCATAGGGATTTGTCAACAGGACTCAGGAGCTGGCATGGAGGGGCACTCACCGTCCAAATCTGAGAGATGAATATCAATATAATCATGGTAATGGGTTAAACCCCATTGACTAAAATAGGAGTCCATGAATCTACATTGATGTAAATAAATAGTAGAGAAGGGAATTTTCTTTACAGTAGAATGACAATTAATAAATGTAGTAGAAATGATAGAATTAGAGAGTCACCATTAGATAGCCATCATAATACCATCAGAGAAGAAAGATCAGTGGATACTAATAGTAGTAAGTGAAAGTTTCATGAGGAAACAAGATATGTAATACTCTCAAAGGATCTCTATACAAATATTTTATTATTTTCAAAGGGAAAACACTAACTGTTCAGTGAAATAACATGGTAGACACCAATTTAACCAAAGGATCAAGGTTACCATCACCAGTATTAGGACAGTGACAGCATGTGCCTTCTGCTATAATATATTGAGAACACAGCATTGCTTATGTAGTATTCCTGCCCAAAATAATAATTTAAAAAACACCTGAATTTAATAACTAGGAAACATCAGTCAAACCTAAATTAAGGGACATTTCTCACAATATCTGACTAGCACTTTTCAGAAATATGAAGGTCACCAAAGACAAGGAAAGATCGGGGAACTTCCAGATTGAGGGAAACCACACACATAATGATTAAATGTAACATATACTACTGGCTTGAATCCTGGGCCAGATAAAAGATTTCTTTTCCTTTTGCTTAAAGAGCATTATCGGGACCATAGGAAAAATTTGAAAGGGGTCTGAAGATTAAATGGTATCAAAGTTAACTTCCTAATTTTGAAAGCTGTAATGTGATTATGTGGAATGTCCAAGTCTTTAGAAAATTTTCACTGACGCATTTAAGGATAATAGGGCATATCATGCCTGTAACTGTTGGTTCAGAAAAAAAATGTGTGTACATACACACATAAGATAGATACATACATATATACATACATACATATATACAATAATTGAGAGAGAGAGAGAGAATGATAAAGCAAATGTGGTTAAATATCAACAATTGAGAAACCAGGGTGAAGGATATACTGGAGTTCTTTGTGCTATTTATACAACTTTTCTGTAAGTGTGAAATAAAACAGTTCATATATTTTTAAAATACTGAAAAGAAAACTGAGTGCTTGTAATCTGAGTCATACAAAAAGGCTTTTATTTTTTGCCTGTCTACCCCTCCATCTAGTTCTAAAAACAATTTAGCCTTGTGAATATGTAAAAAACAAACAAGATAAAATAAATTGAAAACAAGTATGAAATCCATGTGGTCTTGGCAAGAACCTTCTAAATTGTCAAATTCTAAAAAATGTTCTTGAAAATTTGACAGGTTATGGGGGGAGATTTCTCTTTGTTTTGTGAAACAGTCCAAACTTCAATATAGTTATTAGTATGGTTTGTGTTCCTGATACCCTTTTATTCAAAACTTGAT
>NW_005871050.1:4837405-4890898 GCF_000147115.1 Myotis lucifugus | reverse complement strand
GCAGGGGAGGGCAGTTGGGGGGATCAGGCCTGCAGGGGAGGGCAGTTGGGGGGACCAGGTCTGCAGGGGAGGGCAGTTGGGGGCGACCAAACCAGCACAGGAGGGCAGTTACGGGTGACCATGCTGGCAGGGGAGGGCAGTTGGGGGCGACCAAACCAGCACAGGAGGGCAGTTGGGGGCGACCAAACCAGCACAGGAGGGCAGTTACGGGTGACCATGCTGGCAGGGGAGGGCAGTTGGGGGCGATCGGGCTGGCAAGACAGCAGTTAGGCATCAATCAGGCTGGGAGGGGAGTGGTTAGGGGCGATCAGGCTGGCAGGCAGAAGCGATTAGGGGCAATCAGGCAGGCAAGAGGTTGGGAGCCAGCAGTCCTAGATTGAAAGAGGGATGTCCCAGATTGGAGAGGGTGCAGGCTGGGTTGAGGGACACCCCCCCCCCACCCCCCGTGCACAAATTTCATGCACCGGGGCTCTAGTCATTAATAAGAATAAAATAAATACACTTTAAAAATTTTACAGAATTTTATGCATGTGTACACACTTTATTAAATTTGCATTTTAAGATATACACAAGGTCAGCATTTCACAAAATTTCCCATTATTCCAAAAGCAGTTATCATGAAATACAATGATTACATAAGTCAGTCAAGCAAAAAGAGCATCATCTATAGGATTTTCTTACCATATCATCTCTTGTATTTATTTTCAAATAGAAGCCTGAAATATGATATAATATAGAATAGGAAGAGATCATTTTAATTTATAACAATGATCACTTTTCAAATATTAAATTTTATATAAAAATAAAGGGGTACTCTTAACCAAGCTAATCTGAAGATTAGCATCTCTACCTTTTATTTATCTCAAAACAATCCCTGCAGAAACTTAACTTTCTAGTCCATTTAAACAATAAAGTTAACCATCTTGCTTCCAAGTTCTCATACCATTGGAACAATTTCATTTTCCTGCCCTAATTCTACCCCACCACTGAATTTGAAAAATAAATATCATCACATTCCAAAGGTTATTTCTTAAGAGTTCTAAATTAGAGCCACTAAATGGCCAAAAGTGTCCCTTTAAGGCAAAAAGACAGTAGAGTGAATGTGGATAAGTATCCTGTAAGATAAAACCATCGCTCAATATTATATAGGAAGAAACATCTTAACATGGTTCTTTCACAAACAGAATAAATACACTGAATACCATAGAAATAATGTTTCTTTAAAATGGCATACTAGAGAACAATCTTCATAATATACACATTTATGTTAGGTTTGAAGGATTATGGCCTTTGCACAGGTGAAAGCAATATGAGAAATAAAGCCATTAATGGTGGTTATTACTATTTAAAATAAACAACGCATCTGATGCTGTAACAGAACTACTTATTGCTAGCTAAGTGATGCTCTCTTACAATTCAAAGAGAATGTTTCCCTTCAAGCTATACAGTATTACTAGTCAGCGAGTACCTGCAAAGTGCAACATCTTCCTTCAAGATTCAAGGATCTTTGCCTTCAAAACACAGAAAGAAGTGCAGTAGTTTTCGTTTCTTACATACATTCAAAAATGGAATACTATGATCCTAGCAGGCAAATTTGCATATTAAATACAGACTATCTACCCACGATATATGAACATTAAAAGAAATCTATCATGACAGACATTTTTACACAATTTTAAATAATAAATAACATAACAATAGACTACATTCAGGTTTTTAAAATAGCTCCATTCAGGATTTACCTTTTAAAAATTAACTTCTGGTATCTCAGACTATCATGTACAATGTTCACAGCTCAAACAGCTTCTTAAAAGCAGAGTTCACAATAACATTGATTTTTTTTCAGTTCCTACTCCACATAGATATTAAATTGCCTTGCTATAAGGCAGCATGAAAAAGAACTGGATTCTGATTCTGGTGGCAACACAATGACCAAAACACAGTCAGCAGCACCACTCATCACACGACAAAAGAATTTAATGTCACAAAAGTAATCAGAAAAAAAGCAGCAATCAAAACAGTATGTGGCAGTCACATAAAGCCCCCTTTTCTAGGTACCTTATGATATACATCTTTACCCCAAGGCATCTCAGGCCTCATAATACCACACAGGGCAAGCTGTCAAGCTTCATGTATGCTTTCTAGACAGTAGTTAGTGGGTAAATAACATTATTCATTCATTTGTAGGTGCTCCACACATCTGGTCAAGGCAGGGATTTCTTCTCCTTGATAACACCACCTAGAAATATTAATAATATTGTATATATTCCTTAGGGTAACAGATTTGGGGAGAAAAATATCAACTGTGGTAGCTAAGTCACAGGAACTTGTGTGGTGACTACTCCAGGCATCATGTAAGTCCATTTACACTCTCAGCACTAAAATCAATCCTCACGTCATACACTCCAACAACAAAGAAGCAATATGGGTAGTAATGAAAGCAACTATGTGTTTTTTCCGCTCTGTGAGAAATGGCAAGTGAGCAGCTCAAACAGGAAAAGGAAACAAAACAATGTGCTTTAGCCAAAACCGGTTTGGCTCAGTGGATAGAGCATCAGCCTGCGGACTGAAGGGTCCAGGTTCGATTCCGGTCAAGGGCATGTACCTGGGTTGCGGGCACATCCCCGGTGGGAGATGTGCAGGAGGCAGCTGATCGATGTTTCTCTCTCATCGATGTTTCTGACTCTCTATCTCTCTCCCTTCCTCTCTGTAAAAACTAAATAAAATATATTAAAAAAAACTAAAAAAAACAATGTGCTTTAAACTGATGCAGAAAAATAAAAATATATATATATATAATGAAAAGCAACTCATCTATTGTGAAATAGATTTGAAACTATGTAGCCAACAGAGGACAAATAATTTGTCAAGCAAGAGAATTTCTGATCTACTCTAGGTGTCGTATAACTGCTGGGAAAAGGAACCATTATCAAAAATACATATCAGTAAAAAAAAGACATATCAGTAAAAAAAAAAATACATATCAGTGCTTTCTTTAAACGTATTTGAGATTTAGTCCCTAGATCCAAAATGTGATCAGCAAAAAAAGAGAGACACACACACACACACACACACACACACACACACAAGTAAGGTCACTATCCTCATAAAATTGAACTTTAGAGGAGAGATGCCAAAAAAAGAATGGTGTCAAAATGGTTTAAATATGTAATACTTTAATCCTCATTGTGGATCAGAGTTCTCTGTGTTCCTCTCACTGAATGATTTATGTAGGAAACAGCAGCTAAAACACTGAATCAGAAATGGGTAAATCACTTGGGTGAGAGATCATCCATCAAGATGAATGGAGGGCATGAATTGGAGCATGCTACTGGAGACTCTGCAATCGTGCTGCCTTTAGCCAGTGAGTCTGAGGATAAGCCACTGCTGCTACTGCTACTACTACTGCCATCCAAAATATTTGAACTGAAGACAAAGCAAAAAGAATTATAAGCAGATGTATGTATCAGGGTAAAAGTAAACATAACATGCAAAAACATAGTTTCAAGAACTCACAAATCAGTACTGCATTTGTAAATAATAAAAAGCAAAAAAGCAATAGCAATGAACTACGTCATCATGTACTATATTCAAATACCTGTGAAAGTAAGACACTCGAGGTTCCCTATCATTTTAGTGCTCTCCAGGAGGCACCAGAATGTCAATAAGCCTTCCTCTTGACACGTCACAGTTTTAGTGAGGTTGTTCCCTTATCTTCAGCTAAAGATTTTTCTACCTTATATTTATCTTCTTACCTTCCCATCAGTCTCACAGTAGAAGGAAATGGTTACTAATTGAAGTACCTACCCTGAACTGTGTGAAGTATTCTATCAAACAGTGCTTCATGGTCCTTCTACTCCAGAACCAAATCTTTCAACTGCACTAGATTTTATCACTTCTCCACTCCCAGAAAGACTTTGATTCAAACACATTTTTTTCTAATTTCCTCCATTATTTGCATTTCATATTCTTCTCATTTTATGAATTTCTTACACTGTTTCCTTTCTTCTTGCTTTCAAAACCCAAAGGTCTCCCTACCACCTCTAAAAGATTCCTGTCTTTGATCCCTTCTATTACTATCCAGTTAAGCTTCTAAAAGGAATGCTCTCTATAGCCCGGCTGGCATGGCTCAGTGATTGAGCACTGACCTTTGAACCAGGAGGTCATGGTTCAATTCCAGCTGGGGCATATACCCCGGTTGTGGGCTCAATCCCCAGTGTGGGGCATGCACGAGGCAGCCGATCAATGATTCTCTCTCATCATTGATGCTTCTCTCTCTCTCTCTCTCCCTTTCCCTTCCTCTCTGAGATCAATAAAAATATATATTTTTTTAAAATAAAAGGATGCCAGAACCGGTTTGGCTCAGTGGATAGAGCATCGGCCTGCGGACTCAAGGGTCCCGGGTTCGATTCCGGTCAAGGGCATGTACCTTGGTTGCGGGCACATCCCCAGTGGGGGGGCGTGCAGGAGGCAGCTGATTGATGTTTCTCTCTCATCGATGTTTCTGGCTCTCTATCCCTCTCCCTTCCTCTCTGTAAAAAATCAATAAAATATATTTAAAAAAATAAATAAATAAAAGGAATGCTCTATATCAGTGATGGCGAACCTATGACATGCGTGTCAGAGGTGACATGTGAACTCATTTTTTTGGTTGATTTTTCTTTTTTAAATGGCATTTAAATATATAAAATAAATATCAAAAATATAAATCTTTGTTTTACTATGGTTGCAAATATTAAAAAATTTCTATATGTGACACGGCACCAAAGTTAAGTTAGGGTTTTTCAAAATGCTGACACGCCGAGCTCAAAAGATTCTCCATCACTGCTCTATATCCACAGACCTAATACCCTCAAAGTCCTTTCACCTCTTTAATCCTGACAACTGGCTTCTGCTCATACCCTTCCACTAAAACTCCTGATTTGGGGCATCAAGAGCCTCTACAACCCAGCACAGGGATACCTTATTCATCCAGCCCAAGCCCTCGTGGCTCCCAACAATCAGTCTGCCCTTCCTCATAAATCTGCCTTCTTATTGCAGCATTCACAATTAAAAGCCTTCACCATTTGCCACCAGGCTGCCTTTCCAGCTTTGATTCCCATCAATCCAACATATAAGCTCTATGCTCTATTTGGCCCAAATTCACTCATTCATTTATTCTATTACTGAGTTCCTGCCAAGTGCAGGAATTATGCTAGATATTAGAAAACAATGATGTATAAGACAGACATGGTTCCTGCCCTCATCAAAATTACAGAACAGTGCAGAATACAGACATTGAAATAATTATACTAATAACCATATTATAATCTATGATCAAAGCAATAAAGGAAAGATACAAGGGGCTCTGAGAGTATATAACATGGGAAACCTGATCTAATTTGAAGGAACAGGGAGGAAGGAGGAACAAGTCTCCCTAAAAGTGAAATTTGAGCTGTCATCTGAAAGATGAGTAGGCATGAATGAGGTAAGGTTTGGGGGGAAGCAAGGATAGTTCTAGAAGCCAAAAGCAGGCTAGTGTGGCTGTAGTATAGACAGTAAGAAGAACACGATGAGAAACAAAGCTGGAGAGGTAGTCAGGAAGTTTTAGGATTTACACAGAAATACTTTTTATTTTTGAAAAAGAAACAAAGCATAGAATTGGAGAAGGAATTGTGAATCAGAATATATGGGTTCTAATTTAAATCTGGTCACTAGCTCCTTTGCAAAAGCCCATCCTGATCTAATGTGTTCTAAGGGTAAATATTATGAGCCTTTAATATTATCATTCGTATGAATTTCTAAGTTAATATATTTCCAGTATTAAGTAACCTGTGGTACATTTGGAAGTTTCTGGGCCCTATACCACCCTCAATGAAATATAACTTCCCACCCACCGTGCTTCTCTATTCTTCTATTTTTTCTTCAAAATGTCATTTCTTTCTATTGCCACTGGATTTTTTTAGGTGGAGACAGAATATAAACAGGCTTCAGATTAGTAAAAATTAAAATGGAAACAGTATATTCCACAGTACTCCTACTCTATGCTCACTGCTGTCAAATGCATCATTAATAATACCACTTTTAAGAAAGAAGTTTGGATAATTTAACTGGCTCAGATATTTTTTCAACCAAAAGGCAAAACAGGTCTAAAATAAGAATTATTCAAACTACTGAAAGAAAGTTGCACTGATAATCTAAGACATTGGAAAATCAAAACACCTTTATATTTGCTTTGGAATATATGTGATATTTTCCTCCTGCAGGATTTGGCCTAGACTAATATTAAAATAAATTTATTTTCCTAAAGCACATATTGGCTGGGCAGCCGAAGGACATGCTCTGTGCTACTTGGCAGAAATAAATGGGCTTGGATTAAAATTTGGACACCAAGCAGATAATCTGAATGTAAATAAAGGCTTTCTTATTCCAACCACCAGACTCATGGTGAGCACTGGGTTAAAAGATTCCATTTCTAACAAGACCTGCTTGCAGAAAACCAAGATGGCGGCATAGGTAAACACCAGAAATTGCTGCCTCGCACAACCACTTCAAAAATACAACTAAAAGACAAAAAGGACATCATCCACAACCACAGGAAGGCTGGCCGAGTGGAAATTCTACAACTAGAAGGAAAGAGGAAAGCACACTGAGACTCAGAGGAGGTGCGGTGTGGAAGTAAAGTGCAGAGGTACGGAGGCGCACTCGGAAAGGGCTGGCAACTGAGGACTCGGCTGTCTTTTTCAATCGGGAGGGAGTCTCAAGCTCCCGACTGCTCTGAACTCCAGTTCTGGGCGAGTCTCTGGGGACCCAGACTCATACAGGGAGAAACTGGACTGTCTGACATCAGGCAGAACTTGAGGGCAGCTTTCTCTCAGAGGTACCTGCATCGATTACCATGGAACAGTGAGACCCAGGTCCTCTTAGGGCAGGGCTGAGGATCAGCCATAGCTGTTTGCTCCACCCTGTTGATTCCCTGAGACCCCGCCCCACCCAAGCTGTGAGCAGAGGCTTTTGCATATGAATGCCCTGGCCCTTTGCAATCTAAAATTACCTAACTAACTGCAGCTGGGTCAGAGAGACCCAGAACATCCAAAAAGAAGGCCCAAGGCCCCACAGCAGCTTGCATTGCTTCACAGATGGGCCTCATCTAGGCACCTACAAACTCCAAACAAAGAAAAGGAATCTGTAGATCTCTCCGTAGCTCCTGCTGGGTAGCCTCAGGCAGAGGCTAAATTAGCACCTCCTTAGAGATCCAAGAGTCAGTATACCCAGTGGTCAGAGTGGACCATCCAGATTACAACTCCTCAGATCCATAAGGGACACACTCAGGGGGCAGCTCAGTGAGCACCGAAGCCCCACTGAAGCAAGTCTTGCCCCATAGGGTGTCTCCAGCACAGAAGTTCTCCCACCATAACCACAGCTGATTCTCACAGCCAATTGGCCTGGAGGTCAATTCCTCCCAGTGATACCTACAATAATCAAGGTTTAACTACAACAAGACTGTGCACAAAGCCCACAAAGGGGTGTACCAAGAGTGTCCACCTCAGGTAATTGGGGAGGCTGAGCCACTGGGCCCTATAGGACACCTAGCACACACAGCCACTCTATCTACACAGGGAAGCAGCCAAAATGCGGAGACAAAGAAACAGGTCACAAATGACAGAAATGGAGGAAAGCAAACTACCGGATATAGAGTTCAAAACCATGGTTATAAGGTTTTTCAAGAATTTTCTAGAAACAGCCGATAAATTTAGAGAGAGCCTCGAGGATATGAAAAAGGACCAACGAGAAATTAAGCATACACTGACTGAAATAAAGAATATTATACAGAGACCCAACAGCAGACTACAGGATCCCAAGAATCAAGTCAAAGATTTGAAATACAAAGAAGCAAAAAATGCCCAACCGGAAAAACAAAAAGAAAAAAGAATCCAAAAGTATGAAGATAGTGTAAGGAGCCTCTGGGACAACTTCAAGCGTACCAACATCCGAATTATGGGGTGCCAGAAGAAGAGAGAGGGCAAGATATTGAAAACCTATTTGAAGAAATGATGACAGAAAACTTCCCCTATCTGGTGAAAGAAATAGACTTACAAGTCCAGGATGCACAGAGAACCCCAAACAAAAGGAATCCAAAGAGGACCACACCAAGACACATCATAATTAAAATGCCAAGAGCAAAAAACAAAGAGAGAATCTTAAAAGCAGCAAGAGAAAAACAGTTAGTTACCTACAAGGGAGTACCCATACGACTGTCAGCTGATTTCTCAACAGAAACTATGCAGGCCAGAAGGGAGTGGCAAGAAATATTCAAAATGATGAATAGCAAGAACCTAAAACCAAGATTACTTTATCCAGCAAAGCTATCATTCAGAATTGAAGGTCAGATAAAGAGCTTCACAGATAAGAAAAAGCTAAAGGAGTTCATCACCACCAAACCAGTATTATATGAAATGCTGAAAGGTATCCTTTAAGAAGATAAATAATTTATAAACAGAATAAACTGGTGAATATAATAGAATCAGGGACATAGAAAGGGAGTGGACTGACAATTCTCAGGGAGGAACGGGTGTGGGGGGTGCGGGAAGAGACTGGACAAAAATCATACACCTATGGATGAGGACAATGGCAGGGGTAAGGGCAGAAGGTGGGGTGGGAACTGGGTGGAGGGGAGCTATGGGGGGAAAAAAGAGGAACAACTGTAATAATCTGAACAATCAAGATTTAATTTAAAAAATCCTATCTAATAAAAGACAAAAAGGGTAATTGACTGTACCTTCAAAAAAAAAAAAGACCTGCTTGCTTAGGTGAATCTTGTATTCATTCAAAAACACAGAAGATGTGGGTGATGAACACACAGTGCAATATACAAATGATGAGTTACAGAACTGTACACTTGAAACCTATAAAATTATATTAACCAATGTCACTCCAATAAATTTAATTTAAAAAACACAGAACATGCAGAGAAATCTGTCACCTAACACTATTGATTACCTTAAGAGAAATAAACTAATGGGAAATTTACCAAGAAAAAGAGAAATCTGAACATTTCATATCTTTTCAAGAATTTCTTCTCTATTATTAAATATAAACATATGTAAAATTTTTATTATTAACAGAAAAACAGCATACTTTAATAGTCGCCAAAGCAATTCAGAACTTAATAAACCATTAACCATATATTTTCACCAAGCTAAAATCTACTTTCTGTTCTAATTAATCTGGCACTACTACACATGGCGGGGAAGCACAGACTACAAGTCACAAATTATTCATTGTCATTATATCTGCATAAAGCAAGATTTATGTTATATTTTAATCCATATATTAGTAAATAAAAGTGATTTTCACAGTATCTGCTATTAAACTTCTACCAGGGCTTCTAAAAGCAACAAAGTATGGTCCAATTTGAGTTTCTCTCTTCATTCTTTCCTATCTTAAAGCCTGATGGAGCCAGACAATAGCAGGAAAGCAAAGGACCTACATAATTCAAACTGAACATAGGAGTACATGAATCAAAAGAGAACTAATTCATCCCTAGCTGGTTTGGCTCAGTGGACAGAGCGTGGGCCTGCAGACTGAAAGGTCCTGGGTTCAACTCCAGTCAAGGGCATGCACCTCAGTTGCAGGCTCCCCCCCTGGCCTGGGCCCTTGTCGGTGCTCATGCAGGAGGCAACCAATTGATGTGTTTCTCTCATACTGATATTTCTCTCTGTCTTTCCCTCTCTCTTCCACTCTCTCTAAAAATCAATGAAAAAATATCCTTGAACAAGAGAGAGAGAGAGAGAGAGAGAGAGAGAGAACTAATTCATTCCAACCACTGAACATAATGTTGAGGCACTATCTGAACCACACAACCAAATATACTTATGACTGTTAAAGTAATTCCTTCCGTCTAAAAAAACTAAGGGTGAAATTGTAAGAGAATCATTAAAACATTCAAACAACAAAAACTAGGATGTCTGTTGTGACACATACTCTCACTCCATCTGGTTGAGTCACTTTGCCTTATCCAGTCAATAAACTGGGTTCAATCAGATTGATGAATAGACAGGTAAGTGCACTAAAAATTAGCCACAGCCCTATGAAGCTCAGCAGATGTTGAAATAAGGTAAGATAACAGGGCATCCTTACTCCTTGATGTGGGTTAAACTGGTCCATAGGGCATTTTCTCTAGTCTCTACTATTTTACCTTAGTAAGGCCCAAGATTATCTTCCCACATGAGCTCTAAATTCTTAAGATCATACATTTAAATATGACAATTTTCACAGTCACTTTGGGAACAAGAGTGTAAAAGTATCGGCACAGTATCTGCACAGTATCTCACATAAACATGTTCAAAGTATATGTATATATTTCTATTAATAAATAAATCATGATTAAACTTTATTCTTGGGTCCTAACTGATTTGGCTTAGTGGATAAAGCGTCAGCCCATGGACTGAAGGGTCCTGGGTTTGATTCTAGTCAAGGGCACGTATCTTGGTTGCAGGCTCCATCCTGACCCTTGTGGGGGCACGTGCAGCAGGCAACCAATCAATGCCTCTCACATCGATGTTTCTCTCTCTCTCTCTCTGTCTCTCCCCCTCCCTTCCACCCTCTTTAAAAAATCAATGGAGCCCTAGCCGGTTTGGCTCAGTGGATAGAGCATCGGCCTGTAGACTGAATGGTTTCAGGTTTGATTCCAATCAAGGGCACATGCTCAGATTTTGGGTTTGATCCCCAGTAGGGGGCATGCAAGGAGCAGCCAATCAATGATTCTCTCTCATCAGTGATGTATCTATCTCTCTCCCTCTCCATTCCTCTCTGAAATCAATAAAAATATATTTTACAAAAATCAATGGAAAAATGCCCTCAGGTGAGGATTAACAAAAAATAAAAATAAAATATATAAAATAAATAAATAAACCTTACTCTTGGTATGTCACACATTCACTATAAAATTTTCTTGTCATGATACATATAACATTAAAATAATGCTAAAATAATTAAGATTAATCTAAAAAAATTAAAATTATAAGGGTTAAATTAGCAGTCACATTAAAATTGAAACTTCATTGAAGACTTTTACCTTTTCTGTAGGAGAAATAGACTACCACTTAATCTTGACTAGCAGCCTTGAAAATTCCTTTATTTTCTTTTTTTAATATATATTTGTATTGATTTCAGAGAGGAAGGAAGAGAGAGATAGAAATATCAATGATGAGAGAGAATCATTGATCAGCTGCCACCTGCATGCCCCACACTGGGGAATCGAGCCTGCAACGTGGGCATGTGCCCTGATCTGAAATCAAACTGTGACCTCCTGGTTCATTGGTTGACACTCAACCAGTGAGCCATGCCGGCCAGGCAAATTCCTTAATTTTCATGCTACGGACTTATTCTCCCAAAAATGAGGAACAGAACATGAGTTCCCACCATGGAAAAAAAAAATCAAAGCACCATGCAAAGAAAGGTGTACTTAAAACTCTTGATGTTCATGAAGACTAAATGCAGAATGGCATAATTCCTGTCTTGCGGTGACAATGTTCCCCAGATTTTCTTATCAGAAATTTCAGAATTTTCAGTTAGTAAAAAATATGATATAAAGAATAGGCTTAGTATTTCTTTGGGTGGCAGTTGGCACACTGGACACTAATTCCAAATGGACACATACTCAAACTTCACATTTAATTTCTATTTCAAAGATGTCATATTTTAAAGGTTATTATCTAGTATATAAACTTTAATTTAAAGTGTTAAAGCCCATCTTTTATTTGTAGGGTAGGTCAAGGAATTAACTATAACAATTTAAAAGATCATTTACTGATGATCTGATAATTTTTTATTCCCTAAATGGTATAAAAATTGTTTCATTGGTTTCATTATCAAGTAGATTGCTATCTGTGGCAATAAAAACCAGAACACAACTACTTCCTGTCTTTCTCCCCATTTCTAGAAATATGTATATCTGATCAATGAAAATACATTAAAGAGAGAGAAAAAAGTTTCTGCAAAGGCAGGATCCAATTTTTACATATCAGGGATAACTCATATTCAAAATATCTTAGCTATAGACATAAATGTCAACAATATTAATATATAAGGTGTCCCAAAAAACTTAGTGAAATATTAAGTTTTAATATCCTTGGAAGTCCAAATGCTATAAACTTACTAAATATGTCATTTAAATTTATAATTTGCTTAAATATATTTGAAACTTAGTTTTGTGAATTTTGAGTAATAAATTTCTTTTTAACATCATTTGAGCCATATGTTGGCTTCACAGAATTCTATGAGTGGCCGTGAATAAAGCAAATCTCTCCAGTGTGAGGGAACACTTTTTGTGTTTATGGATCAAAAGTGACCTTTATCATCAATGTTCCCAGGACTTTCATTGCCAGTCACAGGTCCTCAGAGAATGGAAGTAGGGACAACAGAAATAGAAACCTCACAACAGCCACCATCGTCTAAAGCTTAGGTTGCTGCTTGGAGGAATAAATGGCTGAACAAGGGAAGAGAACTTTTGGTAAATACCACACCTTCTCTTTCCTTTCTTATTTATTTGTATGAACCTGTTTTATAGCATCTTGCACAATCAGTCTGTGACAATATTTTTTATAAATCACCTCACCCTGTCTGTATGTTTTTAGCTTGGCAAAACCTTTCCTATCTTTTACCAAACTTGGTTACTTGGTTAGTAACTGAGTAAGCAAATCTATTTATAATGCCATGTGCCTATATTAAAACATACTTTACCATAAGTGATATGTAGTTTCTACTAATTATAGAGTTTCATCTACTAGTTATCTTGACAAGCTTTAGAGGTTTTCTCTTTTTGATCGTCTACATACCTGGAAAGGCACTCTGTACCAAAATTAGCACACTGAACTACCAAGGACAGACAGAGATGAGAGAGAAGAAAAGCTGTGGGGCTGAAAATAGCTGGAACAATCTAAAAGGCATTTGTTCCAAGGTTAGAACAGTGCTGATCAACGAGTCTAATAAACTAGAAAAATCTAACTTCCTGGTCAACTAGAAGTACAAGTTATCTTCCACAAAACATGGAATAAGTGATCTGGAGAGAAGGAATCATTAATACTTATACCTTATAAGTGGCTTACACAATTCTTTCATTTAGAGGATACAAGCCTTTTAAAGTGAATGCCCTTGTGGACTCTTAAAAAAAGATCCTGCCCTAGCCAGTTTGGCTCAGTGGATAGAGTGTCGGCCTGCAGACTGAAGGGTCCCAGGTTCGATTCCGGCCAAGGGCATATGCCCAGGTTGCGGGCTCAATCCCCAGTAGGGGGTGTCCAGGAGGCAGCCAATAAATGATTCTCTCTCATCATTGATGTTTCTATCTCTCTCCCTTCCTCTCTGAAATCAATAAAGATATATTTTTAAAGAAGGATATAATACAAAATGCAGGCAGACCAGCTACAATCAGTGTATTGTTACCAAGCAATCCAGAAACTCTCACACCATCCAGCTATTGACACTCTCCCACACCATTAGCATCTACTGAGAGAGGCTAACTTAACAGGAGCTAGGAATGAAGGGGGAGGTGCCAAAAGATACACACTTCCAAAAAGGTACTCATGACTTTCAAATGATGTGTTTTTCCACATTATCTACACCTCTGAGAGATTTCCCCTCTATGGAGCATGGATAAAAAGCTGAATTATGCCCTAGATGGTTTGGCTCAGTGGACAGAGTGTCAGCCTGCGGACTGAAGGGTCCCAAGTTCGATTCCAGTCAAGGGCACATGCCTGGGTTGCAGGCTCAATCTCCGGTAGGTAGGGGATGTGCAGGAGGCAGCCAATCAATGATTCTCTCTCATCATTGATGTTTCTATCTCTCTCTCCCTCTCCCTTCTTCTCGAAAATCAATATAAATATATTTTTTAAAAAGCTGAATATATTTTAAATGATCCCAATATATTTTTGATGTGACTCTTTAAATATACCATACCCTAATATCCTTTTGATTTTATTTCATTTTTTACCATGAACTGAGATCAGACAAGTGTGCATTTTCCGGAGGCAGCATATTGGTAGTGCCTTGGAAGAGCCTCTTAGGCTGGCTTTCGGACTCCATTTCACCTAAAACAACAAAAGAGAATAGTACTGTAAAGCAATTTTACAGGCTTAGTGCTAAAATAGGATGATCTCTGATTAACCAAAGCTGAGCATACTTCTTGAAGATGTTACTTGAAAGATATTTTCTATGTGTTTAACTTAGATGAAATATACTTCCACATAACCTTAACCAAAAAGGCCACAGCCCAAAAGAAAACCTTCCCATTTATTATATGTATCATGCTACTAATATAGTCATGTTCTTTAATAGAAGAGTGGAACACTGATTGCATCAGGCAAAATGAATCAAGGCTAACCACAGCAGAAATAAAGTATCTCCAAATAGCTGAAACTCACAGCAAATAATCATTTATGCTAGATGATTAGTAAGGATTTGATATGTTTTAATATCAGAACATTTCCTGATTTGAATTCAAATGGGTTAAAAAGTATTCAGTCTGCCCCTGGCCAGTGTGGCTCACTTGGTTGGAGCATTGTCCAGTGCACCAAAAGGTGGCAGGTTTGATTCCTGGTCAGAGCACATGCCTGGATTGTGGGTTCAGTCCCTGGTCAGGATTCCTGAGAGGTGGCCGATTGATGTTTCTCTCTCTCCCTTCCTCTCTCTGAAATATCAATTTTAAAAAGTATTAATCTGATAAAGAGTGTATAAATCAAAGGTTGCTTTAGCCTACTTAGTGAAAATGAAGGTAAAAATACAGTCACAGGCTGCATAATGTTTTGGTCAATGATGGCCTGCATATAAGATGGTGGTCCCATAAGATTATAATGGAGCTGAAATATTTCGATCACCTTGTGATAGCCATCATAAGGTAATAGCACAACACATTCCTCACGTGTTTGTGGTGATGTTGGTATAAACAAACCTACTGCACTGCCAGTCATAAAAGTACAGCACATAAAATTGTGTACCGTACATAATACTTGATAATGATAATAAATAACTATGTTACTGGCTTATGTATTTACTATACAATACTTGTTATTATTTTAGAGTGTATTCTTTGTATTTATAAAAAAAAGTTTGCTGGCACACTGTCCCTCCCAAAACCACGCCCATGCCTTTCCCTTTCCTCTCTTTTTCCCCTTTGGCATGCATCTCCTAGACTCTAAGGAACCCCACAAGACTTGCAACCAGGCGAGTAATGGACAGCAGCAGCTTGTCCCAGGCTAACCCCCAGAACCTATCTCCAAGGCCCCTTTTCTGACTTTCTAGAGAGCCAAATCAGCCCCGCCTAGGCTCTCCTGTTACTTCTTCGATCCTAAGCCCTTCCTTGTATCAGTGTTCCAGCTTTAATAAACATACTCTCAATAATTTTTTTAAAGTTTGCTATAAAACAGTATGTCATGTCACACTGGTAAACATCTCACGTTTGCCCTGTGTCTTGATTGCATAATTTTCTCTTGTGCTTGATTTGATCTCATGCTGTTTTGTAGAGTAGCATGCAGTATAGACTTGTACACTAGGAGCAATAGGCTGTACCATATGGCCTAGATGTGTAGTAGGTTATACCATATAGGTTTATGTAAGTGCACTCTATAATGTTCATACAATGATGAAATCAACTGATGACAAATTCTCAAAACATATCTCCACTGTTAAAGGATGCAGGACTGTATAAGTTTGAAAGCACATCTGTAAGTGAAAGCAATTATTAACCAATTCTCAAAATTGGTATTATACTGGCTATCTCAATCCTACAGATTTTCTCAGAACTGGTAATAGAAAAACTTTGCATCAAAGGAACAGTGCTTAACATTTTGCCACCAGAAGTGCAAACACTAAACCCTAAATTAGACAGAAAAAGCCCTTTTCCAAGTAAGTTATGAAATAAAACATGCAAATACCTTGGTTTTGAAGTTCTTTATCTGGAAATGGAAGCTCCATTTGAGCTTTAAATGGAATATTAAAGAAACTTTAAGTCATGGGCCTATCTATACTCCAGTAGGAAAATTAATAACTGTGAACTTAAACCTTTACAAGATTCTTATGAGGAAAAAAAGATCAAGCAAAAACAAATACAACATTCAATTTTTTCCCATTTATCACTTAATTTATATTATTTTTCCTCTGGAGCTATTCTATTACTAAAATTGAAGAAAGGTTGTATTTTTATTTATTTTTCCATCCTTTAATATGCAGTTTTTAAAAGCTGCCTTCTGGCTTTCAACACCTCATTAGCAAAACACTTTTTAGCAAAGAATTCCTCCATCTGCTGGTATATGTTGGAATAGCTTGGAAATTAACCAATTCCACCAATTTCCTGCAACAAATTTAAAATTAATGACAACAACAACAATAATAGCTTTACTTTCTGTGTGTTAATTTCATAAAATAGCTCTTGAGAAGTTTCTTAGGATTATAAATAATTCCTTAAAGAATTAAGAAAAAAACTATTGGTTTACAAAACAAAATTTATTCACTAATACAAATATTGTCAGTGTATCAGGATCTATTTTCCAGCACATACCAACTTTAATTTTAAGTTGTCTGAAATACAGAACTTTTTGAATCTGTGTATGATGCTATCACTGGAAATTTTTCACCGAAACCGGCAAGTATCCATTTACCTACCATGAGGAGAGTTGATTTGTTTACTGGCCCTGAAGCTGATCTGCACAAAGAAACCACTTACTGAATTGCTTTTTAAAATTATTGCTAAAACTCTTGTTTAAAATGACATCCAACACTTGCAATCATGTGGTCATATCCCCAGGAATAATGACTAAAACTGTGTTAAATTTCTTAGCCTTTTTTTTAATAGACTCCATCAGGTGCCCATAAGCATCTAAAACTAGCATTGAGTAAGATCATTTTAGTTTAGTGCTTTGTGATTCAAAATAAGGTAATTAAGAGAGCACCCCAATTATAGCAAAAATCCTATAGACATGAATATGAGGCAATTCTCTCTGCCAAGGTGTAATTTAGTGGTGGCTTATATTTGAGAATACAGCTTGTTTATAGACCTATTTACTATGACATAAGCATATATTTCTGCAACATATCAATTTGCATCTCTTTTCTATTCAGATCACCAAGAGGCAAAATTTTGGAATATATATTGATAATATGAATATATGAATAAGACTCAGTTATGAAGTATAAAAAAAGATGGGCAGTATCAAATAACTAATTTACAAAATTTAGAATTAGTAAAGCATACATGGGGAAGAATAATGCATATTTCTTTAGGAAAAAGGAGTCCTGTCTTGAAACTAATTTTAGGCAGAAATTCTAATCTGTAGTTCAAGTTCAACTAGGTTTAATATCAGAAATGTGATGCTTACCTTTTCTTTTCAGGGGACCAAGAGCACTGGGTCGAATGCATTTGACTGGGCTCTGACTCCTCCTGCTTCAAAGAACAAACACGATGATGTGAAGTACTTCTAAGATGCAAGAACAATTACAACCCACCAAATAAGTCAATAAAATTAGCATTCATATAGGAAGAAGTATAAAATGCCTGTGTTCTAGGTTGAGTAAATGAAATGCTAAAATATGATCTGACCTGGCATAAGACAATCTGGAATAACATGGTGTTTTAAGCTATATTTTAATCGTTCTATAACACCAAATACCCACAGCAGTTTCTTTAAAAATATAATAAACCTTATTTAAAAAGTTATTTGTGTCCAGCCAGCATGGCTCAGGAGGTCAGTTTGATTCCAGGTCAGGGCATATGCTCGGGATGTGGGCTCGACCCCAGTGTGGGATATGCAGGAAGCAGCTAACCAATGATTCTCATCATTGATGTTTCTCTCTCCCTCTTCCTTCCTCTCTGAAATAAATCAAAATATACATTTAAAAAAAGTTATTTGGGCCCTGGTCAGGTGGCTCAGTTAGTTGGAGGGTCAGTTTGATTCCAGGTCAGGACATATGCCCGGGATGCGGGCTCAATCCCGTGTGGGGCGTGCAGAAGGCAGCTGATCAATGATTCTCATCACTGATGTTTTTCTCTCTCCCTCTCCCTCCCTCTCTCTGAAATCAATAAAAATATTTTTAAAAATATATCCGCTGGTGAGGATTTTTTAAAAAGTTGCCTCGTTGGTGTGCTCAATGGTTAGAGCATAGGCTCATGCCCCAAAGGGTTGCAGGTTCGATTCCAGGTCAAGGGCACATACCTGGGTTGCAGGTTAGACCCCAGGCTCCGGTTGGGTATATGTGGGAGGCAACCAATTGATGTGTCTTTTTCTTTTTAAAAATATATTTAATTGATTTCAGAGAAGAAGGGAGAGCGAGAGAGACAGAAACATCAATGATGAGAGAGAATCATTGATAGGCTGCCTGCTGTATGCCCCCTACTGGGGATTGAGCCCACAACCTGGGCATGTGCCCTGACTGGGAATTGAATCAAGACCTCCTGGTTCATAGGTAAACCAACCACTTAGCCACACCAACCAGGCTGATATGTCTTTTTCAAACGTCTCTCTCTCTCTCTCTCTCTCTCTCTTTCTCTCTCTCTCCCCCTCCCCCATCCCTACCTCTATCTCTATCTCTATCTCTATCTCTATCTCTATCTCTCTATCTCTCTCCCCCCCAACCTTGCCTCTCCCTTCCATTCTCTCTAAGAATCAATAGAAAAAATATCCTTGGGTGAGGATTAACACACAGACACACACACAAAAATGTTATTTGGATTTGACTGGTCTATAATCTTAAACTTTTTCCTTATAAAAGACATATCATCAAGGGCGCACATGTATGTCATCTGAATATAAATTGGCATTGTCTCAAAATTGCATGTGGTAAAATGTTAATGGTAGAATATAGGTAATAGGTACATGGATGTTCACTGCGCAATTCTTTCAATTTTGCTTTCGGTTTGAAAATTTCCATAATAAAATGTCAGGAGGGAGGAAATTCTTCAGAGAAACAATTTCAATAAGTAGCATTTCACTCACATATAAAAAGCAGGTTTACCTACCTGGATAAGTGTCTCGGACTAGGAGTGGGACTTGGTGGTAGCCCACTGCTGCTCGACATTTGTAAGGAAGGTGAAAAACATTGCTAGAAAAACATATTTAATATTAAAATAGTTAGTTCTAATGCTCCAGTTTTCAAAAGATTCTTCTCAAAATGACAGAAACAATATCCTTAGAATTATTTAGTTATCTATGTATCTCTCTCATATATGAATGAGAATATATATAAATATATAATAATTTTTTCCCAAATTATTATCACAGATTTTGATTTTTCTTCCAGCCATTAGATTCTCTAAAAGTAAAGCAATTTTTAAAAAAATATATTTTTATTGATTTCAGAGAGGAAGGGAGAGGGAGAGAGAGATAGAAACATCAATAATGAGAGAGAATTATTGATCAGCTGCCTCCTACATGCTCCCTACTGGGGCTTGAGCCCAAAACCCAGGCATGTGCCCTTGACCAGAATCGAACCTGGGACCCTTCAGTCCGCAGGCCAATGCTCTATCCACTGAGCCAAACCGGCTAGGGCTAAAAGTGAAGCAATTTGATATCTCTCTATCTCTGTCACATGTCTCTGTGCCTCCCTCTGTTTCTGTTTCCTCCCCCTTATATCTCTGTTCCTCTTGTCTCTATCTTCCTGTCTTTATATATGCCTCTCTCCCCCAGGGCTCTATCTTGCCCTTTGTGCCCGTCTCCCCTTTTCTCTCTCATTATCTCTTCTGCTGTGTTTCCATCCCATCTCTGTCTCTCTCCAAGTCTCCATCTCCCTCTCTGTGTCTCTATCTCTTGGCCCTCATGTCTCCTCTCTGGTCTCCCTGCACACCTGCCCCTACCAGACTGCTCAGGCTCCAGGGCCTAGATGGAAAGACTTTACACCACAGTGCCTGCAAGCACAGGATCATGGCTGCTTCTGGGACTTCTCATCACTCCCGGACCCTGGGCCTGCCTGCCCGGCAGCCGGCAGTTATCTGCCCAGCCTGCTGGGGATTCCCACTCATCCCTATGGGGCTCTAAGCAACCAGGTATTGGAACAAACTCCTCTCTGGTGCAGACACTGTGTTACCACTGAGTGAGGATTTCCTGCCACTGAAGGCTTGGTGGGGCCATCCCCTGCTTTCCTAAGGAACTTGGGCAAGGAGAAACTGAGGCACCTCTGTCTGGTCGCTTCTACTTTCTCCCCAAGGGGGTGTCATTCTTGACATCTGACTGAAAGCCCTCTTGCTGCAGCTTCATCTGTCCTCCGTCTCTGTCACTCAGCTTCTTCCTAGAGCAAAGACTCCAGTTGGACAGAAATTGTTGGGCACACTGCTCCCCAGGGAAGGCACTAAGGAGGTGACCCCTGGGGGATGGGCACTGACCACAGCCATATCCGGGGTGAGGGAGAGGAGGTTGAGGTTCAGGGGAGCCAGGAGAGGCTGGGTCCTGGCAGCAGAAAGAAATAAAAAGTGCGGTGATGTGTGTGTGTGTGATGTGTGTGTGATGTGTGTGTGTGTGTGTGTGTGTGTGTGTGTGTGTGTGTGTTTTAGAGAGTAAACAGCTCAGTGTGTGAAAGTGTGAAAGAGAGTTAATATCTTGTCCACGAGCCTACCTTTCCAAGTCCTCTGGTGGGTGATGGTGCTGGAGAAACTGGAGTGAAGTCAATCCTTTTAGGAGAATATAATTTCTCTGGCTTGTCAAAATCACTATCACTCTGTAAATATAAAGTGTTATTTCCTTATAATACACAATTCAGCACACCACAGCTCTTCTTTACTACTTAAACATGCCTATATTTTTAGAGTACAAATATACAGACTCTAAAAAGTTGCAATATAACATTCTGGTAGAAAAGCAGAGATCAAAAATGAATATGAGTATATGAAAAAATTAATAAAGCCAATGAACAATACAAAGGTTTCTCTAAATTAAAAACACACAAGCAAATGTGAAAACTTTACCAGGCTCAAGCTCTCATCCCATGACTGGCTTATCTGCATTGCCGCTTGCACTTCCCTAAAACAAACAAAAATGAAAGGCCATCAGTGCTCAGAAACGAGATGTGCACAAGGCTGTGTCCTATTCTTGCGAAGCACTAACCTTTCATGGGCAGTTTCTCTGTTCATGATATCCGTGCCTTCCTCCTGCAAAGTCAAACATGTGCTGAAAACATAATATTTACCCACACAGTTCTTTATTCCAAAGAAAAGAAAAAAGACTTTTCTATCTTATTTGACATAATCACAGTACAGCAGAAATAACATTCTAAGACTGTCACTCAAACCACATCTGTATTTTATCTGAACCCGCAGGAGATTTTTAATCTGTCTACAACAAAACAGTCGCAGTCTACTGCATTTTTGATATCTAAATCTTCAAAATGAAAATAAAATCAAACTGTACAATTCATAAAATTGTAGATCTGCACTAGAAAGTAAAATTTACCTTTTTGATTTGATGCAGTCTGCTACTAGAAATCCCATTAGATGAGGATGACAGCAACTGGAAAGAAAAGTAAACATTTACTATTTCCTGAATCACAAAGCAGCAATCTGCTGTCAGTACCAGTGTATGACCTCTTCCTAGATAATTTTTCATATTCTTCTTAGAAATCTAGCTCTTTAAATTACTGAACATTAATGCACTAGAGGCAGTACATTCAGTCTTTAGAAAGTACACCAGGTGTCCAACCTCAAGGCACCATCTGTCGCTAGACAGGCACTGACTTTAACGCTTTTCCCAAATGAATGCAGAGCTGTGTACATTTATATATACAAAAAAGACTCCAGGCCTTGGAAATATCCATTACCCCACTAATCTAAAATAAAGAACTATATAAGAAGGGAAAGAAAAAACTGATTTTATTCATTTTTATTAACACTTTGCCAATGGACAAAGACAGACTAAGAAGCCTAGTACAATATTGTGACTATGATTTAAGTTTATCAAAAACACTTTAAAACTGCAAGATTTTGTTTTCATGACCTAAATCAATTCTAAAATTTGATCACTAATGCTATCACCACAAACCTTAGTAGATAAGAAAAATCAATGTGGAAGGCAAAGTATATTTTTAAAATAACTGCTGCTTTCCCTTGGATCACCACTTTTTAATAACACAAAGATAAAATTATTTTTGGGGGGGTAAATTATATTCCTTCAAAATAATCACAATCTGATTAAAAAATGTAAGATAAAATTCATATAAACAAACCTTAGGGTTCTAGTAGCCATAATATAAATAACTATTATTTATCCCCTAGTGAAATGCAAATGAAGTTATAATACTATAAAAGTAAATAAGACAATTATCCTGTTACAAGGAGCCCTATCCTATTAAAACTTTTTTTGAATATTAATGTAGTGAGGATTATAAAATGATGATAAACTGCTTTAAGCAAAAGGTAATTCAGGTAAATTTTTTTATGCCCAGCCAGCATTGCTCAGTGGTTGAGCATCAACCTATGAACCAGGAGGTCACAGTTTGATTCCCAGTCAGGGCACATGCCTGGGTTCTGGGCTCAATCCCCAGTGTGGGGCATGCTGGAGGCAGCCTACCAATAATTCTCTTTCATCATTGATGTTTATCTCTCTCTCCCCCTTCCTCTCTGAAATCAATTTAAATAAATAAATAAATAAATAAATAAATAAATAAAGTTATCCACTAAAATATGATTTTACCTCAAAATATATCTCATTACCCACCGCTTTCTTTAACTTTTTCCTCTTCTAGGCTTTGTAAAGAAAAAAACTTTACCAGTAAAATTATTTTAAAAAGTACTTTTGCCATTATGAAAGCAATAAATGTTTACTGGTGGACTCTTAATAAGGTCATTTGAAAAACACTAAGCTACTAGGCAAGTAAATGAGACAAGAAAGACTCTAACAGGAGAGCATGAATATGTCCATCAGACAACAAAAGAAACCCCAAAGGCAGTGATATAATCAGGACAGCCAAAATGAGGGTTGCCAAACCTGATTGTGGAGAAAGTCAGAAATTTAGATGCTGAATTTATATGATGTACAACTTGTAAATTTAACACAGAACTGAGAAGTAGACCTGAAAGAGGGGCAGAGGAGCAAAGCCATGTCTAGTCCCAGAAATAAGAGTGAAGTATAAAATGAGAAAAAAGCCAAGAACTTCAAGGAGGTACTGGTTAATGATGTTAAGTCAAGCAAAGAGCTCAAGTGGGATAAGAGGCCCCTGACTTTGGCAATCAAGTGGGCATTGGTGACTTTTGCAAGAACAGATATTTCATGGAGTTGTGGTAGGAATGATGAGATTACAAACTGGCCCAATAGTTAACAAGAAATTAGGAGACAAGGTATTAGAGGCAGTGAAGTGTAGATTAAGCTTTGAAAAAGCTCCCAGAGGAGAAGAAAAAAAGGAGGAAGGAGAAAATAGATAACAGTTTGTTTTTCAGATATTAGAGGTGTGAGTCAGGAGAAGAAGGTGGAACAAAAGGGCCAGTGACGAAGAGACTGAAGACACAAGACAGAGAGAAGATGACAGACCAAGCAAAGGGACAGGAGAGTCATAAAATATATGAACCATTAGGAGAAAACACTGCATGTGAAGGTAAAGACGTTTTAAGGAGAAGAAGGCTGACATGAATACAAGATAGGTGTCTGTCTGCCTTCTCTGTGAAGTGAAAAGCATCATCTGCTGAAAGTGAAAGGTGGTGAGATAGAAAGCTTGTAGTTCTAAAAGAAAAAAAGATTTAGAATATTGCTTTGGAAAAAAAGCACCTTGAACCCAACATGCCCAGAAAGAATTTATCTTCTGTTCCTTCAAACGACCAATTCCGCTCATTTTCCCTACTTGTAATAAAGGCAACACTTTCCCCTTGGTCATCGAGAAATAAAACTGCAGTGACTTTTGAGTCCTCCTTCTCCCTACCTTTATATCTAATCAGTTGTCAGATCATGAATATCCATCCCGGCTGGTGTGGCTCCGTGGTTGAGCATCGACCCATGAACCAGGGAGGCCACTGTTCGATTCCCAGTCAGGGCACATGCTGAGGTTTTGGGCTCTATCTCCAGTGTAGGGTGTGTAGGGGGCAGCCAGTCAGTGATTCTCTCTCATCACTGATGTTTCTATCTCTCTCTCCTCTCCCTTCCTCTCTCTGAAATCAATAAGACATATAAAAAAATTTTAAATTATGAAGATTCTACTTCTGCCTGTCTCCTTCATCAGTCCCCTTCTTTCCATTTCATTCATCAACACCTTACTTTTTGCAGGCACATAGATAAGTGTATTAAGATTTATAGGGTACATTGTGATATAATGTATATGGTGTGATTAATATTATGATAGAAGTACCCAAAGGATGCTGTGGAAGACTTCCCACACCAGATAGCTAGAAAGGAGAAGGGGATGGGATGAAGGGTAGTGTAAGGATCAACAAAGAGCAGTGAAACAACAAAACCCCTTCAGCAAACTAGGTATTTTAGTGCAGCCAGAGCCTAGGGTGGGTATTTGTCAGAGAACAGTGAGAACTGAGCCTAGATAGAGCTGATAAGAATCTTCATATCTTAGAAAAGAGAAAAGTGAAGTGTAGAGAGGCAAATTCATTTTCCCTTCTTTGCTATGCTATTGATGCAGGAACATTTTTCATATATACAGCAAAAATACATACTTATATTTTCCAGTATCCTCGGGGAAGGTGGTGAGGAGAATCAAACCTCCAGATAGCTAACATTTTCCCCTTTAAGTATTTTTAGTCACTTCAGCTGGAAATCTTTCCTAAAAGTGTGATATTTTCCCCCTTGTTAAACAGATTATACCATGCAGAATGGCACAGGAAGATCTCTATTCTAATCCCAGCTCTGCCACTTATTAATTGTGTGATTCTGAGCAAGTCACTTATATCGGCTGAGTCTTAGCTGCTGCCTCTTTTAATTGGGAAAAACATTTTCTACCCTGCCTACTTCACTGGGGTTGCTATGAGATTAAATGTGTGAAAGTACTTTGTAACATGTAAAATGTCATACAAGAGTAGGTATTACTATAATTTAAGAAAAGGTGGAAGACCCAGGTATCCTTAAGAACATATTATTTTATGGTTCTATGCCATTAACACTTCAGGATCCATTACCAGGTTCTTAGCTCTTATACTCAGCCATATACTTTTTTTTTTTTTAAGAAAACCTCTGTCTGCTTTTTAGTTTTCCCCTCTCTTCCTTTGCTAGCAGCTGTCAGTATACCTTTAACACAAATGTACCTCTTCTGATTTGCTGCTTCTCACACACTACTGGGTTGGAAGCTTATTATAATTGTGCATAAATTTTAGATGATTCAGAGGTCAGAGAGGCTCTCCTATAAATAAACTGATGAACATTTGTGCACAGACTATGGAAATCTAGTTCAGCCGTTTAGAGGTCTGTTTGCTTACATCTCAGATGTCTTCCAGAGCACTGCAGCTACAGCATAAGTGGGCTCCACATGTGAAGTGCTGCTATATAAAAACCTCATCATAATTTTTCCCAACACAACCAACTAATAAGGTGATCCCCAACAGCTCTGCCAATATAGAACAGTCACGATCAGCAACTCTACTGAGAATACAAATACACGCATTTTAAAGGAGTCTTTCTTTGGATAAACAGCATTCACCAACAAAAATAAACACTCTGCCACCATTTTTGTGATTTTTTCATCTTACGACAAATTAAGACCACAGCTCTCAGTTATAATTAGAAGTTAATCCTGACTTACCTCACAATCATGATGCAAGTAGTGGCACAAAACAAAGAGCAATGTTTAAAAATACAAAGTTCCACAGCCAAGAAATATTTCTAACCAGGTCTTCTCTTGTGCACTGAAAGCTGAAATTGGCCACAGCATTAAGCAGCAAACAAGATAGGTACGAAAACTTTTCTTTTGTAAATAATTGTGCATAGCACATAATTTAAAGAAAGAACTACATTTGAAAGTGTTTCCCGCAACCAAAACCACTAAGGATACTTACTTCTATACTCACCAGGCTGTGACTGCTCATACTCGTTGTACTATTCCACCGAGTTCTAAGTGCGTAAGGCTGAAAACCCTGTGAAAGGTCACTAAAAAATAAAAATAAAATTATTAATGTCTTCTTATTTAAGATATCCTTCAACTATATCTGATGCCAACTCTGTAATTAACAATGAAATCTTCAGTGGCTCCTCATATCACACAATGAATAAACTCCTCACCGTCCTCTTCAGAGCTTCCTGAGTGGTGTGCTGGTGATTACAGGTTGGCGGAGATACTGATCTCCTAGGGGCCTTCGGGGGCAGCTGGGAGAGGTATGGGGCGGAGCTCCAGACTGGTTGCCTCCAGCTGCTTCTGCTCAGAACTCCCCCCACCTCAAACCGGTTACCACCAGATTCAAACTAGCAGCCTCATCTGTTTATCCTAGAGGACATACAATCAGTACTGCTTTCTGTGTGTGCCATGACATGACAAGAACTGGGGAGCTGTGTACTACAATGTGAGCCCAATCAGCAACTCCCGTTATTGCCCTAAACACATGTTCTACTTTTGAACCACACTGTCCAACTAAATAATCACACCTGGCGTTTTGCTCATGTTGCCCCTTCTGAGTCGAATGCCCTCCTTCCCACTACCATCTGTCAAAATCCTTCCTTTCCTTCAACACCCATTTCAAATGCCATGCTCTCCATGAAGCCTATTTATTCCACAAATCTAATGCAATCTTTCCCTCCTTTGAACCCAAAGAGCACAATGGAAAAGTAGATGCTTCCTCAGACACCAACTTTACCTTTTATAAATGAAAACTATGCACGTGTTTTAAATCCTTGGTGGAGGTGTTTTGGTCATCTTTGTACACTATCCTGCAGTGCCCAGCAGAGTGCCATGCCATTGTTAAGAGGTTAAGAAGGATTTTCAGGACTGGGGATATAGATATCACCCAATCCAGCTCTCCTACGTTTTAAGTGAGAAAACAGAGATTCAAAAAGGCTAAGTGACTCATTCATAATCATAGCCAGTCAGGGAGAAAATTGGGACTAGGCCTGGTCTCCTCACTCACTCTTCTGTCATTATGCTACCTTTCAAGTAATTACTTAAATCGTGATTCAAAAAACAGTATGTTATTTCTACAGTAGACTAAATTCAGGTCAACAGGATTACTCTGGTCCCTAGCAATTGCTTGCCTACTAGATTTTAAAAGACAACCAAAAAAGACCACTTTATTCCTATAGTAGCAAAAATAAATGTAAAACCGAGGACAGCATTAGAAAAGGGTCACTCTATCATCTGCAGTTTCAAAATTTAATAAAAGAAAAAAGTAAACCCATTTCCCCCCCCCCAAAATGAGGATATTATGATCAGTTTGACAAACATTAATCTTTGCCTTCCCTGCACTTGATGAATGTTTTTGGTTAACTCTACTCCTATCCCCTTTTCTGGACTAATTCCATTTCTACAGGGTCTCAAAAATTGGCTCTCTACCTAAAATGAACTGTCTACTTATAAAAGTGAAATGTAATAGGTTCAAAACCCGTGGTTTCTCTAACCTAGGCTACATGCTATCCCTCCTTTTTATTCACTGGAATGCATTTCAGGCAGTTTTAGAATCTGAAAACATTATGACAAATCTGAATCACTTAATATGACATGAACACATGATTTAATTTCAAGTTATTAGATAAACTGTGATTTATTAAAGTAAACTACTGTTAATACCAGGGTTCCTAAACTAAGCTTAGAAATAGCAGCTCTTAGAGACAGGTGTCAAATTGCAAGTCTGGTTCCAGGGGCTTCAGTCTGACATTCAGTGGTGTAAATTAGGCAGGGCAGGCAACCTGTTAGAAGAGCCAGAAGCTTCTTGTCGTTACTTTTACAGCGAGCTAACAGAGCCTCAGGTAGAGAGGGCCCCGTTGTTCCCACACTGCCCAGAGTTTGGAGTCTCGTTGTTCCCACACTGCCCAGAGTTTGGGGTTAAACTTTCGCTCCACCACGGGACCCCACTGTCAAGCAAACAAATCATGACCCCCTCAGTTTAGAGTGTCCCAAGGAGCTCTAACTCTCACTTTAGGGAAGGAAACTGCTTGCAGGGGCTCCAGGAGCCCCTGAACCCTGTAGTCCATCCTCCCTAACCCTGCTCACCTGAGCCCCTGAATCAGGGGAGCGCTGCTGGATCTCCTCAGGGTGCCCCCATTAGATGTGCCACGCTCAAAGTCCAGCTCCATTTTCTCCTGGGCCATGTCGGAGACTTGCAGCCAGGCACAGCGAACAGTGCTCAGCTCCTGGTGCTTAGCTATGGACTCACGGCAGGACTGAGCTGCTAGGGACTGGCAGCTAGGGGCGGGGGCTAAGGGGCGGAGGCTTGGGGGCGGGGGCTAAGGGGCGGAGAAAAGCAGGAAGGAAGGAGGATGAGGATGAGGATGAGGAGGGATGATATCGAAGGAGGGAAGGAGAGTGGAAAGGTAATGGAGGGTGACAGAATAAAGGAAGAAAGAAGAAAAAGGGGTGAAAGGAGGTTGGAAAAGAGCAAACGGGAGGGGAAAGGACAGATTGAAAACAGTGTAAAAGGCGGAGGAAAGAAGGAATTGAAAGATAGGGGGGAGAGAGAGGGAAGGGTCGGAGGGAGGGAAGAGGACCAGGGCGGGGGGGGGGGGAGGAAAAGGACAATGTATGGGGGAGAAGCAAGGAGAGGAAAGAGGACAGGGGAGAAGAGCAGGAGGGAGAGGAAACTAGGCAGCAGCGGAACTCATGCTATCTTTTAGCCAAGGACCTCAAGCGGGGGCCGGGCTATAGACCCTGCAGCGGCGCTATCACCGAGGAGCTGACAGTTGGGCAGGACCCAGTTGGGCGGCCTTGGCGGCTCCAGCTCCCCATGCTTAGGGACGGGGTCCAGCCCCCCATGCTCTGGGACCCTGTCCCAGAGGCTCCTCTACCCTGTGTTCGGTACTTCTCCTCTCCCTACCCCCCTCCCACCTGGAGAACAGGTGGGGGGTTCAGCCCCTCAGCCACCACCACGGTGCCTGATCTTCCTCTCTTTGTTTCTAATGGCCCGGGGGAACCCCTTGGTGCCAAGACCAAAATCTACAACCTGCCTTCTTTTGCTCCTCCCACGCTTCGGAAGCGGGAACCTCCGCGGAGCCAGGTCTTCCGCATTCGGGCACCCATCGGGTCCTGCGCACGCGCCCGGCAGCCGCGCCCATGGTCCCGCGGGCACAGAGCATGCGTGGGAGCCCCGCCCCCGCAAACCTCCCCCAAAGGGGAGGAGCGTTTCCTGGGGGCCCCGGCGCTTTCCTAGTTGGTATTGGCCAGGGGAACCTAGCGCCCGATTTTGAATAGAACCAATAACTTAGAGACACTGGAGCATCGTCTTTCTGGAAGAGTTTGAGCCAATATTCAAGGGAAACAGAAACATGAGGACTCTGCGTTATGTCATTCCCAATTTGTGTGCTCTGATTTCTGCGATCCCCGCTCATTTTTTTTAACCCTTCGATTTTGTTGGTCTTCGACAGGAGTGGCCGATTTCGTTTTCAGATGATCTATTTGGTGACTAGACTAAAGGGAAGTGAAAAAACAAAAGCAATGGTGTAAAAACAAAGAATCTTACGAGCGTTTACAGTGAGAAGCACTCATCTCCATTTTACAAGTACTGTTAACTTCAAATATATCAGGAAAAGCCCTGAAGAACAAGTAGCAGAAGTATTTTACTTTATAGGATTTATGGAGACCCTGGGAATCATTATTTGGCATGTGTGCGACCTGAAATTATTTATTTTACAAACATCTACACAGCAGTTACTGTGTGCTTGCATTATTCTAAGAACTTTAGAAATGTTAAATCATTTCATCCTCACCAATTGAATGACCCTGAACGATGATCATTGTATTGTGTTAATCATACATATCTAGAAAGTACAAGAAATTTAATCATTATGAAGTTGGTTTCAAAATTTAGCAAAACTAATTTTACCTGGCCCTTAATTCAGTTGATTCATATTAAACTTGTCAAGCCCAGTCGTCATTTTATTCCTCGATGTTTGTTTTCTACTTGTAATATGAGAGTTTTTAAAAGCACTTTTGAAAAGTTTCTTTTAAATTGCCAATATTTTCCTGCCAGCTGGATTAGAAATGCAAACTCTGTTTTTGACCAATGTATGTATCTCTTTATCTCATGGTCTTAGCAAACCTCCCACTCCATCCGCTCAAAAAATTATAATGCATTCTGTTGTTCACAATAACAACTATACAATCATTTTTGAACACATGCACAGTCCCTAACTCTGAGAAGTCAAACAATTTCGTGGAATCCCTAATTTTCAGGAGCTTAACAATTAGGAGAAACTCAAGGATATATAAGAAGATGGATGCTACCTTGGCCATCATTTCCAGGTTTTATTCACATCACTCTTGCCTACCTAGCTTCTTTTACTCTTCATGTAAATTTATGGGAGGCTTGGGATGTTTGTAATTTGTGGGCTTGGGGTCAACTTGCTCTTGTGAGTTAACATGTTACTTAAAAGTTGCCATGACAACTGGTGAAATAAAGAGCTAATTATGACATGTTTGTGGGACACCTTTTATAAGGGGCAGATGGTAGCAGACGGGGTCATAGAAACAGGAGTAGCATAAGTGTCAAGGTATGTCTAAACAAACCAGCAATCTGAGATCATGGCATATTACTATGGAACAGCAAGAATTGATCATGAAACACAGCTAAGTTGGTATAATAGTGTGGGTAGAAATGAGAAGTAGTAAAAATAAGTTCTTTAAATGTTGTAATTATGTGTTTGCCACTATAGTATACAGAATTCTTTGTTTTTGTAATACTTGTTCCTTTTGACATTCCAACTTGTGTATGTATTATGAGTCCCGGCTATATCTTTACAGGTTTTGGGTTCTTGACATGTAGCTGCATTTCAGTTAAAGAGAATGTCTCCCGTTTGGTAATAGGTGGAAACTTATCTCCATCTCATGTACTTAGTCATTTCATATTACTACCCACTTTTTAAAAGCAGTCTCTTAGTTGCTCTTTCCTTGTTTTATTACTCCCATTATCTTAATGTTACGGTATTTAGAATTTTTTAAATTAGATATCTATTATGCTTAGGCATGATGAAATTTTGTCTATTCATTCAAAATATATTCATTAAAAATTCTTGCCTGCCAAGAATATTAGCAAACTCTTTAAAAAGTCTAATGAGCAGTAGAGTGGAGGTAAGATCTTATTCTCTGGTGTACTCCATATTTTCCTGCTATTTAGATAGTTTGTTTTTGAACCTCTGTTCTATATTTAACTACTGCCTCCTGCATACACCCTGACTTTACTCACATTTAGCTGCCATTTTTTATAAACTTTACAAGTGTCCTGGGAACTTTAACATTGGCTTTCAGGAGATCTTGGTACTAGCTGAGATTCTACTGCTACCTAATTATGTGACATGAATCTCTCTGGAATTGTATCAACTGTAAAATAGAAATGATACACCTACTTTACAAGATAGCTGCGAAAGACAGATCATTTAAACCTGCATTTATTCATGAAATAATTTAATAAGTAGTCATCAAGTGCTTATGAGTACAAAAACAGTGGCCAGAGAAATATCCAGAGGCACGTTTTCACTTTAAGGGGTGGGGAACCTTTTTTCTGCCAAGGACCATTTGGATATTTATAACATCATTCACGGGACATACAAAATTATCAACTTAAAAATTAGCCTGCTATATTTGGTCAAACATTTAATTAACTCACCCCTAATGCCTTGGCAGGGCCAGATCAAATGATTTCTTGGTCCTCATACAGCCCATGGGCCGGCTGGACAATCCCCACCCTTAACTTAAATAGGACAGAAGAATTTGGACTTTGCCACTTATTAGTTGTAATTTTAGTAACCCCTCCTTTGAAAAAAATGGCTATTGTGATGGTACCTACCTCAGAGTTATTGTAAGCCTTAAAAGCAATCACATACTTAAAGTGCTTAGGACAGATAGTACCTGGGACAGAGTAAGTGCTCAAAAAATGGTAGCTATTGTTAACATGTCTTACATCAGGAATGGTGACTCCAAATCATCCTCATGTCTGGGATTTAGGTAACTTAATCCTGCCTAATATAATTAAGCTTTTCTTTTTCTATTCTCTGAATGAATGAAGAATGATTATGATCTTTCATGTTATAACTTGTCTTGAACTGTTTCAAGATAATCCCATTATTTTAAGTTCACCACTGATTGATTAGTTGAGCAGGGTTAATAATTGAACCAATTAAGACAAGTTTGTGAAATCTTTTTTAAAACAGTAAAGTGCTATGTTATTACTATTTTAAGAACTCCCATGCCACTAGTTGCACTTGTTTTCTCTGCCAGTTCTCTATGATTCCTAAAATGTGTGGTTCTACAAAATTATTAGCATGAAGTTTCAGCACTCAAAATTTGAAAAGAGCAGTTTTAAAAATGTTTTGAGCCATGACAGCATTGTTAAGTGGAAACACTGATTTGGATGGATACTAAATTCTGCGATATTTAAGAAAATAAGCCTCTCCGCGTTACCTCTAATCTTTTTCTTAGATAAATAGCTTTAAAGAGCTAGATTTTATTCAGTGTAAAAAATATACATTATTTGCTTATGTTAAAAAATAATGAAACTACATGGAAAACAATGATTCGTCTGCCCAATTGATTCATTTGGGTTAGCGCTTTACCAGGACCCTTTGGGAGTATGTGGCTTCTAAGCACAGAGGAGTGGTTTTGGTTTCCCTCCCACTCCCTCCGCCCCCCAGACTTCAGCTTTTTAAAAATTGCAAAGTTGTAGTGTGTCTCCTATAACAAGATGGAAAAATTTGTCATGGGAGGTTACAAGCTTTTGGCCTCAGTCATACAGCGTTAATGGCTTAACCAAAACTGAGAAAATTGAGTATTAGATATAAGGCGGAAAGGATGGCTCTCCCATACACCGTACTCCTCCCCACCCATTATTTCCTAAACAGTGGTTAAGGAAACCATTCCAGAGTTTAACATAGGAGCAGAGGATTGACCTCTGTGAATCTGCACTAGAAAGAGAAGGGAGGACCGAGCTTGGCCAAACAAACAAACAAAAACAAAAACACGGCAGCTCCCTGACTGCGCCTGCGTACGTGGCCAGTCTAACAGAGGCGACAGCAATAATGCTCATTGCTTGCGCAGTAAGCACACGCCAACCCGCCCGGCACTGGGCGCAAGCGCAGAAGGGCGACGCCCAACTTAAACACCAAGATAGCTGGTGTAGTCTTTGCTTTAGCCCGAAAGGCTTACCTGATTTTTGCCTTGGCTCAGCAAAATGAAAGAGAAGGATTTGCGGATGTAAACTAAGACAAATTCATTTTCAATATAGGTTTGGAGGCGGAAGATCTCAGCGTTAGTGACCCCGAGCTTGAAGGCGGGGGAGGGGGGTATTGTCCGTTCGGAGCCAGCACTGCCCCACTTTGTGCCTGCTAGTATTAGGGCTGGTAAGGTAGCAACGGTGAGCACTTCTAATAGCTTCCTCCTCTCTTCTCTTCTCCCCCCGTTCTCCCTACATCATCTCCTCACCAAGTTGACCTGTCCGTATGCCAGAAAACCTTGAGATCATAGAACTAAGCAGTAGCTTCTGCCTCAACACGGACATGGCACAAGAGAAAATGGAACTAGGCGTGGAGCTGCTGCCAAGTTCAACCATCACAGCCGGCACATCCTGAGAAGATCCAACAGCGCCCCTTTGATCATTGAGCTTGGGTGAGCAGGATTGAGATACTGGAAAAGGCAGAGGGTGGGGGGCGTGGCAAGAGTTGGAGAAAGTGACTTCCAAAAATATTCCCATCCCTTTATTCATCAAGGTTCTGCAGGTATCTCTGTTGGTCTTGGCGTCCAAAGATCCCACCCTCAGCCTAGAAGGGAGTGGGAGGGGCTGGCCAGAGGGAAAGCTCACACCCACCCGGAGGTTGATTTGAACTTGAATCTCTTCTGAAAGTCCAGCAGCACCCAATAGCAGCAACCAATTGATGTGGAGCTTGACTTTTTCTAATTCACCTCGTCTCTTATCCATTCCTCTGAAGAAACTGAACATTCCCCTCCATATTTTCTATGATAACTAATTTTTGTCATTCTCTCAGCTGCTTTGTCACCTTTGACCTTCACCTCCAGCAAATGGAAATGGTTGGCAAGCAAATAAGCTTGGGCCTTTTATATATATATATATAGTTTTTATTGGCACCAAAAATTTAAGTACCACAGAAAGTTTATCTAAATTTTGCATTTTGTATTCTCAGTGGCTAATATTGCCCCCAACTTGGTTCTTAGGTGTGTGTGTGTGGGGGAAAAACACACAACTCTTTTTACATGTAAAGCAAATTATATATATATAATTTAAACCTTATTTATATATATATATATAAATTTCATGGGGATTTTCAAGGGAGTGCAATTGGAGGAGAACTTTATATAAAGGCTCTTTAGAGGGCTGATACTGAAACAAATATGGTTTAGAAACACTGCTCTAACTGATAGTTAACTGTATTTTCTGCACATATCCAAAGGTCTAGCATGAGTCACGCTTATTTTTTCTTAAAATAGAATTTTAAAGTGAAATCTCGCATTTCACATCCCAATATCATAAAGTTTTCTCAATATTGTAAAAATGTCAAAAATGTACTTACTACATACTTTGCTCCTCACCTTTGGCTGGCATTAAACTAATCCGTAGTTGTAAATAGAAACTATTAGAAGTAAACTCAAAGACCAGATCTACCTTCCTTGTTTAACCTATAAGGAAACTGAAGCCCATAAATCTCCAAAATGACAAAGCAGTAGAGCCAGTACTAAGAACCAGTGTCTCCTGACTCCTAAGTTACTGCTTTGTCCACTACTAATCAACATCTAAGCTGATTAACTCTAAACAAATGCAGCTTTCTGGTCATTTGAGGAAAGGGAGAATATAGTGTTCTAAAATGAAAAGCAAACTAAGACTAAACAGAAAATAACACATTACCCTTTTAATAGGCAGATAGAAAAGTAAAGGATGCGGGGAGCAATTCTGCATGTTGTGTTGAGAATTTTACTCTAATCCTGCTGTGTGGATAAATTATTATGAACCCACTCTGCTAATAGAATAAAGCACTTAGGGAGAATGTTGGTTTTCCTGGAAGCCTTATGAAATGAAAAAACAAACAAACACAAGTTGCATATTGATGATAGAGGATATATACTTGAAGGAACCATGTGGATCCTGTTTAATATATTAAGTGCTGGAGCAGGGCGGGGTGGCAGGACCCTTCCCCAACCCCCAAAGTCCTGGAAACAAAGAGAGTGATTTTAGTTATCCCTTCATCCTTTGCTTTGTTCTGAAAGGGATTTGAATTTTTTTTATTTTATCATGAGAGTATAGTTACAGTGTCAAATTCTATAGCTTAAGATCCTGCTGCATGAAGAGAAATTTGTATAGAAGGGTTGTGGGGCAAGTGCATCTTTATCTAGAAGGAGTTAAAGATAAAGAAACCTCAAAGTGGACCAAGCCCAAAGCCTCTTGTTTATGAAAAAGAAGTAACAGGAATGGGATATGAAATGCCTGAGGTCAGGAAACTTGTCCAGATGATCTATGGGCATGTTTTGTGCTGTTCGGGCAAGTTTAGGGTGTGATCAGAGAGGTTACACTGAAGGAAGAGAAAGTTAGAGTAGAATTACTTTAAACCTTAGTTGAATTCATTTTCACCTCAGTGTTTTTCAGTTGCACATGTACACTGCTCACTTTTCTCACATTCTCTTAGTTGGGCCTCTAATACTTGTTGCCTTGCTTCTTTCACAGGTTGCTAAATATTTTTGAACTTCTTTCAAGTAATTTTCCACTTTTGCTTGATACTTCCTGTACATAAAGACTCAGTCTCTCTTGCCCCAGCATTTGCAGAATTTGTTCCTTAAATGTTAATTCTTTAATGCATGTGTTACTGTGTTTAAGAAGTCCCTGCACTCTTTTGAGTACATCTTGTATTAATAGAAATACCAATGTCTACAATTTTGAATCTCTTGGTTCTTTATACTCTTTAGCCCTCTAGTTGGCTTAGTTCACTACTGGTGTCAATAACTGTATTTAAAAGGAGTTTTTTTTTTTTCTTCTACTTCTCTAGCTTTTATTAGAATTAGAAATTAAGTTCTTGGATTTCTGACAGTGCCTTCCCACTTTAAATACCTTTAGCCAAACCTCTGAGTTTACATTGTCACTGCATCAATTCTGTCTGAAAGTCAAACTATTGCCCTTGGGCCAAATCCAGCCTGCCACTTGGTTTTGTAAATTGGAACATATCCATGCCAATATGTTTATTAGTTCATGGCCACTTTCCCACTGCAATAGCAGAGTTGAGTAGTTGCAAAAGGGATTGTATAGTTCACAAATTCCAAAGTTTTTACTATCTTGCTCTTTGTAGGAAAAGTTTGCCAACCATCTGGTTTAGTAAATCTTACAAACCTGAAAGAACAATAGTGGCCATGAGGAATGACTGGGGACTATAACTGACATATATTGTAGTTTAGACAGAGCTGCTTACTGATGGTTTGATGTGGAGCATTAAACATCTATCTAGTTATATTACCTTCACTTTTTCCAAATTGTAAGTAGTGTAGCACTTAACTCAGTTGTAAATATCACCTAGGATTTTACAAATTTCATGTTGAGTGACTTGTACCAATTGAGTAAATGCTGCCTTGATTTATTTCAGTTATAGTTTTATAAACTAAAATTAGCAGACAGAAATTTAAGGGAGAATATAATTGCCAGCCATAAGAATTACCTCCACACTGACACAAAAGATAGTTGAAATATGTAACCCTTAGTGTCCCCCAACATCCTTATAAGTGACTGCTGGAATATATTCCTGTTTTTATAGGGAACATGATTGGGAAAAGAAGAAAAAATTAAACACAGATATATATATATATATATATATATATATATATATATATATCCTCATAAAATATTAACTTACTGTCTGTTATATGCAAATTACCATGTTGAAAAAATATATCTCAAGGCTCAATAGGCTTTTAATTTAATAGGAAAAATAAATACACAAAGGACTTAAATGTATTAGAGTTAGACCTGTGCTTAGGAAGGGAAAGAAAGTGCCAGAGAAATTCAAAGAAGGGAATGAGAAATTGGTGGAATTGGTGAGGGAAAAGGAAAAGGGTCTTGGAGAAGTAGCATTTTAGATTAATCCTAATGGATTGATAAGATGCAGACTGGAAGAGAGGGGGCTGGACAACTGTGTCAACATTCCTATATGGAACAGGCTTGGAGGCAGAAAAGCATAGGTGTATTCCAGATCACTGGCCAACTCTGCCTGCATCACTGTCTCCCAAATGTTCATCTGCTAATTATTGCTGATCCTAGGTGATGTTTTCACCAATCCATGTTTTTTTAAAATAATAAGTACAGCATAATTAAATATGTTGTTATGCAGTTTCCAATTGTCCTTTCCTGGGCAGGATTATATTTTACTCAGAGATTGCTAGTGCTAGCGTGTTTTGTTTTGTTTTTAACTACCAAGTGTCCTTTTAGAAATGAAACAATGGTGCTGGTAGCTGGTGAGGTTGTTTTGTTGTTTGTTTGTTTTTTAATAACCTTTACTTGGCAGAAGAAAATGATAGCTACCGTGTGATTTTGTTATGAAATTGTACTAGTCCACGAAATCCCAAAGTCTCAAGCTAAATTATGGAGGCTTTGACTGTTATAGTAAAAAAGTAACTGAATTTGGCAGGTGATGCAGAGAATCACTGAAAGTTGTGAGCAGGAGAGCAAGCTGTTCTTTAGGAAGGTGATCTGGTAGTCTGTTATAGCGATGGCAGTGGGGAAAGAGCAGAGGTGAGGTGACCAACTATATTATTGCAGAGTCTGTAGAAAAGTAAAATGGCTTTGAATTGGTTTGAGGCAGGATACTGAAAAGAGTAAGATGGATATAAGTGAGGTCATAGACATGAAACCTAAAAGACCTGGCACATGATTGGCTTTAAAGGACCAAAAAGAAAAAGAAAAAAGAAAAGAAAGGACCAAAAAGAAAATTAAAAAGATGATTTCTTTTTTGTTAAAGATGATTTCTTATGATCATTAGGGTGAATGAGAGGTACACACAAACCTTCTGTACTCTTTTTGCAACTTCTTGTGAATTTTAAAGTGTTTGAAAATTAAAAGTTATAACAAAAAGAAGACAGAAAAAGGAAAAGATGACGTTTTCAGTGTCCAAAATATGCAGCAGGGTGGGCCTGTCAAAGCTGAGGACACAAGCACCATCGTCAGTGGGCTTCAGTCCATTGTTGCAATGTGAGAATGTGGCCCATGAGCAATACATTCAAGGGGCAGACTCAGTGAGCACCAAAGCCCCACTGAAGCGTTTCCTGCTCTGTAGGATGAACTGCACAGCAGCTCCCCTGCTGTAGTCATAGCCAGTCCTTGCAGCTGATCAGCCTGGGGGTCAGTCCCTCCCAGTGATGCCAACAGCAGTCAAGGCTCAACTATAACAGGACAGTGCACACAGCTCACTCAGTGCCACATATGGAGCACACAGCTCGGGTAACTGGGGAGGCTGCATCACTGGACCCCACAGGACAAGTACTACACAAGACCACTCTACCAAGTCCAGGAGATGTAGCATAAAAACAAACATAGGGAAGCAGCCAAAACGGGGAAGTAAAGAAACAGAGTCAAAGACACAGAGGACATTTTTACATTTGCCAGAGGGGAGGGAGGTTGGGGGGGGGGGTCTGGGTGAAAAAGGAAGGGATTTAGACATACAAATTAGTAGTTACAGAATAGTCATGGATGCGCATGTAAAGTACTGCATGGGGAATTTAGTCAATAATACTCTAATAACTATGTATAGTGTCAGATGGGTATGAAATTTATTGGGATGATCACTTAGTGAGTTGTATAATGTCTAATCACTGGGTGTTCACCTGAAATTAATATAATAACGTATGTCAACTGTAATTGAAAAATAAAAAACAATTAAAATTTAAAAATTTTAAAGAAAATATCTTGCTCTTTCCTGTCCTCTGTTTTTCCACCTCCTGCCTTGAACAGAGCTGTGCACATCTTCACTAATGTAGTAGAGTTTATTGACTTACACATACAAGATAGGAATTGCTTTCAAATCCATAAGGATTAGGTTGAAAGAAAGAAAGAGAAAAAAAGAAAGAAATCTCAGTTCTATGGACCCCTGCTATTGGTTATACCTCCTATTCCTGTGACAGTTTGGGAGTTGAGAGGGACGTGATACTGGCACATTGTAGTTCCAATCATAAATTTAAATCAGGTTGAAACAGAAAATTATGTATTTCCAAGGCCACAATAAATTATATTTATTCTTGGTAGCATGACTAAAGGTAAAGTGGCGTGCTTGAGAATTCCTTACCTTACATGGACACTTGTTTAGGCTCAGCCAACTAAGGCTTTGTGTATGTGTGTGTGCATGTTTATGTGTGTTTTAATTTCTACATCTGCACAGCATCTCCAAAAAGAATCCATTTAGATTAATGGCATTGCTGTTTGAGTATTGAAATCTTATTTTTTTCTTTTGAAATCTTATTTCTTTAAAATTTTTTATAATAGATTTTAAATGACAAATGATCTCTTTTTTTTCTTAGTGATAATTCACTGGTGTTCCAACCCGACAGATTAAGAACTAGAAGAAACAGTACAACATTTATGACACAACACTGTCTGGTAAGAAAATGCTTATAGCATCCTCACTGGCCAAGATTGTGCTCTTGGCCTTAACTAGTGGTTCTCAAACTTGAGTGTGCACCTGGAAAGCTTGTTAAAACAGACTACTGAAGATAAATTTAACTGATACTCAGAGTCTATTACTCTATAAGAATTCCTCAATCCAATAGAAATGTAAAACAAACAAACAAACAAAAATACAGACTCCTGGCCCTCAAACCCAGGGTTTCAGATTCAGAAAGTCTGGAGTGCGGTCTGAGAATTTGCATTTCTGACAAGTTCCCACTTTGAGAAACACTGTTTCTCAAAACCAGAAACATTACAGAAGGGCACATAAACATGTTGACTACAATCACACTTGTTTTGCTGAAACTGCAGCAGAATTAAGGGCTGTCTTTTAAAAATAAGTTTTATTGATTTTTTTCAAAAAGAGAGGAAGGGAGAGAAAAATAGAAACATCAATGATGAGAGAGAATCATTGACCAGCTGCTTCCTGCATGCCCCCTACTGGGGATCGAGCCCACAACCCTGGCTTGTGCCCTTGACCAGAAAACCTGGGACCCTTCAATCTGCAGGCCAATGCCCTATCCACTGAGCCAACCCTCTAGGGCGACAATAAATTGTTCATAGACTTCTCATATGATTTTTAACATGATGGAATCTATAGAGCGTATTTCAGTGAAATGTTATAGCTTGGAACTCATTTTTAAATATTACCTCCTAATCTTAGAACTGGACGTTTTCCTCTTTGTCAAATGATATTCAATATTACTCCACTGTCAACATAAGAAACATCCAAATCTGTAGAGAATTTTATGAGTTTATTTGAGCCAAACTGATGACATGCTGGGAAGCAAGATCTCAATGCTCTGGCAAATGACAGTTTTCTGGTTCTTTTTATATATTTAGAATTAAAGAGGGAAATAAAGAAGATTAAACAAGATTTTGTGCTCCCTCGAGAGTGGTTATACCTCTGAGGGGTCTGGAAAAGAGGATTATGTGTACTTCTGGCATTTCATAGGAATTTTAACCCAGGTGCACAAGAACAATGGAGAGGTCTTGCTTACCGCAAAGATAAACCTTTTATAGGCCTGGAGTATGATTACCCACCCCTGACTTTCCCAGTTAGGAATTTATGATTACATACATTAAGCTGTGAGATTACCTTCGGTTAGTGAATTTGTCAAATTTATTAGAGTCCCTTTTTTGTTTGAACTGCAAATGCACTAATGTTGTATTGGGTGGTGGTGGGGGGGAATAGAATTGTTCATTAAACAAATCTCCTTCTATCCACTCATTTACTCATGTTATTGTAATATAGTTAAAGGACCATAATGTCTGTATATAGAGTATATGTATATATTTAAGATCAGGTTAGTATGTCTTTTTAATTAGATTATAAACCTTAGTGTTTCAATTCTATATTGTGAATTTTCTGGGCATTTGGATGATGATGATATGAGCATCAGCAGCAGGAGTTAAATGTATTAAAATTCTGTTTACTCAAAGGTATGTGTGCATTTGAGGGTTTTTAAATTTTTTTTATTTATTTGTTGTTGTTAACCCTCACCCGAGGATATTTCCCACTGATTTCTAGGGAGAGTGGGAGAGAGAGGGAAAGACAGAAAGAAACATCGATGTGAGAGAAACACATCGATTGGTTGCCTCCTGCAGGAGCCCTGATGAGGGCCCAGGCCCGGGAAAAAGCCTGCAACCAAGGTATGTGCCTTTGACCGGAATCTAACCCAGGACCCTTTGGTTCGCAGGCCAACGCTCTATCCACTGAGCCAAACCAGGTAGGGAACATTTGAAGGGTTGTTTTTTGTTTTTATTTTTTGTTGTTTTTTTAAAGGAAAACCTAAGTTTTTTAGATTTGGTGCATGTACAACTTCTCAGTGATCAGTGCTAATAAAGGAGAGCACTGGGGGAGAATATCCCAAACTGGATAAATCAAAATAGTTTCTACTTGCTTTGGAAAGTAGATTATCTTTACAGTATGCCTTAAGAATGGGAATACAAATATTTTAAAATTAGCAGTAATATCTAATATTGGAGAGGTACAAAGAAATCCATATTCTCACACACTGCTGGAAAGTAAATTTGAATAAGCTTTCTGGAGGACAGTTTGGCAATGTGTATCAACAGCCTTGTGAGCCAGAAACTTCAACTCTATAATTGAGCCTGAAGAACTCATTAAGGGTGTATGCAAAGATTCAGCTATAAGGTTGTCATAGCATTATTTATAAGAGCAAGCAAAAAATATAGCAACAGTATTAATGTCCAACAGCAGGGAATATGTTAAATGACTAGCCTTCATTATCTGAAGCTGAATCCCAGTTCTAGGAATTACTAGCTATACAACCTTGGACAAGTTGCTTAATTTCTCTGGCCCTCAATTTTCTAATCTTTAAAATGGAAACAATGTCTACGTTGTGAGGTTGTTCTGAGAAATGAGTGAGATAAGATATGGCTGGTACATAATGAGTGCTTCTTCTTATTACAGAACATCCATAAAAACGCTAGAGTAATTGAATTTTAAGCTGGAAAGATATTTGTAATGTATTAAGTTATTTTTGTTTTCTTTCTAAAGTAAAAATTCAGTTTATTCACCTGCTTACAACATAGCACACAAGAGACAATGTGTTTCACGTCATAGATTTCACTTCCAACTTCTTTGTTCATTTTTTTTTGGGGGGGGGGGCTAAAAAGAGAGAGTAGCTGAGAAAGCCAGGCAATGCCTACCTAACTAAAATAAGTTTGGGGGAGATATGCTAATATCATCCGTACAGGAATGGGCACATGGGGGCCATTAGTTGCAAGCTGATTTTCTAGAACTGTTAGCTGAGAGCATAGGAACACCACTTCTGGATGCTCATGCTATCTCAGGTTTCAGTCAGCCCCACCACACAGGTACGGCAGAGCTCTCTGGTAATTGCCTTTACTGTCTTCCTGGATGGAGTCAGCAAAACACACTTGTTCTAAATACACTGGGCCAGGTCTCCTTTGACTAAGAGCTGTAGCTCTCACACCTTTCAAATAATATCTGGAGGCAACATGCCCTCTGTTCTGTCATGATGCTGATCCACTTGGAGCATCAGCTCCTTTCCTCTTTGCTTCAGCATCATAGAGATCCCAGGCATCTTGGGTCAATCAGTTCATAATCAATGATAGAGCCACCCTCTCTGCTCTTCTACCCTTTGCAAGGGCAACCATCAGCTTGCAGAAGTCACCAGATGTGTCAAAAACAATATCCTTTTTTTTTTTTAACAATGTCCTTCTTCAGATAATTCTTCAGATCTATTCCTTGTAGACTTAATTTCTTACAGCTCCTGGTTGGTCCTTGAGCAGATTATCTCAATGGAGAGTCCTTGTCAGTCACCAGACCCTTCATGGAGGAAGAAGGCTTTCAGCTCGGAAGCCTCATACTGAGCAGATATTTTCAGTAGGCCCCCGAATCATCTGTATCTGAATCCCAGTTGGCCAGACAAGGCTGACTACATTACTGATGCAAGTTACATTTTAGTCCTTCTTTGGTAGACAAAGGCAATATCCTGTTTCTGTTCATTGTTACAGCTGGTCATATGTTGACGATGGTGACCTCATTCACCTTTAGTCGTGATGGCTGCTTCAATGTTCAAAGTATCCTGCTCAGTATAAAAGTTGGTGTATGCTTTGACTGAGTTGTATGCACTTAGGGGTGTAGAGTGGTCATTCTCCAAGCTGAGCTTGCACAGAATTTCATGAATAGTGGACATTTTTATAGAAGCCGGCCCAAGAGCTGAGAACTGCAAACATCCCCAGATGCAGAGCCAGAATGTATTATTTAAAAAAAAAAAAACACTGAAAAATAGTATGTGCAGTAGGACCCAGGTCTGGAAAAATAAACACTGAGATATTTACTATATTCATCCCTGGATGGTGGGTGATGCTGTTTTTCCCCCCATGAATTATGTTTTATACTGAGCATGTATTGCTTTATAATGAGAAAAAAAGTGAATAGATTCCTGTTGCAAAAGAAAAGAGTGGGGTAAATAGGTGAAGCACAGTGGATTTTTAGGGCAGTGAAACTACCTGATATAATACTGTGTGATGGATACATGTTATTTTGAGTTTGTCCGAACCCATAGAGTGTACAACAAGAGTGAACCCTAATGTAAACTATGGATTTTGGGTGATAATGATGTACCAGTATTAATGTAGGTTTATCTATTATAACAATTTACCACAATTGTTTGGTTTTTGATAGTAGGGGAGTCTATGCCTATGTAAGTGTAAGGGAAATCTCTGTTCCTTCCACTAAGTTTGGTAGTGAACCTACAACTGCTCTAAAAATTAAGTTTATTAAAAACTAATTAGAATAAAATATCAGATGGGAAAAAGAATGAAGAATGCTGGGTAATAGGGAATAGATAACCCTAGTTTTATAAATATCACATATAATCCAAGTTGTTGTTTATAGATCATTAAACATTCAATTCTATAAGTGTTTGATGATGGTGGTAGTGGCAGTGATAATTAGCTTCTTCTTTATACTCATCACTGGATAGAAACTGAACCAGGCTCAGAGATGATGAATATCTGAGTATGACTACTCCAAAGTTAGATAGACGGTGCTGTTAGGTATAATCTGCTCTTCTGTAGATACCAAAGTAGATAATTTTTCTACTTGAAGGGAATTCAAGGCTTTCCATCATCTTCACCCTCTTGGCCTCAGAGTCTTCTATCCTTCCACAAATGCTGGCATGCCAATCAAACAAGACTAGCAACCTTTCCTAAAATATTTCAAGCACTCATATTGCTTATGCTGTCCTACAAGGTTCAATTCAAATTTCACCTTATGCCTTTCTTATCTGTCTCCCACCTCCCACCCCCTACACCTATACACTTAATTTTGTTTTTTATACCTACCACACTTTGCCTCCATCTCACACTCATTTACTTGTCTCTTACATAATATTTGCTATGATGTCTGGATTGTTAGGTCTCTGAGAGTAATGACTATGGCTTAGTTGATTTTTTAAAAAAACTTTCCTTCCCCTCTGAGCAGAAAAACAGGTCCTTACATATAAAAAAGGCTCAAAAATATTGAATACTTAAGAGTTAGATCCTAGCTGGTTTGGCTTAGTGGATAGAGTGTCAGCCTGCAGACTGAAGAGTCCTGGGTTCGATTCTGATTAAGGGCACATGCCCGGTTGCAGGCTCGATCCCCAGTAGGGGGTGTACAGGAGGCAGCTGATCAATTACTTTTTTTAAAAAATTGTTAAAAATTATATTTATTAATGTTTCAGTAACATGAGTTGGTATGAAAAAATAGCAAATGAAATAAGTAGACTACAAAGTGATCAAAACCACGTAAAAATTGCAGGCAAGAAAAGCCTAGAAGGAAATGCATGACAATTCACTATGGGTGGGTGAATACTAGTGATTTTTCCATTCTTTCTACTTTTCTGTATTATCTATATTTTTATAATGTACCTGTATTTTAAAAAATTCTTTATTGTTTAAAGTATTACATGAGTCTCCTTTTTCCCCCCATTGACCTCTCCCTTACCACCCCCTCCTCCAAGCACAAGCCCTCACCACCCCCTACTGTCTGTGTCCATTGGTTTTGTTCATATGCATGCATACATGTCCTTTGGTTGATCTCTTACCCCCTCACCCCCCCTCACCTTCCTCAATTACTTTCATCATTGATGTTTCTATCTCTCTCTCCCTCTCCCTTCCTCTTTGAAATCAATAAAAATATATATTTTTAAAATGGTGAAAATGGCAAATTAAAAGAAAAAGTTAGCCCTATTTTTTCTGGTAGTGAATTATTATAATGAAGTAATTCTCTAATTGTGAAATATAATTTGTATGTAGTGAATTTTTAGTTATCCACATATCAATTTTCTATTGTTACTATTACATCCTTGGCTGTTTCCTCTACCTTCTATCAAATTATTAGAAAAAACAGACTGATTTTTTTTAAGTTTTATTGGAAGCTTACATTTCTTTCTTTTTTCTTTTTTAAAAATCTTTATTATTTAAATTATTACATATGTCTCCTTTTCCCCCATTGACATCTCCCCAGCCATCCCCAGCCCCCAACACATGCCTTCACCCCCCCTAGTGTCTGTGTCCATTGGTTATGCTTATATGCATGCATACAAGTCCTTTGGTTGATCGATTAACCCTCCCCTCCGCCCTCCCCTCTGAAGTTTGATGGTCTGTTCGATGCTTCTCTGTCTCTGGATCTATTTTGGTTCATCAGTTTATGTTGTTCATTATATTCCACAAATGAATGAGATCATGTGATGTTTATCTTTCTCTAACTGGCTTATTTCACTTAGCATAATGCTCTACAGGTCCATCCATGCTGTTGCAAATGGTAAGAGTTCCTTCTTTTTACTGCGGCATAGTATTCCCTTGTGTAGATGTACCACTGTTTTTTAATCCATTCATCTGCTGATGGGCATTTAGGCTGTTTCCAAATCTTAGCTATGGTAAATTGTGCTGCTATGAACATAGGGGTGCATATATCCTTTCTGATGGGTGTTTCTGTTTTCTTGGGATATAGTCCTAGAAGTGGGATTACTGGGTCAAATGGGAGTTCCATTTTGAATTTTTTGAGGAAACTCATACTGTTTTCCACAGTGGCTGCACCAGTCTGGATTCCCACCAGCAGGGCAAGAGGGTTCCTTTTTCTCCACATCCTTGCCAGCATTTATCATTTGTTGATTTGTTGATGATAGTCATTCTGACAGGTGTGAGATGGTACCGCATTGTTTTGATTTGCATCTCTCAGATGATTAGTGACTTTGAGCATGTTTTCATATGTCTCCTGGCCTTCTGTATGTCCTCTTTTGAAAAGTGTCTATTTAGGTCCTTTGCCCATTTTTTTTTTCTTTTTTTTTTCGTTTTTTTTTTTTTTAAATATATTTTATTGATTTCTTACAGAGAGGAAGGGAGAGGGATAGAGAGTTAGAAACATCGATGAGAGAGAAACATCGATCAGCTGCCTCCTGCACATCCCCCACGGGGGATGTGTCCGCAACCCAGGTACATGCCCTTGACCGGAATCGAACCTGGGACCTTTCAGTCCGCAGGCCGACACTCTATCCACTGAGCCAAACCGGTTTCGGCCCATTTTTTGATTGGATTGTTTAATCTTCTTTTTGTTAAGTTGTATGAGTTCCCTGTAAATTTTGGAGATTAAAACCTTATCGGAGATAGCATTGGCAAATATGTTCTACACAATGGAATACTATGCTGCTGTAAAAAAGAAGGAATTCTTACCGTTTGCAACAGCATGGATGGAACTGGAGAGCATTGTGCTAAGTGAAATCAGCCAGTCAATGAAAGAAAAGTACCACATGATCTCACTCATTTATGGATAATTAAGACCATTATAAACTGATGAACAAAAATAGATACAGAGGCAGAGCAACATCGAACAGATTGTCAAACTATAGCAGGAAGGCCAGGGAGGGTTGTGGGGGCGGGTAAGAGATCAACCAAAGGACTTGTATGCATGCATATAAGCATAACCAATGGACACAAGACACTGGGGGGTAGGGGAGGCCAGGGGAAGGTCAAGGGGAGAAAAAAAGGAGACATATGTAATACTTTAAACAATAAAACAAAAATTTAAAAAAAATATGTTCTCCCATGCAGAGGGCTTTCTTGTTGTTTTGTTGATGGTTTCTTTTGCTGTTCAGAAGCTTTTTATTTTGAAGTAGTCCCTTTTATTTTCTCCTTAGTTTCCATTGCCTTAGGAGCTGTATCAGTAAAGATATTGCTATGACATATGTCTGATATTTTGCTGCCTATGGATACTTCTAAGATTTTTATGGTTTCCCATCTTACATTTAAGTCCTTTATCCATTTTGAGTTTATTTTTGTGTATGGTGTAAGTTGGTAATCTAGTTTCATTTTTTTTTGCATGCATCTGTCCAATTTTCTCAACACTGTTTATGGAAGAGACTGTCTTGACTCCCTTGTATGCTCTTGCCTCCTTTGTCAAATATTAATTGAGCATAATGGCTTGAGTAGATTTCTGGTTTTCTGTTCTGATCCATTGGTGTATAAGTCTGTTCTTGTGCCAGTACCAGGCAGTTTTGAGAATAGTGGCTTTGTAATATAGCTTGATATCTGGTATTGTGATCCCTCCAACTTTGTTCTTTTTTTTCAGGATTGCTGCAGTTATTCGGGGTCTTTTTTTATTCCATAAGAATTTTTGGAGAGTTTGTTCTAAGTCTGTGAAATATGCTGATGGTATTTTAATGGGGATTGCATTGTATCTATAGATTGCTTTGGGTAGTATGGACATTTTGATGATGTTGATTCTACCAATCCATGAACATGTATATTCTTCCATTTGTTTATGTCTTTCTCTATCTCTTTTTTCAACATCCTGTAGTTTACCAATCTTTTACCTCCTTAGTTAAGTTTCTTCCTAGATGTCTTAATTTTTTTGGTGTAATGGTAAATGGGATTGTTTTCTCAGTTTCTCTTTCTGTGAGTTCATTATTGGTGTATAAAAAAGCCATAGATTTCTGGGTGTTTATTTTGTATCCTGCTACATTGACGAATTCATTTATTAAGTCTAGTAGTTTTTTGATGGAGTATTTGGGATTGTCTATGTACAGTATCACGTCATCTGCAAATAATGACAGTTTTACTTCTTCTTTTCCAATTTGGGTAGCCTTTTATCTCTTCTTCTTTTCTGATCATTATGGCTAGCACTTCCAGTACTATGTTGAACAGGAGTGGTGAAAGTGGGCATTCCTGTCTTGTTCCTGTTCTTGGGGGAAATGGTTTTAGTTTTTGCCTATTGAGTATGATGTTGGTTGTAGGTTTGTCATATATGGCCTTTATCATGTTGAGATATGCTCCCTCTATTCCCACTTCTCTGAGAGTTTTTATCAAAAAATGTGTGTTGGATTTTGTCGAATGCTTTTTCTGCATCTGTTGATATGATCACGTGATTTTGTCTTTCAATTTGTTTATGTGATGTATCAAGCTTATTGATTTGCAAATATTGTACCAGCCTTTCATTCCTGGAATAAATCCAACTTGATTATGGTGTATGATCTTTTTAATATATTGCTGGATGTGATTTGCTAATACTTTGTTGAGGATTTTAGTATCTATATTCATGTGGGATATTGGCCTGTAATTCTCTTTCTTTGTAGTGTCTTTATCTGGTTTTAGAATTAGGAGAATGCTGGCCTCATAAAAAGCGTTTGAAAGTGTTCCTTCCTCTTGGATTTTCTGAAATAGTTTGAGGAGTATAGGTGTTAGTTCTTTGAATGTTTGGTAAAACTTCCCTGTGAAGCCACCTAGACCTGGGGTTTCATTTGGTGGGAGTTTTTTTTATTACTGCTTCTATTTCATTAGTTCTTATTGGCCTATTCAGGTTTTTTTATTCTTCCTGATTCAGTTTTGGGAGATTGTATTTTTCTAGTAATTGGTCTATTTCATCCACATTGTCCAGTTTATTGGCATATAGTTGTTCATAGTATTTTTTTTATAATCCTTTGTATTTCTGTGGTGTCAGTGGTTACTTCTCCACTTTCATTTCTGATTTTATTTATTTGGGTCTTTTCTCTTTATTTCTTGATGAGTCTTGCTAATGGTTTATCAATTTTGTTTATCCTTTAAAAGAACCAGCTCTTGGTTTCATTGATTTTGTAATATTTTTTTTAGTCTCTATGTTATTTAATTCTGCTCTAATCTTTATTATTTCATTCCTTGTACTTACTTTGGGCTTTTCTTATTGTTCTCGTTCTAGTTCTTTAAGTTGTAAGATTAAATAGTTTATCGCTGATTTTTCTTGTGTTGTTTTTTTTTGGTGTGTGTGTGTGTGTGTGTGTGTGTGTGTGTGTGTTGAGGCATGCTTGTAATGCTATGAACTTCCCTCTCAGGACTGCTTTTGCTGTGTCCCAGAAATTTTGGGTTGTTGTGTGTTCATTTTCATTTGTCTCCAGGAAGTTTTTTTATTTCTTTCTTGATCTCGTTGGTAACCCATTCATTGTTTAATAACATGCTATTTAGCCTCCATGTGTTTGAATGTCTTGGGGTGTTTTTACTGTAGTTGATTTCTAACTTCATTCCACTATGATCTGAGAAGATGCTTGATATGGTTTCAATCTTCTTGAACTTGTAGAGACTTGTTTTGTGTCCTAACATGTGGTCTATCTTTGTGAATTATCCATGTGTACTTGAGAAGAATGTATATTCTGCTGTGTTGGGGTGAAATGTTCTATAAATGTCAATTAAATCCATCTGATCCAGTGTGTCCTTTAGAGTCTCTGTTTCTTTGTTAAGTTTTTGTCTGGAAGATCTATCCAGTGAAGTCAGAGTTGTGTTAAAATCCCCTACTATGACTGTATTGTTGATCTCTCCATTAAAGTCCTCTAGGAGATATATATTTAGGTGCTCCTATATTGGGTGCATACATGTTTACCAGGATTATATCCTCTTGTTGGATCAATCCCTTTAGTATTAAGTAGTGACCTTTGTTGTCTCTTGTGATGTTGTGATGGCCTTCATTTTAAAGTCTATTTTTTCGGATATGAGTATTGCTACCCCCAATTTTTTTTCTTTTCCATTTTCATGGGAAAAAAATTTTTTTTCCATCTCTTCATTCTCATCCTGTGCGTGTCTTTTGTTTGAGGTGGGTCTCTTGTAGATAGCATATAGTTGGGTCATGTTTTTGTATCCATTCAGCTACCCTACACCTTTTGATTGGAGTATTTATTCCATTTGCATTTAGGGTTATCATTGATAGGTACTTATTTATAGCCATTTTAATTCTGTATGGCTAGGTTTCTCTCTCTGTTTCTTCTCATTACAGCAATCCCTTTAGCATTTCTTGTAATGCTGGCTTGGTGGTGATGAACTCCTTTAGTCTTTTTGTCTGGGAAGCTCTTTATTTGATGGTGTATTTTGAAGGATAGCCTTGCTGGATGTAGTAATCTTGGTCTCAGATCCTTGCTTTCCATTACCTTGAGTACTTCATGCCATTCCCTTCTGGCCTGTAGAGTTTCTGATGAGAAATCAGGTGTCAGCCTTATGGGAACTCCTTTGTAGGTAACAGTTTTCTTTTCTCTCTCTTTTTTAAAAATATATTTTATTGATTTTTTACAGAGAGGAAGGGAGAGGGATAGCGAGTAAGAAACATCGATCAGCTGCCTCCTGCACACTCCCTACTGGGTATGTGCCCACAACCAAGGTACATGCCCTTGGCCAGAATCGAACCTGGGACCCTTGAGTCCGCAGGCCGACGCTCTATCTACTGAGCCAAACCGGTTAGGGCAGTTTTCTTTTCTCTTACTGCCATTAAGATTCTCTCTTTGTCTTTAATTTTTGGCATTTTAATTATGATGTGTCTGGGTGTGGGCCTGTTTGGGTTCTTCTTGTTTGGGGTTCTCTGTACCTTTTGAACTTGTGTGACTTTTTCCTTTACCAGGTTAGGGAAGTTTTCTGCCATTATTTCTTCAAACACCTTCTCTATGCCTTTCTCCCTTTCTGCCTCTTCTGGCATACCTGCTATTCTAATATTGTTACATTTCACATTGTCCCACAGCTCCCTTAAGCTGTCCTCCTGTTTTTTAATTGTTTTTTCTTTTAGGTTCTCTGATTAAGTGATATTTTTCACTCTGTCTTTTAATTCACTGATTTGATCCTCAGCTTCCCCTAATCTGCTGTGTATTCCTTCCAATGTGTTCTTTATTTGTGTTATGTCATTCTTTATCTCAGACTGTTCTTTTTTCATAGTTACTATATCTTTTTTCATGCTGTTGAGCATTTTTTACCATCATTACTCTGAGCTCTGATTCAGATAAATTTCTTATGTCTGCTTCAATTAGCTCTTCTTCTGGAGAATTCACTAGTTCTTTCATTTGGGGGTTGTTTCTTTGTTTCCTCATTTTGGTTGTCTGTTGTGTTTGTGACTATGTATTAGGTCAGTGGTTCTCAACCTTCCTAATGCCACGACCTTTTAATACAGTTCCTCATGTTGTGGTGACCCCCAATTTTAGCAACCATAAAATTATTTTCGTTGCTACTTCATAACTGTAATTTTGCTACTGTTATGAATCATGATGTAAATATCTGATATGCAGGATGTATTTAGGCAACCCCTGTGAAAGGGTCGTTCGACCCCCAAAGGGGTCGCGACCCACAGATTGAGAACCACTGTATTAGGCAGCTACTCTACACCTCTCAATCTCTAGTATAGGACAGTGTTAAAGGCTGTTTCTGACTAATTAGATCAGGCATAGACTTAAAGCCTCCAGAGACCACCTCTGCCTACAGACTGATAGGATTCCAATTTGAATTACCACCCAGGTGGTCATCCTCAGGTGTGGCGAGAGTTGATTTCAACAGGGTGGGGCAGTTGCTTCTGCCTAGCTACTAATTATTTTTAATCTTTTAAATGGCCTTAGGGCAAGGTGTTTTCCAATAGGGTGTGTCAACTGTCTTCCCCCCAGGCAAGGCAAATGTCTATGTGGGAAAGATGTCCAGGAAACTTGGGATGTCTGCCTTCTGAGCTCTATCCCCTGAGTCTCCAGTCCTGGCTTCTGCTCTCACAGCTCCTGTCTACTTTACCCTCCCTCTGCCAGAGCACAAGGTGGGTGGTTCCACAGGGAATTTTGTGTGTTGGCCCTTTAAGGGGGTGCCTGAATTTTCAGCTGTTACTCCCTGGCAGACAGCACCCCGCTGCTTTTCATAGCCAGATGTTATGTGGGTACCCTTCTCAGTTTTGGTGCTCTCTGCTGGGGGGCTCAGCTTGGAGATTAGATCCCAGAGTTCTCAATGGCAACCCCCCACAGCTGAGATATCTCTCCAGGACTTCAGTTGCTGACTGTGGGTGCCCGGCCAGCCCTTTCGTGCCTCCGCCCCTCCTACTAGTCTCTATGTGGTCTCCACTTTTAGTTCTCAGGTATCAGGGTTCTCTCCTGTGAGTTTTCTGTTGATTGTTCAGAATGTTTTTCTGTATTTTAGTCGTAATATCAGTTTGTTCCTGGGAGCATGTTCATGCAGCATCCACTTACTCTGCGGCCATTTTTAATCTCTCCTCATTTTCTATAATGACATCAAAATAGTCACAGTCAGCCCTACCTGGTTTGGCTCAGTGGATAGAATTTTGGTCTATGGACTGAAGAGTCCTGGGTTTGGTTCTGGTCAAGGGCACATGCCTGGGTTGCTGGCTTGATCCTCAGTGGGGGGCATGCAGAAGGTAGCCAATCAATGATTCTCTTTCATCATTGATGTTTCTATCTCTCTCTCCCTCCCTTCCTCTCTGAAATCAATAAAAATGTATTTAAAAAAAATAGTCACACAGTTTTAAGATTCAAAGCTCATCTTCACTTCTTCCTTATTTTTCTTCTGTATCTAATTATGCAGCTAATCCTATTAATTCTTCCTTGACAGCATCTCTGTTCCCACTGCTACTTCCTTCTGTCCCTTGGGCCCAGATTACTCTAATAATATTCTAACAGATTTCCCATCTCTGCCAGTTTAATCTGACTTCTATAACCAACACCAAGATAACTTTTCTAAAACATAACTTTTAACTTCTTTCTCTCTCTCTCCTGTGCAAAATGTTACAATGGCTTCCCATTACCTATTGAATAAGAAGAACACCTTATATTGAGCACTTACTTACATAGGTTCCCAGGCACTAAATAAGAACTCTACAACCACCTCCTTGTCCTCTATTACCATAATATTCATATGGATGAGGAAACTGAGGCTCAAGATAAGTTGCTTGCCTAAGGTTGCACATGTAATAAGTTACAGAACTGTGGATTTGACTCAGTTCTGTTTTGCTCCAAAGCCTGTGTTTCTAACAACTGTGC
>NW_005871050.1:4811730-4837305 GCF_000147115.1 Myotis lucifugus | reverse complement strand
ATATATATATATATATAATGTAAAAAGTGAATTTCTATTTTCTCAGGGGATCATCTTGTACTCCTCCTGGGCTCTGATCATGCTTACTTTGGAGAGCTCCAACCTAATATAAGTAAAGCTTGCCTCTCACATATGATTATAGGTGTCCTTAAGGAAGGCTTATCTGCTTATTTTATGTTCTCCATAATATTTAGCATCATATTTTTCCAGCACTATTCTAGATACTTTATTAGGTGTGAAATGCGTTTTTAAGAATGCCAGGATGAATTTGGACTGTGGGTTTTTTATTAACCATTTTAACCATGAGTACAATTTAGTGGCATTAAGTGCATTCACAATATTAATCATCATCATGCCAAACAGAAACTCTGTACCCATTCAGCAATAATGCCCCATTTTACCTCCATCTCCTATACCTCTATTCTACTTTCTGTCTCTATGAATTTGATTGTGCTAGGTACCCCATGTAAATGGGATCATACAATATTTTTTCTTTTGTGTTTGGCTTATTTCAGTTAGCATAGTGTTTTCTAGTTTTCCTTATTTGAGACAGTTTTCTTGTTATTTATTAATATACAATTCTGCCTCTACTGCTCTTCCTGTCTTACTCCTTTTACTTAATTTTTTTTCTTTCATATATTTTGAGTTAATTTTTGTATGTGGTGTAGGGAGAACATTCAACTTTATTGTTTTGTATGTGCGTGTTCAGTTTTCCAAATACCATTTGTAGAAAAGATCATCCTTTCCCCATTAAATGGTTTGCCATCCTTTTCTAAAATCAATAGACCATATATGTGAGGGTTTATTTCTGTTCCATAAAGTCTGTTCTTATGCCGGTCCCACACTGTTTTTGGTTACTGTAGCTTTGTAGTAAGTTTTGAAATTGGGAACTGGGAGCCTTCTAAGTTTATTCCTCGTTTTTACAATTGTTTTGACTATTTGGGGCCCCTTGAGATTCCATGTGAATTTTAGGATGGGTGTTTCTGCAGAAGAATGCCATTCATTTTGATAGAGGGTTGCATTGCATCTGTAGATCATTTTGAGTAGTATTGCCTTCTGAACAGTATTATGTCTTCACATCCACAAACACAGAATGTTTTTCCATATGTGGGTTATTTTTTAAAATAACTGTGAAAATGATACTTGCATATTATACAAAGACAGAAAATATGGTAAAGTACAAAGAAAGGAAGAAATACCCCAAACCTCACCACTCATTGATAAATATTTTTAAATTTTTGGTGAACATCCTTCTGAACACCTCTTGTTTAAAATTTTACATAAATAGCATCTACTTTTTCTTAACATATAATACATATTTTTCAATGTGAAGGACTAGATTTAAATCATGTTTGTATGATTGTTTACTTAAGTGCACCCTTACTGACAGAAATTTAGTATGTTTTGGGCTCTCTGAGTAGTATTAATATCATAGTATTAATATTAGGAAAATAGTATAATATTCATGTTTTATATTTTCTCTTTTGAATGAAAAAAGGCACAAAGTTTTTCTCATAATCAATCTTTGCTTATCTGATGTACTGTAATGCATAAGTAATAGATCCTTAGTGTGTTAGGTGCAACAATGAAAAGTAGAGAACCAGATATTTGTTTAGAGCAGTGGTTCTCAACCTTGGCTGCACATTAGAATCACCTGGGAATCTTTTAAAAATCCTGATTTCTGGGCCTCATCCTCTGGAAATTCTGTTTCTTTGTTTTGGGGTGAGGCCACAACATTAGTAACAAAGAAACAGAATTTCCGGAGGATGAGGCCCAAAAATCAGGATTTTTAAAAGATTCCCAGGTGATTCTAATGTGCAGCCAAGGTTGAGAACCACTGGTTTAGAGGTTCATTTGACCATTCAATAGCACAGTGAATGAAATCACTTTGTGAAACCACAGGAACTATATTCAGTTTTATTCTCATGTTCCTGTCTTTCAGGAAGAAGGCATGGATTTAATAACTAAAGAAGCAATGAATGAATGGTGAGTACTATACTTTGAGTTACTATTCTGATCATTTGTATATTCAGTTACATCTTTTCTTTTAGATAGGCAAACTGCAGTACTCATGTTTTGTTTGTGTTGTGTGTTTTTTTCTTTTGTAGGGAGATACAAACTACAATACAGATACATCAGTCTTGGGAAGAAAATGTGAACTTGGTATGGTAGTAATACTTCAATTTCGTAGAAAATGTTTACTTATTTCAATGTTGGTGCTGCCTAGTTTTGCTGTAATTTCTAGAAATTGAAGCTCTCATTGAAAACTAAAATTATATATGCTGTATAAATTTTTGTTGTTGTTAATCCTCACATGAGGAAATTAGGATATTTTTAGAGAGAGTGGAAGGGAGGGAGGCAGGGGGAAGAGAGAGAGAGAGAGAGAGAGAGAGAGAGAGAGAGAGAGAGACATTGACATGAAAGAGACACATCGATTGGTTGCCTCCCGCATGCACCCAGACCTGGGCCAGATTCAAATCTGCAGCCCAGGTACATGCCCTGGAAGGGGAATCAAACCCATGACCTTCCGTTGGCAGGCTTATGCTCTAACCACTAAGCACACCAGCCAGGGCTGTATAAATAATTTTTATTGCTTTTAAGAAACAGTTTATGATTTACCCATATAAATAACTAACATTGTTTGAAAGTGGGGTTCAAAGTAAATAGTTGTCTGATACAAAACCATAATTTTTGTAGACCAGCTTCTTCTCAATCCTAGTGGGTCTAAAAAAAGTTCAGCTGTGCTAATTAAATTGCTCAAATGACAAAACAATAAATTATTTTACTCCCTTTTATATAAGTTATTAACTATATATTAGAGTTTTAATCCATAGACCTTGGATTTACTGGGAAAATAGCTACATTTTTATGCCTATAACATATATACTAGTATTCCCACTAATATTTTAACATTCAACTTTACCTTAAATGTATTTGGAATTTAGTTACCACTGACTTGTTTCTGAGAAAAGTGACAGGGCTTTTCTTGTCTTTTAATTTTATTGAATTTATTGGGGTGACATCGGTTAATAAAATTATATACGATTCGATGTACAATTCTACAATATATCATTCATATATTGTATTGTGTGTTCACTACTCCAAGTCAAGTCTCCTTCCATCACCATTTATCCCCCCTTTACCTTCTTTAATCTCCCCCCCACCCCCTTTCTCTCTGGTAATCACCATACTTTGTGAGTTTTGGAGTTTTTTTGTGTTTGGAGTGTGGTTTTTTTTTTTATTATTAATTCCTTCACCTTTTTACCCAGCCCCCCAACCCCCATCCCTTCTGACAGCTGTCAGTCTGTTCTTTGTATCTATGAGTCTGTTTTTGTTTTTGCGTGTTTTTTTATATTCTCTTTTATTTTTGGCAGTTTTATAATTTTATATGAGTCTGTTTTGTTTGTTAGTTTATTTTGTTCATTAGATTCCACATATAAGTGAAATCATTGAAATAAGCCAGTCAGAGAAAGAAAAGTGGCATCTTTAAAACCTCTTTCCAATTTGGTTTCAGCAGTGCTTTTCTACATATTACTAACTTGTGGGAATTGCACCAGTTTGCTTGCAATTCCTATTCCCAGTCCTATGCAACAATTTACAATGTAAGTTTATATGAAAATACCAAATTGCTTATAAAATAAGAATTTTAGAAATGTAAAAGAAATGATAGCTCCAGGTTATATGACAAAGAAATTTATTTTTAGCTACATTAAAATGTAATTGTTTGGGGTTTATAATTTTGTATATTGAAAAGAATCAAGTAACTGAGAACATGTGAGAATACGTTAACATATGAAGAATCAGTAACTCATTAATCCTGTTTGAAAATAGTCTTCCTATGAAGCTTGTTGATAAGAATCAGAGCTAATCTCGAACTTTAAACAACTATATCTGCTAATTCACCCATGATTCTCACTTGATTCAAGGCAAGTCAAGGCCAGGATTGCAGATCATTCCAGTTCTTTCCCCCACAACTCAGGAAAATCCTGAATCCCTATAAATTACAAGAGAATTTTCTGTCCTGTGGCATTTCTATTTTTAATCCAGATTTAGAGAAAGCAGTAAAATGATGTGATGTAGCCCTAACCAGTTTGGCTCAGTGGATAGAGTGTCAGCGTGCAGACTCAAGGGTCCCAGGTTCGATTCCGGTCAAGGGCATGTACCTTGGTTGTGGACACATCCCCAGTAGGGAGTGTGCAGGAGGCAGCTGATCAATGTTTCTAACTCTCTATCCTTCTCCCTTCCTCTCTGTAAAAAAATCAATAAAATATATTTTTAAAAAAATGATGTGATGTAAGGTACTACACAGTCTCCTTTTAAAGTCTATGTTCTGAGATCTGTTACAATGAAATAGTCATAGATAGCTGATTTTGTTCAAAAATTTTCTTGTAATGATTGTGATAATTTTATTTTGGAAGAAGTCAAAATTCCACCAACACTATTAGACCAAATATCCCTGGATCATTAAAAAGAAAAGGTACTTTGTTTACATTTTATATATTTTTTATTGATTACGTTATTACATATGTGTCCTTATCCCCACATTATCCCCTACCCCCCCATGCCCTCACCCCCCTGTTGTCTGTGTCCATTGGTTAGGCCTATATGCTTGCATATAAGTCCTTCGGTTGATCTCTCCCCCTTACCCCCACCCTCCCCTACCTTCCTTCTGAGGTTTAACAGTCTGATTGATGCTTCTCTGTCTCTGGATCTGTTTTTATCAGTTTATGTTATTCATTATATTCCACAAATGAGTGAGATCATGTGATATTTATCTTTCTCTGACTGGCTTATTTCACTTAGCATAATGCTCTCCAGGTCTATCCATGCTGTTGCAAATGGTAAGAACTCCTTCTTTTTTACTGCAGCATAGTATTCCCTTGTGTAGATGTACCACAGTTTTTTAATCCACTCATCTGCTGATGGGCACTTAGGCTGTTTCCATATCTTAGCTATGGTGAATTGTACTGCTATGAACATAGGGGTGCATATGTCCTTTCTAATTGGCGTTTCTAGTTTCTTGGGATATATTCCTAGAAGTGGGATCACTGGGTCAAATGAGAGTTCCATTTTTAGTTTTTTGAGGAAACTCCATACTGTTCTCCACAGTAGCTGCACCAGTCTGCATTCCCACCAGCAGTGCAAGAAGGTTCCTTTTTCTCCACATCCTCACCAGCACCTGTCATTTGTTGATTTGTTGATGATAGCCATTCTGACAGGTGTGAGATGGGACCGTATTGTTGTTTTGATTTGCTTCTCTCAGATGATTAGTCTTGCAATGATTGTGATAATTTTATTTTAGAAGAAGTCAAAATTCCAAAAACACTATTAGACCAAATATCCCTGGTTCATTAAAAAGAAAAGGTACTTTTATCTACCAGCAGAAATAAATATAGCTTTGAATTATTTTTATAAAATTCTATCTAATAAAAGAGAAACATGGTAATTAGCTGTACCTCCGCTACCCTTCCCATTGGCTAATCAGAGCGATATGCAAATTAACTGCCAACAAAGATGGCGGCTAATTTGCATACTGCAGGCAGGATGGGACAGCGCCATTCTGCCTGCCCCGCCACCATCCGGGCCTGCTATCTGTGACCCTGATGGCGGGCGACCCCTGTGCAACCCGACCAAGGGCTGGCGGGCATGACCCCAGTGATCCGCCACTGGCCAGGCCCCCAACCGGCTCTCCCTTGGGAGATCCCCCGGCACTGGCGGGAACTGCTGCCTGTCAGCCAGCAGTCACGCCCCCAACAGGCCCTCCCGCCAGGGATGAGCAACCAGAGATCCCACAGCAGGAAAGGGGGGCCTGCAGCCAGCCCCTGTGTGCGCCTGCCCATGGGATCTCCGCAGTGATCATGGAGCAGGATACGGCGGCCTGCAGCCAGCCCCTGTGTGCGCCTGCCTTTGGGATCGCTGGGGCGATCACGGAGCAGGAAAGGGCAGCCTGCAGCCAGCCCCTGTGTGCGCCTGTCCCTGGGTAGCCCTGGCGATCCCACAGCAGGAAAGGGTGTCCCACCCTGGCCACAGCTCAAGGGAGAGTACAACATGCAGTGGATGCCAGGAGCCTGAGAGATCAACAGAGAGGGGTGCCTGCTCCAAGCCTCCAGGGTGTGGCTGGGGGCAGGCCCCCAGCAGACACACACACACACACACACACACACACACACATACACACACACACACAGTGCCTACTCTGAGCTTCCAATGTGGTTGGGAGCAGACCACCAGTGGACACACACACACATGGCAACTGCTCAGAGCCTATGTGGCAGGGTTGGGGGCAGGCCCCCAGCAGACACACACACACACACACGCACACACACACACACACACACACAAACACACACACAGGGACGGCTGCACCGAGCCTCTGCTGCCAGACTGTGGCCGTCAGTAGGACATCCACTGAGGGCTCCCGGACTGAGGGGCAGGCTTGGCTGAGGGAACCCCATCCCCCAGTGCACGAATTTCGTGCACCTGGCCTCTAGTCCTATATAATAAAAGAGAAACATGTAAATTGACCATCCCTCTGCTACACTCACCAGTCAATCAGGAGTGAGTATGCAAATTAACCAGACAAAGATGACAGGTTAATTTGCATACACAGGCACCAGGTGGAGAGCAGAGTGGGAGAGCAAGTGGCTTGGGGGGACGTGGTTCCCTTGGTCGCTCCCTGCAAGCTGTCGGGTGGAGAGCAGAGGGGGAGAGCAGGCGGAGAGTGGAGCGGCTTGGGGAACTTGGCTCCCCAAGCCACCAGACGGAGAGCAGAGAGGAAGAGCTGGTGGCTTGGAGGACTTGGCAGAGTGGGAGGCCATGGGACGGAGACAGAGCAGGAAGGGAAAACCAAGAGCATGGGGAGCACCAGGAATTCTGGGAATAGTCGTTCTGGTGGCAGCCCCAGGACCAGAAGTGGAAGCCCAGAATGCGGGGACCACCAGTAATGCTGGGAATCATATTTCTGGTGGCAGACGAATCTCCTAGACCAGTGGTTCTCAACCTGTGGGTCGTGACCCCTTTGGGGGTTGAACGACCCTTTCACAGGGGTCGCCTAAGACCATCGGAAAACACATATATAATTACATATTGTTTTTTGTGATTAATCACTATGCTTTAATTATGTTCAATTTGTAACAATGAAATTGGGGGTTACCACAACATGAGGAACTGTACTAAAGGGTCGCGGCATTAGGAAGGTTGAGAACCACTGCCCTAGACACTAGAGCAAAGTGAGCCTGGAGCAAGTTACTGTTGTGGTGGGGGATGGAGGGAAAGCAAAGGTGAGAGACATAAGTAAAATCAGAGTGTCTAGGAAAAATTAAAGAGAAGATATCCTAAAACTTCCAGGAAATCTCCACCAATGAAGCAAAGAAAAAAATGCCTCTATTATTCCGTGAGCAACAAACCAAACTGAATTGGGGTCTCATACAATTTGCTCATATGATTGCAAAGACAGACAGAAACTCCCGGATTGGAGAGGGCTTCCCTGAGGGCTCCCAGGTTGGAGAGGGTGCAGGTTGGGCTGAGGGATGCCCACACCCCCCAGTGCATGAATGTCATGCACCAGGCCTCTAGTATTTTATAAAATCAAATGTTATACAAAAATTTGTCTTAAAGGATTTATTTATTTATAATATATTTGATAAGTTACTAGATACCTTTTATTTTACTCAAACAAAACTATATGTAAAGACATTTTGAAAGCTATAAAATACCATATAAATGTGAATTGAGAAAATTAATTCCATTTAGTCAACGGTTATGATTTTTATGATGTGAGTATAATTCACCAAGCTAGTTGCCTTAAATGCTTTCTGAAAAAAGGTAGGGAATGAACAAATAAATAGAGTAAATCAGTCATCAAGTATTCTGCTGAATGTCAGCCCCTACACTTACAACACCAAAATATATGCTAAGGTTCAATGTTTTACTTCTTTATGAGAGCCATTTTTGTTTAAATATATGGAAAATGACCCACCTACTCAGTAATAAAATGGCAATAAAAAACTGATTTTTTTTCTAACTCCCATAATCCTGGATCCCCATTCTAAACTCTGCCTCACTAAGCTATGTTCTTCTTCCTATTTTGTTAACACCACTACCGGATTATAGGCTTAGTATCAACTTTAACTATGATATGAAGGGAAAATGATAAAGGAGATAAAACTTTTAAAATGTGTATTTGCAAAAAAAATTCATTAAGATGGGAAAGAAGAAGGAGGAGGAGGAGGAGGAGGGGAAGGAAAAGAAGAGCAAAACTATAGGGGAAGAAATTGAAATGTACTTCAATGTTCATTGTATTTTGGATTAATTCATGGCAGTCTTCCTAGCAATATACCTAACTCAGCATGTATTTATTATATTCTAAGACTAAAACTAGATCAATTCTGGAAAATACTCTTTTCCAAACTAAATGCATTGTGTTATGAAGATGGATCAATGACCTAGCTTAGGGGTCTTTTGCCAGTGCTGTGAAGTTTGGGCTAGTGTTGAAAAAAGCATTCAAGTATATTAACAGTTAAGTAGCTTTTAGGGAGTTGGGGTTATTTGAGAATTTTTTAAAAACACTTAAATAAAAAAGTTTTACTAAATTAAAATAATTTTCCTTTAAGACATTTACTCATACAATGTTTTATAACATTGAAAGTGCCTAGCATTTACTTAGAATTTATGATTTAAAAATTGTTTTTATATTGCAATTTTGGCATAATAGACTTGATTTCGGCTCAGTGCATTGGTGGACATGGCATGTCACATGCAAGCTTCTTGTTCCTGGTTTTCAGCTGTTCTGAAGGATGACTGACTCATTTATTCAAGTTGTCCCAAAGAATTCCAAAGCAAGTTCTATATATACCTCATGGCCTATATTTTAAGTCAGACCCTCCTAAATATAACTTATACAAATATGTTAAAAATCCATCTGATCTTTCAGATGCAATAACAAATTAAGCAGATAAAGGTTAGAGTTTCCAAGCATATGAAGGCATAGTCTGTGAAAATAAGCAGCAATTTCTTCCATTAGGAATTAGCAAGAGCAAATAAAGCTTCAAGTGGGAGTTCTGAGAAATCTGCAGAAATTGGACAGCTATAATATTGTTGTATAAGCAATAATGGTTTTAGCAACGAAAATTTTAATTTTCTTCTCTGATGAATTTGTTTTAATTTGTCTTGTCTTTAATTTAAACCAAAAATAAGAGATGAGTCATTTTTCCATAATGGTGTCAGTGTAATCTTTCATAGGACAGGATACCTTTTTGAGCTTTATGAACCATGATAATACTCCTAAGGAAGGTCTGCGGAAACTGTTTCTATGGGTATTTTTTAATGAGTAGATGGCTTTAGTGTTTTAGCATTTAAATATATTCCACCCTAGAAGTTACGGACTTGGACATCAGTTTTTCTCATAGCCAGATATGGTTATCACATGAATGTGTAACAATGTACCGATTTTAACATTTACTTCAAGGTGAAGGTTATGGCAGTGCAGTTTTGGGAGATTAGATGTTTCTCCTTAATCTTTAAAAATATATTTATTTTGTTCATTGTATGCTACAAAGAATTGATCTATTTATATTTAGTTCAATGTTCATTTTTAGCAAAATAAAGATAGCAATGACCTAATGGTTTAAAATAAGGAATGAGATTAAATTATGGTACAGCCTTACTATATAGCTATAAAAGTCATGCTTTAGAATGTAGTGAATAGTATGATAAAATTATAATCATTAAAAATAAAAAGTAGATTACATATTGGTATTATATATAGTACAAATCCAATTTAGTTTGAAAAAATTGTATGTACATACACATATTCAGGAATTACTGGAAAGTGGTCATCTCTGAAATGTTTTTTCTTTGTGTGTTCCTGTATTTTATAAACTAACTGCAATGAACAAGTTTTACTTATTTAAAAAATATATTTTTTTATTGATCTCAGAGAGGAAGGGAGAGGAAGAGAGAAACATCAATTATAGAGAGTCATTGATTGGCTGCCTCCTGCACCCCACTACTGGGGATTGAGTCTGCAACCCAGGCATGTGCCCTTGACCAGAATCCAACCCGGAACCCTTCAGTCCACATGCCGACACTCTATCCACTGAGCCAAACCGGCTAGGGCAAGTTTTACTTTTGCAATGAAAAACATAATAAACATGTTAGATGAAACATATCTCTAACTTGATCTGCTTTTTTTGTAATAGGTGAAATTATATTTGAAGATCAGCCAAAGAGATTTTTCCAAGGCAAAACCAATGTGTTTTCTTCTGATACTACCCAGCTGTCTGATATAAATATGTGGTGAGTCTTTGTTTTAAAAATATTTTTATTGATTTTAGAGAACAAGGAAGAGGAAGAGAGAGAAACATCAATGATGAGAGAGAATCATTCATCAGCTGCCTCTTGCACACCCCACACTGGGGATCGAGCCCACAACTTGGGCATTGCCTGACCAGGAATCGACCTCCTGGTTCATAGGTCGATGCTCAACCACTGACCCATGCTGGCCGGGCTGTGGTGAGTCTTAACATGAGGTTTTAAATATTCAGCGGCCATTTTCACTTAATTTTAAGCCTACTTAGCTATTGTATATATTCACAAGTATGGTATATTATTAAATATTAAATATTTTTAGAAGTTATAAAACTAATATCCCCCAAAAACCCATTAATATCCCAAATGGATAATATTAACTTGAGTTCTCCTCCCTAGCACTTATATGTGACATTAATCACTGGTATTAAATTAAGAGGTATTAGAGAAAGACATAAAAATGCAAGGTTGGAAAAAAGTAATCTTCTGCCCATCATTTCTACCTTGGATTTTTGTGTGTCTTGTTAGATGGAGGATATTATTGAAAAATGTGCTGAAAAAGCATGTTTTAATCATCAAAATGAGAAATTCAATGAATGGATATTTATTTATTGTTACTATTGGTTTGTTTTGCTACTCTTGTGAAATTGCTCTTATAAATAGTGCCATTTCTTTGCTTCATATTTTGCATTCATTTGTAGACAAGGCAGAGTACACAGAGGGCTTTTGAATTCTTTTTGTTGTTGTTGTTGTTCTTAATCCTCACCCAAGAATATTTTTCCATTGATTTTTAGAGAGAGTGGAAGGGATGGAAGGAGGGAGAGAGAAAGAGAGAAACATTGATGTGAGAAAGACACATCACTTGGTTGCCTCCCGCACGAGCCCCAACCAGGGCCGGGGATCAAACCTGCAACCCAGGTACATGACAGGGAACCGAACCCACGATGCTTCAGTCCAAGGGCTGATGTTCCAATCATTTTGCAAAACTGGCAAGGGCTTGAATTCTTTTATCAAAAAGTGGCATTTTCTTCTTCTAGTCTATCATTTGTTCAGACACTCTTGATGGAAACAACAGCAGTATAAGATCTCCTTGTAATTCACTGGCTAAAATCAGCCCTGTCACAAACTCTCCTGTGTCTTCTGCTGATTCTAGTTCTCCATATATTATAGTTGATGAACTTTCAACTAAGTGATTCACCCATCCCAAGACTTTCTCACCATTGGAGAAACACATGTAGGCATTCTCTTGCTGGTGTACTCCATCTCTCTCTCTCTCTCTCTCTCTCTCTCTCTCTCTCTCAAGTTGTACCAATAACATAATTGTATAGTATAATTTATATCATTTCCTATTCATTTTCCCCTAAAATTCTGTTTATTTATAGAACTTGAATGTCTATGTCCTGTGTATGCCCTTAAAAGTAATGTAGTAATATTTTCAAAGATATTTTTCAAATAAGAACTATGTTGAAGATACAGTTATACGTTTTCAAGTTGCTAATATATAGAAGCATGCTGAACAATTGTTAAAAACAATTGAGAGCTCTATTTATTTATGTGAATACATAAATAAAATTGTGTCTTGATGGAATATTAATGTTAAAATGATTTTTTAAGATTATATACTGAATGTCCATGTTACTTTTTAATATTTTCAGTAATTGCTAGTTTCCACTTGGTTTAGAAAAATCAGCTATTGCAAGATGTTTTTAAAACTAAGCTAGTTGTAGCATACTAATCCAAGGATTGCCTATTTTACACATGGATCCTTGGATACTTAATTTCTTGGGAAGCAATAATGGAAGCAAGATGAATAAAAGCTAGTTGACATTTGACCCGGTAATTCCACTTCTAGGAATATATCCCAAGAAATCAGAAACATCAATCAGAAATAATATATGCACCCCTATGTTTATAGCAGCACAATTTACAATAGCTAAGATTTGGAAACAGCCTAATTGCCCATCCGCAGATGAGTGGATTAAAAAACAGTGATACATCTACACAATGGAATACTATGCTTCTATAAAAAAGAAAGAACTCCTTCCATTTGCAACAGCATTGATGAACCCGGAGAGCATTATGCTAAGTGAAATAAGGCAGTCCAAGAAAGATAAGTATCACATGATCTCACTCATCTGTGGAATATAATGAACAACACAAACTGATGAACAAAAATAGATACAGACACATAGAAGCATAGAACAGACCATCAAACCTCAGAGGGGAGGGTGGGAGAGGGGTAAGAGATCAACCAAAGGACTTGTATGCATGCATATCAGCATAGCCAATGGACACAAGACAGTAGGTGGGTGAGGGCCTGTGCTGGGGGGTGGGTGGGGAGAGGTCAATGAGGGAAAAAGGAGACATATGTAATACTTTCAACAATAAAGAATTTAAATTTAAAAAGCTAATTGATAGGAAGAAAATAATATGTAATTGAGGCTTCATTCAATTTGTACTTTACCTGATTATCCCTGATCAATTTTATATTCTAATTAAGTGTGGAAAAAAGACAATGTCGATAAATTGTGGTCTTTCACATTTCTATAAATAGTATTTTATTCATCATCATGACTACTGATTTGATTAAATAGAGACTTAATATGCTAGGGCTTTTCTGCAAAAATTATGTTCTTTTAGTTGTTCCCTAAGGGCTATAAATATTTGTTTAAGCCCCAGTTTTCTAATCAAAAGTCTAAAGGTGTTTTTTAAATAAGAAAAATCATGTGTTAAAAAATTTAAATCTAGCCCTGGCTGGTTTGGCTCAATGGATAGAACGTCGGCCTGTGGACTGAAGGGTCCCAGGTTCGATTCCGGTCAAGGGCACATGCCCAGGATGTGGGCTTGATCCCCAGTAGGGGGCGTGCAGGACGCAGCTGATCGATGTGTCTCTCTCATTGATGTTTCTAACTCTCTATCCCTCTCCCTTCCTCTCTGTAAAAAATCAATTATATATATATATATATATATATATATTTATTAAAAATTTTAAATCTAAAGTGTTTTAAGTAATTAAGGGTAGTTTCAGCATTTTGAAAAATAGAAATGTATCTTCATGAAATGAAGTTTAAATTTCCTCACTAATGAAATAGGAATGATTATTTAAAATTTTTATAAAAGTTTTTCTTTGTCATTGGACACAATCATCATGATGGAAATTTGATGTAAGTATGCCCCATGCTGGAAAAAGACTGTGGCACCAACAAATTTTTTGACAATGGCCCTGATGGAATTGATTAGAATAGATATGTATGTAGGGGAAAATTCTATTCACCTGTGAATAAGTGAGTATTTATGAAATGACTGGGATCATGATGGTCTTCAATCCTGAAACTGGGACAGGATTCTACTTGGCTAAGGACAAGTGAACTATCACTACTGCCTTTTTTACCCAGTTTCTTTACTTGCCAGACCTTTAGTGGGTCAATTGTGAATATATAAGGGGACCCTCATGGAACAAGGTGTGATTTCTGTCATGTTCCTTGCTGAAATTGTTGATCATTGACAGACAAAAAGGTCCTCATACATTATTGGCACTTTAGCAAAAAAAATAAAAGTTTTGTAGTATGTTCAGGTACAAAGACTACGGATGGAGAAAGTGAACAATAGGGGTGAGACAACTAATCAGTTGTATAAGGAACTTTAATCAATAAATCTTGGTAAACCTGACTATCTCAATTTCCTTTTCTCAACTCCAACAATTTCACTTTATTCAGTTAGTCTTAGTTGTACCCTAGGATGCCACACTCACTATAATATGCTCAGAATCAAGAATTTTCCATTCTGTTGTCTTTTGAACTTATGTGTTAGAAGGATCCATTTCTTAAATGATTTTCCATTTATTGATTTTCAGATCAAGCAAATCTAACTTTTTTATGATATTTTGTGGTTGATTTTTCAAAATTATGGTAAGACTTATTTTGTCATCCTAAACATGCCAAGGAATTGTCATATCAGTTTTCCATAGTGAAGGATATATGTTAGTTTCCTGTGGCTTCTATAACAAAATACCACAAATAGCCTAAAACAAGCATGTCAAACTCAAAGGCTAACACGGGCCAAATAAACAAAGTTTAGGTTTATATGGGCTGCAAAAAAAAACCCCAAAACTTCAATTTTCATAGAAACATAGGTTATTTATTTATTTATTTATTAAATATATTTTATTGATTTTTTACAGAGAGGAAGGGAGAGGGATAGAGAGTTAGAAACATCGATGAGAGAGAAATATCCATCAGCTGCCTCCTGCACACCCCCTACTGGGGATGTGCCCACAACCAAGGTACATGCCCTTGACCAGAATCGAACCTGGGACCCTTTAGTCCACAGGCTGACGCTCTATCCACTGAGCCAAACCGGTTAGGGCGAAACATAGGTTTATTTTGATAGAGACATGCTGAATACAAAGGGCTGAAATAAATGAGTAATCGTTAACATAAATTAATAGAACATTTTAATAAAATTTTTTCTTGAACATTAACTTACCAGACACTGAATAACTGGACAAATTAATAAGCGTAACACAAATAAACCTATTTTTCTTGTTCTCCGAAAATGAAATATTTCCCATTGTACACACCAAACAAGTCAGTCCAAGACTAATGACGTGGCAATCGGCTGCTAAAATATTCACTGCTAGTATTAGTGGAGAGAAGTGGTGAGCCTGCCCATAAGGCATGTAAGGGAAATGAATACAACACGATTATGGTAATCAGTCATTAGCAAACATTGTAGTTCGTTATTAATAATCCTACATAATAAAAGCCTAATATGTAAATTGTCCCTTCAACCGGGAGTTCAACTGGTATTTCGACTGCTCGCTATGTGTGCTGACCACCGGGGGCGGCACAGAACATGGCGGGCATAGGCAACGATGCACTGACTGCGGGCGGCAGTGGAGGCGCTGCCAGCTCCAATGGGCCCTGACAAGAGCAGGGCCATGGCGGGATGGTGGAGCAGGTGAGCAGGTGGCACCAGGCCAAGGTGGGTGTGAGCAGGGCTCAATCGCCCCACCAATTGCCCCACAGATATCGACCGGTGGCAGGGGGTGGGGCCACCACCCAGCTCCCATGCACTGAGGGAGCCGGGTGGGGGCCCGATGACTCAGGTGGAGGGGGGAGCATGGGTGCCCAGGGGCCCAGAGGTCAGCTGGGACCTGCTCTCCCATGCCAGGTGGTCACTGCTTTGATTGCCAGCCAGGCCTAAGGACCACACCCATGCAGGAATTTCATGCACCGGGCCTCTAGTTATGTATAACAGGATATTGTAAAAATTAAGTTACGAAATTTTTATTAAAACGTTTCTTACATACCGTTATATTGGCTGGGCCACAAAAATATTCATTGTGGGCTGCAAGTTTGACATGCTTGGCCTAAAACAATAGACATGGGTTATCTCACAGTTCTTGGAATTCTAAAATTCTGAGATCAAAGTTTCAGCAGAATTGGTTCCTTCTGGAGGCTCTGAGAGAGAACCTGTTAATGTCTCTCTCTTAGCTTCTGGTAGTTGCTGGAAATCCTTGCCTTACAGACATATCACTCCAATCTCTATCTTCATCATGGGATTCTCCCTGTGTCCCTGTGTTATCACATGGTGTTATTTTTTTAGAAAAAATATAATAACTGACATTCAGTATTATATTAGTTTCAGCTATATAGCACAATGCTTAGACATTCATATAATGTACAAAGTGATCCCCCCAATAAGCCTAGTATCTACCTGGCACCATACATAGTTATTACTATACTAGAGGCCCGGTGCACAAAAATTTGTGCACTCGGGGGGTTGAGGGGTCCCTCAGCCCGGCCTGTGCCCTCTTGCAGTCTGGGACCCCTCAGGGGATGTCCACCTGCTGGCTCAGGCCCACAACCCAGGGGATTGGGCCTAAGCTGGCAGTCAGACATCCCTCTGGCAGCCTGGGAGCCCTCGGGGGATGTCCACTTGCCAGCGGGGAGCAGGCCTAAGCTGCAGTCGGACATCCTTAGAGCTGCTGAGGAGGCGGGAGAAGCTCCCACCACCACTGCTGTACTGGCAGCCATCAGCCTGGCTTGTAGCTGAGCAGAACTCCCCCTGTGAGAGTGCACTGACCACCAGGGGGCAGCTCCTGCATTGAGCATCTGCTCCCTGGTGGTCAGTGTGTGTCATAGTGACCAGTCATTCCCAGTCATTCTGCTGTTAGGGTCAATTTGCATATTACCCCTTTATTATATAGGATTATTGTCTATGTTCCCTATGTTGTACTTTACATCCCCATGATTATTTTGTAATGGCCAATTTGTGCTTACTTCTTAATCCCTTCACCTTTATCACCTAGCCCCTCCCCCATCTGACAACCATCAGTTTTTTCTCTGTATCCATGAGTCTATTTCTGTTTTGTTTGTGTCATAGAAGTAGGAAAGACAATATAGGAATCACAGAATCTTTGAACATAAAGGATTTTAGAAGTCTTTTTTTAACATGTTTGTATTGATTTTAGAGAGGGAGGAAGGGAGAGGGAGAAAGAGAGAGAAACATTGATCAGTTGCCTCCCTTATGCACCCCGACCAAGGATCGAACACACAACCTGGGTATGTGCCCTGACCAGGAATTGAACTGGCAAACCTTCTGTGCATGGAACGATGAAGCTCCAGCAACTAAGCCACACTGGCCAGGGTGGATTTTAATCTACCTCTCAATGCAAGAATCCTTTTAAGAATTCCAGACAGATTATCTTTTAGCCTTAGTTTGAAATCTTGTAGTAATAAACCAACTCGCTCACATGACAGTTCATTCTATTGTTGGACAACACCTTTTCACTCATATGTGGAATCTAATGAACAAAATGAACTAATAAGCAAAATAGAGACAGACCCATAGATAGAGAGCAGGCTGACAGCTTTGGGGGGGGGGATGTTGGGAGGCTGGGGGTGGTGGTGGAGGAATTGAGCCAATAAAAAGAGAAAAAACTCATGGACAGGGACAACAGTGTGATGATTGTGGGGGTTGAGCTGGGGAAAGGTGGAGGAGGGTATAGGGGGGATAAATGGTGATGGAAGGAGACTTGACTTGGGGTGGTAAATACAATCCTACAATTAGAATTGTGCACCTGAAATTTGTATAATTTTGTTAACCAGTGTCACCTCAGGAAATTCAATAGAAGGGGGAAAAGGAAGCTCTTACATTAAAAAGGGGGGTGGGGTTAGAATTTATATCTAGGTAGCCTGTTTTATTGGCTCTTCAGAATTAAAGCAAATCAAATAAGCTATTAAAAGCCCATGAGTTAAGATTCTACTTCTTCATTAATCTTCATCCCTGCTCTTTGAATTATTAGTACTCCCACTACAGGATATATTTAATCTCATCTCCTAAATGAATTTTTAAAATTCACCTAGAAGCAACTATATATAAATATCCATGATGAAAATGCATGTATAGTACTTTGGATATCTATGGAGAAAACTAATTATAATTTGCCTGAAGTGTTTTTAAATATTTTAGAACATAAAAGTTGAGCTTAAAAAAAATCTATCATATAGGTAGACTTCACTGTCAAATAGTTGAAATTGTGCATTTAGAAAAGGCCAGAGAACAGTAAGTACTCTGAAAAAAAGATTGTTTTGTTTTCCTTAAAGTCCATATCTCACGGATTTCCTAAAATGTGGTTCTTAACCCAAGAGTAAATAAGATTGATTTTTACAAATGCCTATGATGTATAGGTGGAGAGAATCATACATCATATAGGACTCTTGGAAACTTGCTCAACTTTCTTAACAGTGGGAGACTTAATGACCATGGTCTCTCAAAATAAATGCATCAAATTAATACAGTTATTAACTAAATCCTATAAATTGAACAATAAGCTAGATGTATGAAATTGGAGAACTCTGTGAATTACTGATGGCAAAGTAAACTGGTAACATAATTTTTCATGTCAAACTTTTAATATATTTTTTTTTATTGATTTTTTACAGAGAGGAAGGGAGAGAGATAGAGAGTTAGAAACATCGATGAGAGAGAAACATCAATCAGCTGCCTCCTGCACATCTCCCACTGGGGATGTGCCCGCAACCCAGGTACATGCCCTTGACCGGAATCGAACCTGGGACCTTTCAGTCCGCAGGCCGACGCTCCATCCACTGAGCCAAACCGGTTTTGGCATCATGTCAAACTTTTAGGGAAGTCGCCAGACTAGGTACATTATTAGTGAGTATAGGAGTCGGGAGACCTGACTTGTAACTCCAGCTCTGTCATTTGCTCTGTATGACTTTGTGAAGTCACTTCACCTCTGTGGGCTTCAGATTTCCAATCTGTAAAGTGTAGTTGGACTATATATTTATAAGGTCCCTTCTGTCTCTTAAAATTTTATTGATTGTGTAAAAACATCTGCCTTCATCTTGCTAGCATGACAGTGAAAGTCATGATGGCATTCAACTTCAAAAAGACTTTAAGAAAATATTTAGGAAATTAGAGAGCTTTATTACCTAATGTTTTTATTCTTTCTGGCAACAAGAAACTCATTTTGTTCAGCCTCATCAATAGTTTCCTCTCTTCTATGAATTATGCATGCTTTATGAAGAAATGTGGAAAGCTAATTTTCCCCCGGTTTCTTGTTTTGTGTGGATAAATGATCCTCTCAGGATTTCCATGTTAATAACAACTTCCCATTGACAAAACACTCATCATAAAATTTTTCTTCTACTGTAACTACAGCTTGAGACAAAACAAAATAAAGAAACACTTGGTATGCTTGCTTCAGAGAAGTGAAGGAGACAGGGCCAAAAGCTACATCAACTATAAAACTCTGTACCAATACACATTTGGAAGTACTCGACTAGTACTAAAAAGCAGACTACCAGCAAAATAGCTTTTGCTTTTGCTTCAATAATTATCATATGGCTATAAGAAAATACTCTACCTTCATTTTACTTGATTTCTTGGCATGGCTCTTATGCTTGGTAATTCTCCATTGAACACAAGGGAAAAAGGACACATTTGAAAGTCGCAGACAGCTGGTTTGTGATTTTGTGCTGAGGAAGAAAATACTTTGAAATTACATTATACAGCAAAGAAACCTAATTACACTTTCCATTTCTAGTCTTTCTCTTCTGAGAGGAAGGGTTTAGATTGCTTCCTTAACTAGACTTATATTAAATTCTGCAGTGGTTTATATCGAGTACTATTCCTGGATAATCTTTTCGTAAGTGTGAGGTCTTTGGAAAGGAAGGTACTGAAGCTAGGACTTTGGGGCTGTTGAGAGAAGTTCACTAAAACTCCCTTAAGCTTGATTTGGAACACATTCCCATATCACATGGATGAGCACAGATTAAAAATATTTTTTGAAATATGCAAGGCTGTTGATAGTGTGGAGAAAGTGGTATTTGAATTCATTATGATAGATTCCTAATGTCATTTCTGGAAGAAGTTTGATGGTATATGTAAAAAAAGCTTTCAAAATGTGCACATTTTTGATATATTAATGCTTCTAGGAATTTTTCTTAGAGAAAAATATGGTACAGGTTGAAAATGATGTTTACTATAATGTTATTTGTAATTGTGAAAAACCTAATGTTTTCAACAAATGCCGGGACAACTGAATATCCACATGCAAATGATGAAGTTGGACTCAAACTCACTCCACATATAAAAATTAACTCAAAATGGATCAATGGCATAAATATTAAGAGCTGAAACCATTAAATTCTTAGGGGAAAATCTTTATGATCTTTGACTTAGCAATGAATTCTTAGATATAGCACCAAAAGCATGAGCAACAAAAGAAAAATGATAAATTGGACTTTATCAAAATTAAGAACTTTTGTGCATCAAAGAACATTAACAAGACAGTGAAAGGACAATCTATAAAATGACAAAAATATTTGTAAATCATATCTGATAAGGGTTTAATCCAGAATATATAAAGAACTCCTATAACTCAGCAAAAAAGATAAGCAATTCAATTAAAATATGGGCAAAGAAAAAAATAAAATAAAATATGGCAAAGAACTTTATGAATAGATATTTCTCCAAAGAAGATATACAACTGTCCATGAAAAGATGTTCAACAATATTAGTCATTAGAGCAATGCAAATTAAAACTAGAAAGATAACACTTTATACCCACTAGGATGGTTACAAAATAAAAGATAATAACAAGTTTTGGTGAGGATATGGAGAAATAAGACCCATGTACATTACTGGTTAGAATGTAAAATGATGCAGTGACAGTGGAAAACAGTTTGGCAGTTCCTCAAAGTATTAAACAGAATTACCATGTGATTAAACATTCCACTCCTTGAAAACAAGAACTCAAACAGGTAATGGTATGTCAATGTTCCTTGCTGCATCAACTTCTATCACCAGATGAAAGGATAAAAATGTGGTATATCCATACAATGGAATATAATCCTATCTAATAATAGACAAACATGGTAATTGACCATACCTTTGCTACGCCTCCCATTGGCTAATCCGCGCGATATGCAAATTAACCACCAACAAAGATGGTGGCTAATTTGCATACTGCAGGCAGGACTGGACAGCGCCATCCTGCCTGCCCCACCACCATCTGGGCCTGCTATCTGCGACCCGGGGCGGTGGGCGTCCATGTGCAACCCGACCCGGAGCAGCTGGGCGTGGCAGCAGCAATAGGCTGGCCCGCCCGGGCATCCTGTGTGCAACCCGACCCGGGGTGGCGCCCCAACCCCCGGATCGGCCCTGCCATGTGCGCGACCCGGGGAGGCGGGGCAGGCACCGAGGGATCGGGCCTGCCATCTGCCACCCGGGGAGCGGGCCTAAGCCAGCAGGTGGTTATCTCCTGAGGGGTCCCAGACTGTGAGAGGGCATAAGTGGGGCTGAGGGACACCCCCCACCTCCCCTCCTCCACCAGTGCACAAACTTTTGTGCACTGGGCCTCTAGTTTAGCTATAAAAGGGAATAAAGTTCTGTTACATGATGCAACATGGATGAGCCTTGAAAACATATGCTAAGTGAAATAAGTCAGACACAAAAGGACAAACATCACAACTCCACTTAAATGAGATATTAAGAATAGACAAAGTCAGCCCTAGCCAGTTTGACTCAGTGGATAGAGCATCAGCCTGCGGACCAAAGGGTCTCAGGTTTGATTTTGGTCAAGGGCACTTACCTCAATTGCAGGCTCCTCCCCGGCCCAGGCCCTGGTAGGGGTACATGCAGGAGGCAACCAATCGATGTGTTTCTCTCACATCAATATTTCTCTCTGTCTTTCCCTCTCTCTTCCACTCTCTCTAAAAATCAATGGAAAAATATCCTCCAGTGAGAATTAAAAAAAAAAAAAAAGGAAGAATAGACAAAGTCATAGAGACAGAAAGTAGGTTACAAGTTACCAGGGGCTGGTGAGAGGGAAAGTTACAGAGTTTTTGTTTGGGATGATGTAAAGGTTTTGGAAATAGATAGTGGGGATGGTTGAATAATATTGTGAATATAATTATTGTATACTTAAAAGTGGCTAAAATGTGAGCTTTATGTTAAAAAAAAAAAAGAAAACCCACTCTCTAACACTAAAGTATAAGGTAAGGCATCATTTCTCAGAGTGATTTAGAAAATGTAAATAAGTATCCTGAAGAATTAAAGGAGGAGGAGGTCACAGGCAATCTATGGTCAAGTAAGTTTGGGAAACTCAGTTAAACTTGTTTCTTTAACATTGTGAAAACCCAAAATGGGAATATGGTATGGGACATTTTAAAACTGTTTAACCAAAGTTCTCTTTTTTGAGGGTCATCTTACAGGATTGCTGTAATGTAGAATACCCTTTGGGAAACATTGAGTTAAACAAATTACAGTACATTCATTCCATAGAAATCTCTGCACCCATTAAGAATGATGACACAGTCATATATCACTTGACATGGAAGGATGTTTACACTATATTGTAAAGTTAAAAAACAGTGTGATTAATGGGATCTCATTTTTGTTTTTAAAAATTATATATATATATATATATATATATATATGTATATATATATATATATGTATGTATATAATTGATAAATAGCAGACAGTCTGTAAAGCTATATGCCAAAATATTCAAGTCTTTGGGAGGTGGGAAGATGGATGATTTTATTTTCATTTGCTTTTCTCTTTGTATTTTCAGATTTTTCAACATGGAATATGTTACTTGTATAATCAAGAAATAATATAATTTAAAATAAATATGTTATAGGAAGTAGTTATTATGTGAGGGAAGGGATGAGAAGATCAGAACTCCCTTATCACTGTTGGACTCTTTACTTACTTCTGTTTGAATTTTCAATGAGGGAAAGTCAAAGAGCCTTTCAACTATTAGAGAGTTCTACTCATTCAAAAATTCTTTCTGATATTGAACGAAAATCTACCTTTCATCCATTGGTCCTAATTTGTCATTGGGAATGCCATAAAATAAGCAAAATCCATTTCCTCTCCCATAGATATAGACTTTTGAATATTTGGCAACAGCTACCATGTCTCCACAAATCTTTTCTCTTCTAGGTTTCCATTCTAGTCTTTTTTCTATGAGATGGTTTCCAGACATTATTAGCATCATGGCCATTGGCCTCCAATCATTTTCCAGTTTTTCAATATCCTTCAAGCATGGAACCCAGAAATGACCACAGCACTCCACACTCTTTTTTTACATCTCATCAGTTCCTAAAAATTGTGATTTAATCAGATTCCTCTGATTAGAAGAGTAATTTCAGAATATTTCCCACTTCAGTGTGCCTATACTATGAATTCTAGCCTAAGATTATATATGAGATAGAGTCAACTATATATTTCCCTCATCTTTTAATTTCTAAAGCTATATAGATGAATAAAATATTCTACATCAATTCCTTATCTCCTGCATTTATTAAAACCTTAGTAGAGCCCTAGCCAGTTTGGCTCAGTGGATAGAGAATCGGCCTGTGGACCAAAGAGTCCCAGGTTCAATTCCAGTCAAGGGCACATACCTCAGTTGCAGGCTCCTCCCTGGCCTGGGCCCTGGATGGGACTCATGCAGGAGGCAACCAATCAATGTGCTGCTTTCACATCAATGTTTCTCTCTGTCTTCCCCTTTCTCTTCCATCCCCTCTAAAAGATCATTGGAAAAATATCCTCGGGTGAAGATTAACAAAAAAACACAACAAAAAAACAAAACAGAAACCCTTAGCATAATGCTCTCCAGTTCCATCCATGCTGTTGCAAATGGTAAGAATTCCTTCTTTTTTACCACAGCATAGTATTCCATTGTGTAGATGTACCACAGTGTTTAAACCACTCATCTGCATATGAGCCTAACCAATGGATACAGATAACAGGGGGGTGAGGGCATGAGTTGGGGGGTTGGGGGCAATGGGGAGATAAGGACATATATGTAATACCTTAATCAATCAAAAAAATAAAATAAAATAAAACTTTAGTAGACCTTTTTACCAAACACGTAAAAGAGAATGAGAGAGCTTCCATTCTGATAGGGATGGCAAGGGAGTCCCTGCAGTGTGGCCAAGGAATCTGAAGTCCCTCTTGTCCTTTAACATTTTCTACTTTTTGTTCCAGTTATTGGTACCATGTTTTAGACAGTCGAGCTGCCTCCAGATTGATTGGCCTCTCTATTGCAAGGCACTTCACAAGATGACAGTGACAGGTGATGTAGAATACATTTCTTGTCCTTGATCTGATCAACCTAGCGTATACATTGGTCTTCTTTCCAGCCTAATGAATCCTTTGCCTTTAATTCCTTTTGTCATTCCTCAAACATGGTAGGCACTATTTAAAAGAGCCTGGTGCCCAACTGGTGTGGCTCAGTGGTTGAGCATCAAACTATGAACCAAGGAGGTCACGGTTCGATTCCTGGTCAGGGCACATGCCCGGGTTGCAGTCTCCATCCCCAGTAGAGGGCATGCTGGAGGCAGACAATCAGTGATTCTCATAATTGATGTTTCTATCTCTCTCCCTCTCTGAAATCAATAAAAACATTTTAAAAATAAAAATAAAAGAGCCTGGTAAACTGTATATTCCAGCTCCATATAGCATCAAATCCAATGCTTTCCACCAGGCATATATGCCTATCTGCTTAGTTTTTTTCAAGAGAGTAGTTTTCTGATTGGAAGGACTGCATCTTGGTACACAGTTTACATAGAATGCTTCATATACTTGCTAAGCAAAAATAACTTTAAATCTTCAATTTTTTAAAAATATATATTTTTATTGATTTCAGAGAGGAAGGGAGAGGGAGAGAGAGATAGAAACATCAATAATGAGAGAGAGTCATTGATGGGCTGCCTCCTGCACACCCCACACTGGGATCGAGTCCACAACTTGGGCATGTGCCCTTGACAGGAATTGAACCCAGGACCCTTCAGTCCACAGGCTGACGCTCTATCCACTGAGCCAAACCAGCTAGGGCTAAATCTTGAACTTTTAAAGAGTTTTACATTTATGCTATTTTAAAAATCAACTTTATTAAGATATAATTTAGATATAGATATAGATATAGATATAGATATAGATATAGATATAGATATAGATATAGATAGATACAGATTTTTTTTTTGGTTAATCCTTACCTGAGGATATTTTTCCATTGATCTTTTAGAGAGACTGGGACAGAGCGGGAAAGACCAAGAAAAATTGATGTGAGAGAAACACATCAATTGGTTGCCTCCAGCATGCACCCCTACCAGGACCTGGGCCGGGGAGAAGCCTGCAACCAAGGTAAGTGCCCTTGACCGGAATCGAACCCAGGCCCCTTTGGTCCACAGGGTAATGCTCTATTCACTAAGCCAGTGGTCGGCAAACTCATTAGTCAACAGAGGCAAATATCAACAGTACAACGATTGAAATTTCTTTTGAGAGCCAAATTTTTTAAACTTAAACTATATAGGTAGGTACATTGTTATTAACTTAATTAGGGTACTCCTAAGGCTTAGGAAGAGCCACACTCAAGGGGCCAAAGAGCCGCATGTGGCTCGCGAGCCACAGTTTGCCAACCACTGCACTAAGCCAAACCAGCTAGGGCAGATGAGGATATTTAAAAAATGATATAGACCACTTCCATTACCACAGAAAATGTCCACTGCCCCTTTGTAGTTAATGTTGTTCATCCCCACTGCTGGCTCCAGGTTACACTGATTTCCTTTTCCTTATCACTATACAGAGGTGGGCAAAAGTAGGTTTACAGGTGTTTGTATGGAAAAAAGACATGCAGGTATGATTAATAATGGTGTAAGAATAAACTCTGTGTTTCATGTACTCCCAACTGTAAACCTACTTTTGACCAGTTCTGGAGATTAG